>NC_090646.1:411767412-412094567 GCF_040937935.1 Hyperolius riggenbachi | reverse complement strand
GAAAATACATGTAGTGATTTGAAGAAACGCTTTCTAATGCAATGCTATGGGGGATTTTTATAAAATCACATTGCTCAAGTGGGATCACACCCATAGCATTACATTAGCAAGAGCTTTTCAAATCACAAAGCGCTCAGAAAAAAAGCATTCCTACTGGGTTCCAGGACTTAAAGAGAACTTACAAAGCTCATTATAAGCGGTCACCTCCATATATTTCCTCACTAATTTTCAGAAGCATGACATGGCTACAGGGATTCGGATGAGTTCTCACATCAAAGCAAGTATGGGAGTGCGTCCTATGAGGCGCATACCGGCTCAGTGGAAACCGGCCCTAATAGTGGAAATGTGGCAGGTTTAGAGGGGAAAGATAATGGTGATCATCATACCAATATAATCATTATAGGAAACAGATACACCTTGGAATGTTCAAACACTAATTTTATTGATCCATATTTATTGATCATATTTTACTAATTTTATTGATCCATATGATAAACTGCAATTTCTATGCCACATCCCATGTTACAAAGTCAGTTGTGCGAAGGCCACTTGATTGACTTTGTAACATTGGGTATGGCATATAAATTGCAGTATACCTAATCAATCAATGTTGCTGAAACATTACATTGTTGTCCTGTTCCCTATAAAGTCACCTAATAGTGGACAATGTTTTACAAAAAGAAAAAATGCAGTCCAGGCTTGCTGGACCACTTATTGTGCCCAACTGGATATGCCTGGTGGAGATCCCCTGAGATGCCTCAACAAATAGGAGCAAATTATCATTTTCCTCTAGGTTTTCTTTCTTTAGGTGAGCTTATTTTAGCCATGATGGTTTTAAAGGGATACTGTAGGGGGGGTCGGGGAAAATGAGTTGAAGTTACCTGGGGCTTCTAATGGTCCCCCGCAGACATCCTGTGCCCGCGCAGCCACTCACCGATGCTCCGGCCCCGCCTCCTGTTCACTTCTGGAATTTCAGACTTTAAAGTCTGAAAACCACTGCGCCTGCGTTGCCGTTTCCTCGAGCCCGCTGATGTCACCAGGAGCGTACTGCGCAGGCCTAGTATGGTCTGTGTCTGCGCAGTCCGCTCCTGGTGACATCAGCGGGATTAAGGACATGGCAACGCAGGCGCAGTGGTTTTCAGACTTTAAAGTCTGAAATTCCAGAAGTGAACCGGAGGCGGGGCCGGAGCATCGGTGAGTGATTGCGTGGGCACAGGACATCTGCGGGGGACCGTTAGAAGCCCCGCGTAAGTTCAACTCATTTTCCCCCGATCCCCCTACAGTATCCCTTTAAAGAACAACAAAGAGGTAAGGAAGAGATTACATGATGCTTTCTTATTCAAGGAGGGTTCATTTCCCAGAGTCCTTTGTCATCACAGTGTGAAGGTGCAACCCCTTCATTGTCATCCAGTCTCATAAATCCTTCCTGCAAGCTTTCCATAAAAATGGCTGCTTGTACACAAGTCCCAGTTTCCCCAAACTGCAGGTGCTAATCCATAAAATGCCACACTGACAATGAGAACATTACCCTGTAGTCTTTAAGATTAGCTTTTAGACAGTAACTTTTAGAGCTAGAAGGCCAAGCACTGAATTAAGTTTTACATTACTGTCCAATGTGTATTATATGAAGGGCAGCCATTGCAATCCTGAAGATTGCAGTGGCAGCGCATACACACACTGACCTCTTACAGATTCCAGGGCTGGAGGTCCCACCTGTCCACTCTGCACCATCGCCGCTCCCTACTTCCTGCTTCTCAGTTTGTGCTCTAGTGCCCGATCTGAGAAGCAAGAAGTACAGAGCGGCGGTGGTACGGAGCGAATAGATAGGACCTCCAGCCCAGACCACGTGGAGGTGATTGACAACGGCGCTTGCGCAGGCACAGTAGAGGATGACCTGGAGGTCGTCCAGCGCACTGTCGGGGAACGGGGGCCAGCGGAGCTGTGGCGAGGGAGATAGCAGCTGCCAGGGGCTGGAGGAAGCCCCGGGTAAGTAGTACTATGCAGGAGTTGCTTGCAGACGCCTTTAAGGTTAAATAACCTGTAACAGGGAAGTCATTACAATGAATCCATTGCAATGCACACACCACACTTCTCAACAGATTTCAAAAATAGGCTCTTTCAGCACAGTACCACATCGCTATTCAATTGTACTGGATCATGTTCTTACGATGGAATCTGATGCACATGTGAATATGCCACTGTCCAATCATTGCAGCACACCGCTTTACAATTATTATTATTATTATTTTTTATTTATATAGCGCCAACATATTCCGCAGCGCTTTACAAAGCACAATAAGACGACAAGGGGAACATAGATACAACTAACAGATGTACAGCAGAGTTCCAAGCAGCACAAATATTGTTACAAAAACAGTAAACATTAGGAGGATGACCCTGCCCTTGCGAGCTTACAATCTAATGGGTTGTGGGGGACACACTAGGTAAGGGGGTGGAGGATGGATGAGGCAGTGATTCTTTGCCTCTGATTACATTGTGACAGATAAGTAAATAAGGGCTATAGAATGTTATAAGCTTGTCTGAAAAGGTGTGTTTTAAGAGTGCGTTTGAAGATGTCCAGGTTTGGAGCACGACGTACAGGCTGTGGAAGAGAGTTCCAGATAAGGGATGATGCTCGTGTAAAGTCCTGGATGCGAGCATGAGAGGAGGTGATCAGCTTAGAGGCCAGGAGAATTTCTTGGGAGGAGCGAAGGTTGCGGGAGGGACAATATCTTGAGATTAGTGAGGAGATGTATGGAGGAGAAAACTCGTGGAGGGCTTTGTATGTTATGCTGGATACACACCATGCGTTTCCGCATTCGATGCGTCCATCGATACGCGTCGATTCGATTAGTTCCGACATGTCCGATTCGCGGTTCGATGGATCGTTAGGTCGATTTGCCATACTTTACATGGCATTCGACCTAAAAATAATCGAAATGCGCTCGGAAATGCTCGGAAATAATCGAATCGACGCGTATCGACGGACGCGTGCGACGAGGAAACTCATGGTGTGTATTCACCATAAGAGTCAGGAGTTTGAACTGGATCCTCTGGGTAATGGGTAACCAGTGGAGAGACTGGCACAGTGGGGCTGCATCAGATTAGAACTTGCCTTGTACTGCAACACATAGTTTTGTTCATAGTATCAGGTAGCTCATAATAAAATATAAAATGTTTCCATCAGTAGTACTACTGGCATTCCGTTGATTAGGAATAAGGTTGCGTTTCCACACAGTGCCGGCGCGCACCTTGGGAGACGCAATGCCGCCGGCTGTGATGCAGGATGCGTCTAAACCCCTCTAGGGTTTGGTTGCATGGTGTGCAAAAACGAAGCATGCTGCACGATTTTTTCCTGCACTGAAATCAGACGGCAACCTTTCAAATCACTTTTGGGGACACCCTGCGAATTTGCAGCAGTGGAAACAGACACAAAGTCATTTATTTATCTTTTGCATGTATTTTTTATAAACTCCTTTTTTTTATGGATTTGGAAATGTCCTGCAGATATATGGAGACATACTATAAATATTTCAATTTGATATGATAATATGTATATCTGTATAAACAATCCATACAGCCATTGAAATGTAGCTCTTTACATGATACATAACCTGGAAGCCTGTCTACAGATTGTCTGTGATCTCGTTTTCATGATCTTGTATATACTGTTGACTATAAACGTTGATGATTTTCTTTTTGTTAGAAATAAGACACTGGAGGACCTCATTGAAAAGTACTGTGCTCCTATTTTTCAGTTATCTTTTGTTTTTTTGCTGCTGTTTATGTATTCCCCCTTACAACCTATGCAAATCATGAGTTGGCAATGTTAGGGATGTGTATGTGTGTGTTTCTGTATACACATGGGCGTTTGTATGCGTCTAAGATTTATGTATTTTGTTTGTGGGTTTATTTATATGCTAGTGTGATTATTTCGGGATGATTGATTCTTGAGGAGACATCAAATAACAATGGAGTTTCATTGTAAGTGTGATTTTTTTTTTTTTTTTTTTTAAATCATTTATTTTCAAATGAGTTCTTGCTATGAATTTTCATGCATATGACTGGATATTTTAATGAATACAATGGACTATATACGCCACATGTGTATGGCCCCATTCACACTATGAGCGTTTTGCCGGCGATTTCTGCAAAACGCTCAAGCAATAGCGCTTTTTAAAGCGCTAGTGCTATAATACCCTATGGGGCCGTTCTTACTTGAGCAATTTGCATTGATCGCCAGCGATTAACGCAAATCGCCAAACGCAAATGTGCAGCCTGCACCCTTTTTCAGGTGATTTCCCGGCAATCGCGTTTCAGTACTATAGAAACGCTAAACGCGATCGCGGGAAAATCGCCGCAGTGTCCAGTAATTTTTTTCCGTGTGTAATTGCGAAAAAAATCACACCCGCAAAACGCCACCGGTAATCGCCGGCGGTTTGCGCTTTTAAGTGTGAATGGGGCCTTAGTCTTTGTTGTTTGTTTCTATATATACACACAGTATGTGCAGCATGTGTGTGTTTTAGTGATGAGCACACATTTCACATAATTGCAATTTCACATTGTAATTCACAATTATGATGCAAAACCATAATGCAAAATGTATGAATTTAGTATAATTATGCACCAACTTTATCAGTTAATAGCAAAGCCACCATATATGCTATCGTCATCAAAACTGCTACATACTGTATGTTAACAGTAACATATCCAATATGATTTCCAATCGATTTTATGATCGATTGTCCATAGAAGTGAAAGAAAATCGATCGGAAATCAGATCGGACATGCAGGAAATAGTCAATCTGGCAGGAAATCTGCCAGGAAATGTCATCTTGTGTATTAGGCATAAGATCATCACAACTGAATGCAGTACAAGTCAATCACAAATACTGTATTTTTTGGACTATAAGGCTCACCTTTTTGCCCAAAAAGTGTGTGGGGGGGGGGGGGGGGAGTCTCTGCGTCTTATAGTCCAAATGCAGGGAGTTCCTGACTTGTGAACCCCTGCAATATGAACCTCCAACCCACCACAATGTTGGGGACTCCCTGTTCTGGGAGGACACAGGGGAACACAAAGGAGGACAGAGGCGGACACATGGGGGACACAAGATGCCCCTTCACCATGAATACACCAGGTTTAGTATATTTTTTTCCCCTGGATTTTGTCCTCTAAACCTAGGTGCGTCTTATGGTCAGGAGTGTGTTATAGTCCGAAAAATGCGCTCTCGGGGCTCCCTGCTGAAACATTGACTGACTGGTAATTGTGCAGAATACTGTCAAGGAATTCATTTTTATTTATTGATAATCATGCAGTCTAATAAAGAAAATATTTATTTATGGAGAAATCCCTCAACCAAGAACCTTGCAGATTTACAACAATATCTAACAATGCCCGAATCACACCCAGCACCCACTGCCATCCAAGCACCTATGGTAGGACTGTATTGTTCATGTTGAATTGTTTGCTGTATGCATCCTAAGATATTTTTGAGCACAAGTCCACAATAAATGTGCAATTTTTTTATGCAGTGCCGGATGTTTCTCAATCTTCCTTGTGACCATGATATACTGCAGCAATATGCCATCCTGAGCACGCATATGACACATAGGTGCCTTCTGAGTCATTCCCAATACATCTAAAAGGGCAACTTCCCCAAGTAGTGCCGACTGTGTTCTTTTATTTCTTTTCTACGTGGTTCATACCCGACAATTTACTCTTGATGTCCCCACATGACATGCTGCAGCTCAACACAATAGCACACTGGTTGGCAGTGAGTCTGTGACAAAAACTGCTCACCCTCAGCCGCTCCATCCCTCAGGAAGGTAAACATACAAAAATGCTGCCCCTGAAATCTCTGCACCTGATGCAAATGTTTTACCTTGCTTCATGAAAGAACCGGCCCTGAGCTTTGGGTTTTCTCTATTGCTGAACCCATAAAAATGTTGTGGTCTAATATCTATGTAGCTACTGTACATGTTTAAGTCATGACAACTAACGAGGGATAGCACAAATCTTGTAAGGGTGAGGCTGCAGGGTCAGCTTGTAGACATATTTTGTGTTGACTTCAGTCACGCCTTTTGGTAAATGAAAGCTGAAGGATCTCATGAGAGTGGCGAAGAAGATAAATAGCTCGTTTCGAGCAAGTTGCTCCCCAATGCAAATCCTGGCACCTGTTAAGAAGATACACGGCATGTTACACTTAAAATGGACCTGAACTCTACAACAAAGATTAAAGCTATGCCTGCATTGACTGAAGTCATATTGCCAATCTGTTCTGGTGGCTTGTAAAAGTAAATAGTCCACAGCCCCCTACTCACCCAGTCATCTTCTGCAACAATGAAGAGGTTGGACATGGGAAAGTGACAGTCAGCAGGCGCCCCATAGATTCAGGGAGACATTCTAGGGTTTTTCAGCATTTGTTCTCACCCATAGAAATAGTATAATCTCAGCTAACTACCATGAATTGAGAAGGATTAAGACAAGATGGGGCCCAAGAAGTTAGTTGCTTTGACACCCCCCATAATAGTCTTTCTGGTAAGCTACAATGGGAAATAGGTAAAAGAAGATGGCAACTGGGTTCCTTGACATCTACTAGGCCCCAGGCACCTGCCTAGATTGCTTATAGATGATCCTGTTATTGATAATTAAAGCAGAAGACAATGCTTTGAAATGCATTTAATGTACACGGGGACATGTGCAACACTTGAAAGACATCCATGGCTACAATTACTAGGTAATGTTCAGTGACGTTGATCCAGGGATTTTATCTGATTGCCATCTGGAGTCGGGAAGGAATTTTTTTCCTTTTGGGGCTAATTGGACCATGCCTTGTAAGGGTTTTTTCGCCTTCCTCTGGATCAACAGGGATATGTGAGGGAGCAGGCTGGTGTTGTACTTTGTACTGGTTGAACTCGATGGACGTATGTCTTTTTTCAACCAAAATAACTATGTAACTATCTAACTTTTCCTATTAAAAAAAAGAACCAGAACAACCTGAAAGGAATGAAACATATGGTCCATAGCAGCTAATATGTTTTTAGTTTCATTTTGATCTGAGTGGTTTCTGTAAACATATTCTCTTACTAATCTTTGCTGTTATCATAAGTCAAAGTAAAAAACATACACTTTTACAACAAATGCAGGCCCACTGTATTCAGTAACTCACCAGCAGAGAAGGGAATAAAAGCCTCATTAACCAGGAACTTATCATTATCCAGAAAGTGATGAGGGTTGAACTGATAGGGAGTTTCCCAACACTCAGGATCACGCAGGACAGAATCTAGATTGGGCAAAACCATTGTGTCCTGGGAAATCAAACATTAAGAAGCATGACAACTCACTATTTCAGCAAAGCTGTAGATACATTGGCAGGCTAAGCATAGGATATTGCATATAAATTAGGAGTGATTCTGTTCTTACCTTACTCAAATGGTAACCACTAACATTAACATCCCTGATGCAATTTCGAGCAGTTCCGACAGCTACTATATTCCCATAACGCTGGATCTCATGAATGACCGCATTGGTGTAGTGGAGCCTCTTCCTGTCTTCATAGCAAATCACAGATCCATTAAGGACAGCATCCAGTTCCTTCTGAACCTTCTCTGTTACAAGAATGAGATAAAATAAATATCACTGTTGTCTTCTGAAATGTAATGGAGTACAGTACAATTAACACAATAATTCTGACTATTTGTACAGTATGCCCACTATGACCAAAGTTAAAAAATAAACTAGTTGGCATCTGTGACTTGTATTTGCTCGCTTTTAATAACCAGCAACAACATTCATAATGCGTTTTTTTTCTCCCATGGAACTGCATAGTATGTCTCAGTTGAAGTTCAGTAATTAGGTTGGATTTTGTCCTAGAGGAAAAAGCTACATATCCCCAAATGCCCGATTGAACAGGAAGGCTTTGTATTTAGGTGTAAACACTTCTAGGGTGGCTTGGTCCAGACTGATTGTGATTTGGAGTTCCATAGGGAAGGAACAACATGACAGAGGGGTCTGCTTACTAAGGCTTTGAAGTGGACTCTGGGTATGTTCAAGTTATTGGATCCTATTCAGGGGCATAAGTACATAGTGGCAGGCTAAACATGGCAATATTTGTGCAGGTTGGGTGGCGGATAGATCGTATTGTCTGGAGGACTGACTTATACAGGTTCTAAGGAGAACGCAGTAGAGAAACAATCAATACAGAGGAAGGAAAACATACTGTTCAGCCATGAAAACAGACATGCTGACTTCAGCAGCTGGAAGAGGTCCAGTGACAGCATCCACTCAGACCTTGCTGAAAATTGGTGGTGCCTTGCTACACTTATCTACAGCCCAGAGAGAGGTATGGTTAGAAATGGTCTTCATTGAAGACTGGTGGCTACCTAGCCCTACCTCTGACAGGAAAAGTCCAAGTTACACATCTGTATATAAGAAGTGATGGGTTAGATTGTTCTTTCGCAAATATTAAAATAGATTAGGCCATTTTCCATTTGTACATACAGAAGATTATTTTTTTCTTTTTAAATATCTTTATTTCAGAATTTTTTTTTCATAGTATAAAATACATATTAACATAGATAAAACTTCCCATCTCTTCCAATTTTAAATCCATACATATATACATAAACACCGAGTATATCCAACACCCAAAGTCATCCTGCCCAGAAGCGGGATAAGAAAAACATAATATCCCTTAGATTGGGATGTAGTATACATCCTAATAGTGTGTATACTTGTGTATCGTACAGAGATCCAAAACAAATCTATGATAATAACCTCACCCATACTTCGTTCACAATTACTCCATCATTCTACCCCCATTCATATCACTCCTTACATTCAATTATTGTGTCAGTTTCTGTTTTAATACTTACCCATTCCATTTTGTTCCCGATTTCTCTGTCACTTTAGTTCAGGGTACTCTTCATTAAAATTTTTAATTCATACCTCCTGTCTTGCTCTTTCATATTGCCCTGTTTTCCTAAATTGCTCCTACTGAATCCACCTCTCCTCATGTAGCCTTCCTTCTCCCCGAACGTGGCTGGTCATCTCCTCCATTTTCTGAGTTTCTTCTATTTCCCTAAACCATTTCGAGATCGTGGGGCTTTGAGTAGATTTCCAGTGTCTTGCAACCAGAATCCGGGCTGCATTAATCAAAAATTTTTATATTTTTTATTTGACCAGTTATGACATTGAAGGAGAAAGAAGGCTGGTTCTGGATGTATGTCCATTACCATAATGTGATTTATATACTCTCCAACCTTCTTCCAGAATTTCTCAATTTCTTTACACCCCCAGAAGATATGCAAAATATCTCCTTTGCTTTCCCCACATCTCCAGCATATTGGCAAGGTACCTGGGAACATCCTGCTTAACCTGTCCGGTGTGTAATACTATCTAGTAAATATCTTGTAACCCGCTTCCTGTCCCTTTGTAGGCATTGCTGCTTTACTAGCCAGAGATATTACCTTTTTCCATTGCTCCTCTGTGAACCCTTTTCCCAGATCTCTTTCCCATTTTTCTCGTACCGTCAAGGTGACGTCCCCATTCCCATTGAGAATTTTATACACTTTTGACAGAGTTCCCTTATCCCGTCCTTTTCCTCTACACATTTCCTCAAACGGGGTAAGGTTCCTACTCAGTTCTTCCCTAGTACCACATCTTCTCAGAAAGGATTTAATTTGGGCCTATTTCCAGTCATCCAGATATCTCTTCTTCCTTAGATTTACCAATTCCCGGATTGGGGCCCATTCCACATCTACCACTACATCTAATGCCCTCAAGTCTTGTTCCTTATTCCAATGTGGATAATTAAGGTGATTCATTCCCATAGGAAACTTTATATTACCAAATATGGGAATCAATGGGGTGGGCCAAGGCAATATCCCTGGGTTCATTCTCCACTTATCAAACATCTTTAATGTCTGCCTCACTAATTCTGTCCCTTTTCTGTGTATATTCCCCCCATTCCTCTTGCTTATCCAAGGTATATTCCTGATAGGGTTCCCTAAGATTTTTTCCTCCAGGGAAACCCATCTTTTTTCTCCCTTATTCCTATTCCAATCGATAATTCTAACCAGGGAGGCTGCTTCATAGTATATTTTTACATCTGGTACCGCAAGACCCCCCCCCCCCCCCCTCCTCTCTGCTGTTTGTAGTTTATAACTGACCCTTGGTAGTTTTATTGGGAAGGGACAAAAAAACGATAATCTTTCTCAATTGTTTAAAGTAAGAGGAGGGAACTGGGCCCGGCAAAGCCTGAAACAGGTAAAGGAATCGTGGAAGGACATTCATTTTGATGATAGATATTCTACCAAACCAAGAAAAGCATAGACGATCCCAGGTCTCCAAGTCCTGTCTTATTTTTTCCAATAAGGGGGTGTAATTATCACTCACAACATCCCTGATGTCAAAACCAATTTTTACACCCAGATACGTCATTGTTCTGTCCTGCCATTTAAAGAAGATTTTTTTATATATTTCTCAATTACTAATTCTTTATTTTACAAAACATTTTCACTGTACTTTATTTTTCATATTTGCCAAAAAAATTGCATAGAACATTCTATTCATGTTTTGTACCTCCACATACGGTACATCTGTAAGCATATGGAAGTTAATCTACTTTAGCATTTGATGGTTAAAAAAATAAAAGATTTTTTTACATGCATTTTCTTTTTACTTGAAAAACATGATGGAAATGCCTGTCTCTGTCACATAGGTGCCTGGCTCTTCTACTGACCACATATGCTATTGCTCCGTTGTTATTGCCTGATGAAGCGGGATCAAACCTGCAAAGTGCATTGCATTGTCCCCTGGAGTATGTAAATAAACTTCTTGTATTGTATTTGACAAACACATTGGCAATTTTTGTGTCTGCTTGGAGGAGGTAAGTCCACCACTGCCTCCTCATGTTTTAAACTTTTTTAGATACGTTTATCCTTTTGGCACCTCTGTATCCATACTACGCTATATCAAGTTCACACCTGGTGGAGGGGTGTTACCCCATTTTTTCCTCTTCTACGGAGAGCGACATCTTAATCCTGAGTGGGGTCAGGTCTAATCTCCCCACCTGCCTATACAGTGGTTGCCTTTGAGGTAACCCTGCTTTGTGAGTATAGCTTATTACTCTATCATACTTTATTTCAACTACCAGGACATACTACACTATATTTGGCTCTTGGTGTCCCTACTCTGTGTTTTGCTCATAATAGTCACTCTGCTGGGCCAAACATTGTCACCTTCACTACTTATAAGCATATCATTGATTACAATGGGAGTTTGCCAGATTACGGTCATTTATGTACGGTACTCACTTTGCACATCCGGATAAGCTACCATGTATAACAAAGCCCATTGCAAGGATGTAGTTGTAGTTTCAGTTCCAGCAACAAAGAGATCAGTGACCACTGTGACCAGATTGTCCATATCGAAAGTAGTGTCTTTTTCTCTGGATGTCTAGGAACACATATGAGATTTTAAACCATGCCAGGCCTGGTGCACCACAAGCGTTTTTGGTAACATTTTCAAAACCGCTGCCGCCTGTGAAAACGCTTGGCTAATTATCTCAATGGGATGGTGCATGCCAGCGGTTTGAGGTTTTTAGCAAACCGCACACGTGGCTCCTGCAGCATTTTTGCGGTTTGCAGATGCGTTTCTGCCTCAATGTAAAGTATAGAAAAAGCTCAAACCTTTGAAATACGCTAGATCAGAATGGGTTTCCAGGCGTTTTTGTTACAGTAGCTGTTCAGTAACAGCTTTACTGTAACTATATATGAAATCTGCTACACAAAAACGCTCTAGAAAACGCTAGGCATGTTTAGAAAACCTTTCTAAACATGCCTAGAATCGCTCTGAAAATCTGCTTCAAAACCCTCTAGCGTTTTGCAGATCTGCTAGAGGTTTTTGGTGTGCACTGGGCCTCAATAAGATCGTACTGCCTGCAAGTGTCTTGCTAATATTCAAAAGAGAACTACAGAAAATTTTAATTAATAAGATATTCAGTATGAACAGCATTTTTTCAGTTTTGCATCCATCTCTAATTAAAACCCCATAATTTAAAAAATAACAGTAATACACCCTCTTGACATACATATGAAAAAAAATTCAGTCCCTAAGGTACTGTAACTATTTATGTATTTTTTTTTAATAGAGAAGGAGTTAATTTAAATGTAATTGTGGGTCTTTTTATTAAAATATATGTATGTAGGTGTAATTTTACTATTTAGCCACAAGATGTCCTCGCACATTATTTTCTATTAGCAAACTATAAGTACGCGAACAGACAGGACGTAATGTGTGGTTGTTTTTCTTCCGCACTTACAATGAACGCAGGCATCTCATTTATGCCGGCAATCATTGACAGAGGGACTTAAATTAATGAATGAGAACTGCATTCCCATTCATTTATCTCCAATCTGATGATCGGCAGCGAGAACAAGTGTGGGAGCGAGTGTGCGCAGCGCAAGGGATGAGTATTTACTTCCCTGCAAGGTAAAGTGGTGTTTTGCAGGGACATAGATACTTGTCCCAGGGAGGAGAAGCGGTTAAACTTTGGTCTTGGTAAATACTGAATCTGATGACAATCCCTTAAAATTATGGCTTTTTCAATCGATTTTATGATTAAAATATTAATCAGTTCTTAGCCTGATCAATCTCGTGGGAACTGCCGGAATGCTGGGGGAAGGCTGTGAGAAGAAAACGCATAATCAAGGTGTCCCATAGCTTTATACTGCATCAGGCAGTACAAAGTTAGTGGCTGCAGCTACAGCTGGCCATACACTTCTTGATTTTGTTTGTGATCAATATTACAGTTGACATAAGGATCAGTATTATTTTATGACTAAAAGCACATAAAGAGATGACTGTGCACCTGTCTCTTTAAGACCTTTTATTCAGTAATCAGCATACAGCCACGAATGCAACAGTTTGACAAATAGTAAAGATGCATCAAATCTGGGTGGTGGAGGGTGTCTGGTGAGCTGGGAAGGATGACCAGGGGGTGAACAGGACGGCACTACAGCCGTTTCACGCCAAAACCGGCGCTTGCTCACGTGCAATGTCCTTTTTATTTTATGACTAAGACCAGCATTGCAGATTTTAGCTTTTAAAGTGTACCAGAGACTGGGAAAACAAAAATTATACATACCTGGGGCTTCCTCCATCCCCATGCGGACGGATGGTTCCCAAACCAATGTCCGGAGAGATACGTAGAGAGCGTATTTCCTCTTGCGCAGACTGGCGCGACTCGAGGAAGTTACGGGACCCGGTACCAGAGCTGCAGGCAGCGGAGGATGGCAGCGTGGGAGTGATCCCTGCACATGGGGCTGGAGGAAGCTCCATGTATAAAATATATTTTTTCCCGTCTGGTTTCCTTTAAAGGATCACTGCTGCGAAAAATTGTAAAATTTAAAATACGTAAGTGTAACGATTGTGGAATTCCCTCCGTGATCAGCGCACAAGACGTGCGCTGACACTGCGGCAATCCTCCACAAGCGTGTAATTTGAGGAAACCCAGCAAAAGGTGCGATGCACCTGTAGAGGTAAATTCCTGTCGACAGGTGGAGCTGCGGAGTGCAGAGGAACAGTTCCTCTGCCCTGCCACAAACGCCAGACAGGAATTGTACGAAGGGAAGAAACGCAGGGCAAGATAGCCCTGAAAGAGAGAGATCAAAGCGACAGAGGGTATGTGTGTCCACCAAACTAGTCGCCACCCTGCGACGATGAACACACAACCATGAAGACAAAGCGAGAAGGCGATCGCCAGAGATGGCGATTGCTAACAGCGACACAAGACCCAATAAGCACAGATGAGGAATGTATGTATGTCCACCAATCTAGCCGCCAACCTGCGACGGTGGACACACAACAGAAGAAACCAAGTGAGAACGCAATCGCAAGAGAAGCGATTGCGGAAGAGAATGAGCACAGGGACGGATTGTATGTGTGTGCACCAAACTAGTCGCCAACCCGCGACGGTGCATACACAACAGCAGATATGAAGTAGGAACGCAATCGCGAGAGAGGCGATTGCCAGAGGTGACACAAGGCTACAGCAAGGCAGAACACGAGAGTAGCAAAGGCACAGCAAATAATACAATATGAAGATAAGGAAAATAACAAACGCTAACTAAAATGCGAACACCGCACGCGTTTATGCGTGGTCCCCGCGTGATAAGCACAACAGAGACAAGCACGCCTAACTAACCACCGACAGACAAACACGAAAGACCAAAATTACTTACGGTAATTTCTTTTCCAGAAGTCGGAAGGACAGCAACCCTGAGACTTGTCTCCATCCACTACACACTGGACAGGAACTAGATAAAAAGATTTGCATAATTGGTTAGGTAGCAGAACATATATAAACCCTCTCATGTCCTTACCCCCTCAGTTGGTACAAAAAGACTCCACACATAATGATGCTTCAAAATAAATTTAATAAGAAACAGCGGTGGGCAATAAGGGTGCTGTCCTTCCGACTTCTGGAAAATAAATTACCGTAAGTAATTTTGGTCTTTCCCAGAACGTCTCAGGACAGCAACCCTGAGATGATATACAAGATAATATTTAGGGAGGGACTACAGCCTGTAACACTTTTCTGCCGAAA
Source organism: Hyperolius riggenbachi (assembly GCF_040937935.1). NCBI lineage: Eukaryota > Metazoa > Chordata > Amphibia > Anura > Hyperoliidae > Hyperolius > Hyperolius riggenbachi. The sequence continues at coordinate 412,079,958 of NC_090646.1, read as the reverse complement.
CTTAAATCAGCACTAGACAATACATCAAGTCTATAGTGTCTCACAAAAGTATTGTGACTTGACCAGGTGGCTGCCTTGCAGATTTGCTCAACTGATGCTCCTGCCCTCTCTGCCCATGAAGTTGATACTGCTCTGGTTGAATGAGCCTTCAATCTTGCTGGAAGTTCTTTCCCCTGTTGACAATAAGCCAAGGAAATAGCCTGCTTTATCCATCTGGCTATGGTTGTCTTAGAAGCCTGTTTACCTCGAAACTTGCCTGCAAACAACACTAACAGGGCATTTGAATGTCTCCAAGAACCAGTACGCTGTAAGTATTCTAGAACACATCGTCTGACGTCTAGATGATGCAGTCTTTCTTCCTTTTGATTTGATGGTGTATTGCAGAAGGAAGGAAGGAATATTTCTTGAGACCTGTGCAACTTTGATACAACTTTTGGTAGAAAAGCCGGATCCAATCTAAGCGTAATTCTGTCATCTGATATCGTACAGTATGGCTCTAAGATTGACAAAGCCTGTAATTCTCCCACTCTTCTAGCTGATGTTATGGCTAAGAGAAACGCCGTTTTAAGAGATACATGCTTATCTGAACTCTCTTCCAGAGGTTCAAAGGGAGGATCACATAAACCCTGGAGGACTGTGTTAAGATCCCAAGGAGGTACTCTGTTCTGAACTACGGGGCGAAGCCTCTTCAGTGCTTTAAAGAATCTTATGACAAATTCTTCCTCCGCTAATTTTCTGTCAAGGAAAACACTCAATGCTGACACTTGCACCTTTAAGGTACTGATGCTTAAACCCTTCTGAAAACCCTCTTGAAGAAATTCTAAAACAGAATTTGATTGTGCCGTATCTCTGGAGTTGGTAATACACCAATTACTGTAAACTTTCCACGCTTTATAGTAAATCTGACGTGTAACCTTTTTCCTGCTTTGTATAAGCGTTTCTGATAGTCTATTAGAGAAGCCTTTATTCTTCAATAGACTCCATTCAGGCTCCACGCGGAAAGCCGAAGGAGCTTCAGATTGGGATGACATGCTGGGCCTTGCATCAGTAAGTCCGATTGATCCGGGAGCAAAACATGCTCCGACGCTAACCGCCGTAGCGGCGCAAACCAAGGTCTCTTGGGCCAATATGGGACAATCAGAATTGCTTGAGCCCTGTCTCGATAAATCTTGTTGACCACCTTGGAGATTACATGAAGAGGGGGAAAGATGTACATCAAATGATGACTCCAGCTGATTGAAAATGCGTCCAGAGCCCACGGCTCGTCCTCGGGACACAGGGAGCAGAACAGATGGCACTTTGCATTGTTTCTCCTGGCGAACAAATCGACCTGAGGTACCTTCCACCACTTTATCAGATGTAGAAATACTTGGTCGTTGAGACTCCACTCGTCTTGTGAGAGACTCCGTCTGCTCAGATAATCCGCTAAGCAATTCAGGGTTCCCTTCAGGTGCACTGCTCTCAATGATTGCACATTTCTCTCTGCCCAGTGCAGCATCCTGGAAGATTGAAGTTGTAGTAACCTGCTTCTTGTGCCCCCCCTTTATGTAGGCCACCACCGTGCTGTTGTCTGTGCGGACTGTCACATGTTTTTCCAGGATTTGGGCACTGAAAACTTGAAGAGCCTCCCAGACTGCCCGCAACTCTCTGCTGTTTGAAGACTGAAGTCGAACTCTGTTTGACCATTGTCCTTGGGCTGTCTGAGAACCCAGATGAGCACCCCATCCCCAAGAGCTCGCATCCGTTGTGATGATACATTGTGTTGGAAACTCCCATAGATTTCCTGCCAGGCGATTGTGAGGTTCGATCCACCATAGTAACGACTGTTTGACACTCCATGGAATTAAGAATTTCTTGTCCAGAGAGGAGAGGCGTTTGTCCCATTTGGATAGGATCCAAGTCTGTAGAACTCTGGAGTGCAGCTGACCCCAATGAACTGCTGGGAATGAAGAGGTTATTGTCCCCAATAAAGCCATAGCCTTCCTCAGTGATATTGCCTTCTGGTTCTGAAAAGAGAGAACAGATTTTAGCAATAATGTCGATTTCCTATCAGGCAGGAAAAGTCTTTTACTATTCGTACAAATTAGAAACCCCAAATATTCCATTTTCTGTAGGGGAAATAAGGATGATTTCTCCCAGTTAATCAACCACCCCAGGGACTGAAGGAAGTCTATAGTGATATACGTCTGGGAACTCACAATATCCACTGAAGGGCCCCATATCAGAAGGTCATCCAAATAAGACATAACTTGGATGGATTGAAGTCTAAGGCCTGCTAAGATTTCAGCCATAACTTTTGTAAAAAGCCACGGAGCAGATGACAAACCAAAGGGGAGGGCAACAAACTGAAAGTGCCTTACCTCTCCTTGTAATTCCACTGCAAACCTCAGGAACTGCTGTGATTGTAGATGAATAGGCAAGTGCAGATACGCTTTTTTGAGATCCAACGATGTCAAGAAGCTTCCTTCCTGCAGTAGGTTTACTACTGAACGGATATTGTCCATCCGAAATTTTCTGTAATTGACTACTTTGTTCAATTTCTTTAGGTTTAAGATGAATCTGAAGCTTCCCTGAGGTTTCTTTATGAGGAATACAGGCGAGTAGAACCCCTGTCCTTCTTGACATCTTGGCACTCTTCGTATGACCCTCTTTTCTAACAAGGAGTTTATTTCGTCTTGGAGAGCTTGGGCCTGGATCGGTAGTCTTGGGGAGGGGGTGTAAAGAATTGGGCGGGTGTTGGAGCTACAAATTCTATCCTGTATCCCTCTAAGACAATGTTCAAAAGCCACCTGTTCTTGAATTTTGTCTGCCACTGTTCGTAGTAGTGCGCTAGTCTGCCCCCCACTGGAATCCTGGCGTCATTGCTTTGGTTGCTGCACCGAGGAAGAGTACTGAGGGTTATTTCTTGGTCTCTGAGTCTTGTTAGGGACCCATTTCCTTCTTTGGGAACCTCTATTATTCTGTTCCGTCTTTTCTGAGGGACGAAAGGAACGATTGGGACGAAAAAATGTCCTTTTATATGGAAAATTTTTCTTCTTATCTGCTGATCTTTCCAGGGTCTCTTCCAACTTAGACCCGAACAGCAAGCCCCCTTCACATGGAATACTGCATAACTTAGACTTAGATGACGTATCTCCTTGCCAGGTTTTCACCCAGATTCCTCTTCTGGCCGAGTTAACCAGGGCGGTAGTTCTTGCTGTAAGCCTAACAGAATCATCTGCTGCATCAGATAAATAATTAGTTGCATGTAAGATCTTTGGAAAAAAGTTCAGAATTTCTTCCCTAGACGTCCCTGAAGCAATCTGGGATTGTACCTCAATTAGCCACAGCTTTAATGATCTCGCTACTGCTGTAGAGGCAACAGAAGGCTTGAAGTTCAGGGATGCTGCTTCCCAGGCCCTTCTCAAGATGTTATCCATCTTCTTGTCTATCGGGTCTTTAAGACTTCCAAAGTCTTCAAATTGAAGATCTGATCTCCTGGACACCTTGGATAAGGATGGGTCTAGCTTAGGTGAAGCCCCCCAAAACTTTTGGTCTTCTGGACTATAAGGATACCTCTTATTCAAGGATTTTGGCCAAAAAGCTCTCTTATCAGGATTATCCCATTCTTTTTTGATAATTCCCTTAAGACTACTATGTACTGGTATAAAAGCAGTTTGAGGGTCAGACAGAGTTTCATACATCTGGTCAAGCGGAGACAAAGTTCTTTGTTCCGTGGTAATCCCCATAGCCTGGTGCATAGCTTCTAACAACTCCTTCATAAAGTCAGTGGAAAAAGCAAACTTCTTATTTTTAACAGATTTATCAGTAGACTTTTCAGTTTCTGATGGAATTTCTTCAAGAGAGGAAATTTCCAACTCCCCTTCTGACATATCTGATTCTTCTGAATCATCTATTTTCCTTTTCCTCTTTAGATTAGGGTCATCTACTAAAACTGAACCTGATGGACCTGGCAAGTCTGAAGGAGGTGCAGGGTGTATAGCAGGAGAAGGGGTAGGAACAACATTAACTGTAGTCTCAGGTGTCTTAATCGTCTGCACTGCAGAGGAAATCTCAGACCTAATCCAACCCTTTAACTCTTACATCATAGTAGGTGTTTCATCTCTGACCACCTTCTGTGTACAGTCCTGACATAGTATCTTAGATGATGAGGACATTTTATTCCCACATATAGCACATTTCTTAGGGGTTTTATGCGCAGATTTTGAACCTGAATGAGGTACAGATTTGTCAGGCTTATCAGGCTTCTCAGGCTTATCAGCTCTTTCTTGTCTTGATCCAGACTTGGATTCAGCTTTAGAGTCTGATTTATCCATTTTTGGCTGAAACAACAAACAAATACCAGCCATTAGCACAAAGAAGCCTAATAAACCTCTCTTACAAGATATGTAGCAATAACTAATGCACATACCAGAGAGGGAACGGAGCTTGACTCCACAGGGCCCTGGGAGGAAGATCCAGCGGCAGCCTCCATGGTCACCAACAGCCAAATGGTGACCATAGCCCAGCTTAAATAGCTCTTAACAATTTTGCCCGCCCCCTTTCCCACAGGAAATGGCTCCATACCTTAAACGAACTACTGCTCCCAGAAGCGCTTCCTCCATCGCTTCTGCCGTCTAGTCAGCAGCCTGCTGACTCCATGCAGCATCGTTCTCCGTGGAGCGCACGCTGGCCAGGAACTTCCTGCTTCCGGCGTCGGGTCACGTGCGGTGCCGGTCACATGACAGGTGGGCGGGACTTCCTGAGCGCTCGATCCTCTTCCGCAATACGCTCAGTTCACTCAGGGGAGGCAGAGCGTGCTGCATGATCCCGCGCCCGGACAACTAGCCTGCGCAGACCCAGGGGATCATCCAAGCCGCGGCTCCTGCAACTAGCATGGGTGGCCAGCACTCCCCTCACATCTAGCATCCTGCTGGACAGGAAGACAACTGAGGGGGTAAGGACATGAGAGGGTTTATATATGTTCTGCTACCTAACCAATTATGCAAATCTTTTTATCTAGTTCCTGTCCAGTGTGTAGTGGATGGAGACAAGTCTCAGGGTTGCTGTCCTGAGACGTTCTGGGAAACAGAGGACGCGAGCGCTTGCTTAACGGTTACCTCACCGAGCCTCCAGCAAGCGTTCGTAGCAGACAAGACAGACACACGAAAACAGGAACAAGCGAGAGATAGGATCCACAGCACCAGCAAAAGAGGCTAGTGCGATCCAGGGAGACAGAACAGAAGGATCCACAGCACTAGCGCAAGGCGAGTGCGATCCAGGCAGACAGAACAGAAGGATCCACAGCACTAGCGCAAGAGGCTAGTGCGATCCAGGAAGACAGAACAGAAGGGGCTACCAGTAACAACCGCTGTTCAGGTTAGCACCCAGACACACAGAACGATTTCCTGTCGACCACCGCTGGGACAGGACAATCGCAACAGACAAACAAAACAGATAAGCAATCCTAACTGCACTAGGGAAACCTGCCTGGTGCAGTCCCAGGAATTGCTCTAAGCTAATCTTCAAACAATGAGCAAGGCTGATACTCCACGAGTGTTACACAGGACTAAATCCTTATGACCAGCAAAGGACTCTGGGAAACATAGCTCTTTATACTGCCAGTCATCAAAGGAGGCAGGTAGGGGATTTGCATAACGAGTGTATGCAAATTCCTCAGCAGCAGAACAGACCAGGAACTTGTAATGGAAAGACAGGTCTCTCTTGCAGAGACCTGCAGCCCACAGACTAGAGGAATGGTCAAACAGCTGTCTGCCAGTGCATCCAGCTGAGCGGATCATTACAAGAAGTAGGTTTCTTCCAGAGTAAAATGAGCTATAAATTACTTTTCTTTTTCTGTGGCAGTTAGAGAAACTGACATTCACTAAGGGCTTTTGAAAATAAAGAAAACCCTGAGAAACCCCCATGAGGAGAAGGGCTAATCCATAACTTGTCAATTCTGTCAGATTTCTACTACCTACTGTAAATGACAGCAACATAGGAGAAAAGTCATGGCTGGCTGGCTCATTTTATTCTGGAAGAAATGTACTTCTTATTTGTACGTGTTTACATGTATTTTAAATTTTATGCTATTTGCGATAGTGGTCCTTTAAGGGACAACAGACCTGAGAAGGATAAGGAGGCAAAATAATGGTAACATGTATGGCTGCAATATTACCGAAACAGGAAAAAAGGGCGCCACCATAGGCTCCCATTATAAAAGTCGCAATTTGCGGCAATAGGAGGAAATTTGGGCGCAGGGATGCTCCCGATAAAATAGCAGGCGCCGAGTGTCTTCCCGCTATGAAAAGTCGCAATTTACACAGGGGGAAGACTTGGTGCTTGCTATTTTATCGGGCGCATCCCTGTGCAAATCGCATCTCTGTGATGTGTGTGTGGGGGGGGGTTAAGGTTTAGGCACCACAGGTGAGGGGAGGTTAGGGTTAGGCAACACTAGGGGGGTAAGGTTAAGGGTTAGGCAACACCGGGGGGGTTAGGGTTAGGCATTGGTAGAGGAACAGTTCAGTGTTAGGCATCAGTAGAGGGAGGGTTCGGTGTGAGAGGTTACCTAATACTGCTAATCTGTGGTGGGGAGAGGCACACATGGCTACATACTACTGCAATCTGGTGTAGGGGCACACAGAGGTGAAAACCTTTAATGTAAAATGTTGTAATTGTACACCTATCTAACCTTGACATAATTTAATATTTACTGCATGTCATTGCTATCTGCCTGTTGGTATTATTGGCTTCTCGTTATCATATTCTGTGAATAACATTGGAAATTGCATGTCTTGGGCAATAGCAGCATGTCATTGATATTTGCCTCGTTCTGGTATTGTCTGCCTATTTGTATTATGTACATATCATCTGCCTTTGCCTGTCATTCGTATTATCCGCATGGCATTGCTATGTGTCTGTTATTATGTGTGTGTTGGTAATATTATATGCATATAGTATCACTGGAACTTCCTTGTCACGGCTAATGCCCGCATATCGTCGATATCTGCTTGTTATTGAATCCCCTACTTTTGAAATCTGGGCGAGGTAAAAGTCAATGACATCTCGGGGTCCTTCTGATGGTGCATTCTTTGTATGCATTTGGATCTCATGCATTGTAAATTGATGCAAATAATCCATAAGTGCGAAAGCTTTGCGATGTGGCCCTGGAGCATGCTTTATCAGCCAAGGAAAAGAATCATATACCTAAGTAAAAAAAGCAATATTGTTAGGAGGAGGCGCAGAACATCCTGATAACTCTGGAAATATTCCTGATACTTACTCTTCCCCATTTTGACCCAACACTCTCAAGTAGACGATGATTGCATTTGACCAAACTTTGGAAAGTCTTATCATCCATAGAGAAACGATGTCCAAAAACCATGGCAGAAATTACATTTGAAACGGAATTAGTTATCATCTCTGCGGGGTCAAAGGGCTCTCCTAAATTAAAATTTTAAAAAAGCAGTTGCTTTATCTGTGGCAAAAACTAAATCCAACCAAATTTGTCTCACTGATATGACAGGCAGTCCACTACTTACAAACCAGTTCCATTCCAGGAGATTGTTAGTAAGTTAAATTCGTTTGTAAGTTGAGCTCTGTGTTAAACATGGTGAAACATGGATAAATAATTTACTTTCGGAAAACTTTGGATTTGGACATACAGGTAGTCACCGATTAACAAACGAGGTAGGGACTGTAGGTTAGTTCTTAACCTGAATCTATTCATAAGTCAAAACACTGTGCCATCTCTGTCTCCTCCATCCCCTTTGTGCCTCCAGTGTCATCCTCGGAGTCACCTCTGTTCCCCTGTGCCTCCAGTGTTCTCCTCTGTGGCATCTCTGCTCCCATTCCCCTTCAACTACGTCACCTCTGTCCCTTTGTTCCCTCAGCATCCCCCTTTGTGCCACCTCTGCCTCCACTGTGTTCCTCTGTACCACCCTTTGTGCCTCCGTCAGTATAAAATGTGTATGCAGAATTCAGAACTCACTATACAGTAAAATGTACCACAGCAAAATGTCATTTTACCAAGCGTAATAAACAATTTGTTTGAATTTTTTAAAACTGATTTTCTCAAAAACTACGTTTTTTTTTTTTTAACTTTTTCGGCCGTTTGTATCGGCGGGTCATTCGTCATTCGGACGTTCGCAAGTCAAGAACTACCTCTACCTGTATCATATGATCTAAGGTTTTTGGTTGTTTTCAATGTGCTTTTAAAGTGTTTTAAAATACTTACAACAGTTTACACAATACTGTAACATTTAAGAAAAATATGTAATAAAAAAACGTATTGTATATTTTGTACACAGAGACAACTTTATAACTCAAGTTGTTTGGGAGTAGAGGACTGTCTGTAGTCTAAATTCTAAACTATGGTCTCCATGTGTTATCACGTATGCTGCTTTTGTACTGTATGTCATTAAAAAAAAGACCTTAAGTAAAAGTAAATACAGAAGCTGCTAAGTCCACACAAACAGCAGACAGGTGATAGTCCTACTGCCCGTTCAGCAAGGTGTTGGTGAGAGCAAAGTGTTGGTGAGAGCAAAGTGTTGGTGAGAGCAAAGTGTTGGTGAGAGCAAAGTGTTGACGCAGAGCTGTACAAATAGATTCCAATGAAGGCCACTGACTCCCTGTCACACATTACATATAGTGGTTTTGAAAGTCAGAGAGCCCAGGTGGTTTTTGAAAGCCAGGACATTGCAAATGGGTGCTCCTCCGATACTAAGACTTTATACATGGGGAATCTGGCATTGTCTGGTGAAACAAGTCATGCAATAAAGTTTATGAAATTGTTACCTTTGTTGTCCATTGCTAAGATAGGAGACAAGTTCCTGCTCCTTTTTTTTTAAACCCAATATTCAATTATAGTGTGCCTCTTGTATGAATCTAAACCAGTCCTGTCCAATTCCCCTCCTGTCCCCTGCATTTTGGTTTACCACCTATGCTAATTGCTTGGAGGCAGAGGGTGGAATCAAGAGTGCGACACCAGAAGCCCTAAAATGGTTGCCTGTTTTAGCACCCATAGGATTGTGAGTATTCTTATCCATCTTAGCACAAATTCCTATTCCTAAAATACTACGCACATTCCTGTGGTGTCCCTCTTTTATGCAGTAGAAGAACATCAGGGGTAAGCATACTGTGCCACAGAAGAGTATGAAAAGTAGGCATGCCATCCAATATATCACCAATCAGAAGTCTTTCATGCAGCACTTTCCTTTGATTCGCTTCTATCTCATTTTTAGATTAAACATCCATTGAATGCTCATGCTCTTTGTGTTTTTCAAGTAGCGTGTAAAGGTTAGGACATAGTTTTACTGTCTATTACCATTCTGATTTTTAGTAACCCTGTGTCTTGGGGGGAAAAAAAGTGTAGAGAATCTTTTGCAATAAAAAAAAATAATAAAAATCAGATGCTCTCACATTTCTCTAAAAGTAGTGCCTGGATAGTGTAATGGGTAAGGGATCTAACTCATACTCAGGAGACCAGGGTTTGCACCTTGACCCTTCCTGTTCAGTAAGCCTGCACATATTCAGTAAGGAGTCCTTGGAATAGACTCCCTAACACTGCTACTGCCTTGTGAGCATGCACTAGTGCAGGAGTAGGGAACCTTGGCTCTCCAGCTGTTAAGGAACTACAAGTCCCACAATGCATTGCAGCAGTCTGACTTATAAAGGCAAATGCATGCTGGGATTTGTAGTTTTAGCTGGCGAGTTTGGCTGGAGAGCCAAGGTTCCCTACCGCTGCTAGTGTCTGCAGCTCAAGCGCTTTAAGTCCGCCAGGACTCAAATTAATGTTATTTTATTTATTAAAGCATACTTAATGCTGTCTGCGCCTTCAGTGGGGTGATGTCATCAAACTTCCTGTCCTAGGTGTCAGGAGAAGCTAAATATCTAAATATCATTGCCAGCTAAACACCAGCTAAGACCCAGAAAGTAATACAAATGCAGTAGATTTATTCTTTTATCTTTCTAAACAATTTTATAGCAGGAGTGCCACCTTAAGCCTGGAGGAGACCGCATTCACATGGTGTTTATTCACTAAGCCATGTGTCTGGCTGTTACAAATTTCAGATATGAGAAGTCCAAGGAACTAACCATGCTTTCTTTTAAATGACTGAACCAAGTTGCAAGCTTCTGCTTGTATACGAGACTCTGCCCCATATTTTCCAAGGCCAAGGTTTTTTAGGGTCTTTAGCCCAAAACGTCTCTGCTGTTTCCAGGTGGGTCCATTAGCGGTGATTATACCTGGGAATAAAAAAAAAATATTACATAAAATTTGGTCATGCATATGTGAAATATTATATGCTTCTATTTAGTAAATCACTACATGGCTAAAAATGGCATCTGCAAGGAGTTTGTATGTTCTCCCCGTGTCTGCGTGGGTTTCCTCGGGGAACTCCTTTTTCCTCCCACATCGCAAAAACATACAGATAAGTCAACTGGCTTCCCCCTCAATTCGCACAAGACTACAATGGGCAGAACTCCAATTGGTTGTTCTAGAATCTAGATGACAACTTCATAGTTCACTTTTCATTGCAACTGTCTTGAGAAACGAGCCATTTTCAAGGGTTCCACAATACCTTTTCCACCAAGAAGGTCCTGTAAAAAGCTGGCCACAGGTCGTCCTGAAAGCTCCTCAGAATGTGACACAATGCCTTCTTTTACAGTTCTGAAGCCATTTAGCACCACTAGCGGAGCATCGCCAAGCCAAACGGTATAGATCCGCCCATAAAGGTTAGCTAACTAATTTAAAATAAAAATTACTTTATAAAGAGTTAGAATGAACATTTGGCATATATATTTAGTCTTATTCAAATAATGTACAGGATTAAAGCAAATCGGAACTAAAAACATAGTAAGGTAATTGTAGGTGTAGTAGTAATGATAAATAGAACTTGAAGTCTAAAGTCGCATGTTCTTATTTTCAAATATATAGGGACAGTGACCACAAAAAGTGACCCGTAAAATAACCCATTCAATGCTGAAATGCCTCTCTGGGTTCAACTATTGTCCATCTCCTCCTTGAATATTAAAATAACATAAGCCACACGTGATTAAAGTTATATCAAATATAATTTGCTGTTCTGCAGAATTGTTGCTTGACTTATGCTGCTGCATTGATTTGTAGCGCCAAGTAACAGGGGGCCATATGCAATTCACTTTTTCTCCTGAGTTTTCTTCTAGGAGATACATTTTTATCTTGGATTTAAAATAATTGTTTAGCACTTTATATTGGAAAAAGTACCAAAAAGTAGGTGCAAAAGTGCTGTCAAAACTATTTTGAGCATTTGTTTACTTAATGGTGGTTTAAAAAGGCATTTTATTTACAAGTTGTAAAAATTTCACCTAGGAGAAAACTCAGGTGAAAAAGCGAATTGCATATGGCCCAGGGTGTCTCCAACTCCCCATGGTCCTACTGTAGTGGTAACCCCCCACCCACATGTACACACCTCTGCCCCTGCTGTCCAGCTAGCCACGCCTCTCCAACCCAGACACACACACTACTCTACAATGCTGATTGGGAGGGGTGGTGAGTGGTAAGTCATACCACTCCTCCTCCGTTAGATGACAAAGGGGGCTAATGCCTGGTACACACCTTCAATTATAATTGGCCAATCACTGACCAATTTTACCACCTCCATGTAGTATAGGTGTGAACAGATGTTGAATACTAGTATGAACATATTGCATAGGTATGTTCTCATACTACATGGAGGTGGTAAAATTGGTCAGCGATTAGCCAATTATAATTAAAGTCGTGTACCAGGCTTAAAGTGGATCCGAGACGGAAAACTAACTTTAACAAGTAACTGGTCTATATATCTTATCTAAAGTTTAGATGGTTTACACAGCAAATCTAGCTGCAAACAGCTTTAATAGAATATGATTATGTCTTCCTGTAATACAATGACAGCAGCCATGTTGTTTGTAAACATTACACAGACGCAGGTGTATCTGTATCTTGAGCACTCAGCCTGTACAACAAAAACCTAATCCCCTCTCCTCCTCCCCTCTGCCTCTGAAATCAATGGCTAGTAACATGTCCCCCTCCTCCTGCCCAGACTGAGCTCCTATAAGCCCTTGCTACTGCCAAGGTTCTCTGAAAAACTGTGGGTGTGGCTTATTTAGTTTACAGGGAATTAGAGTATTAAAACAAAAAAAGTATTTGACTTGAGGAATGCTCTATAAACAATAGGAAAGGAACACAGTTATGCAATAAGTAAAAGTTCACCTCGGATCCACTTTCAGAGTAGAAGTGCGGGTTATGTAACTGTGGTTCTATTTTACAATTTAATGGTGTTTAAAACCTTTGTTACTTGTAATCTATACTAATCTAACATGGGGAATGGGGTCGGGGGTAGGTTATTTGAACTTGGAGACAAAGTTAGGAACCTACATGATATAGGAGACTGCAAAAAAAAGCACCTTTTTTGACAAAGGCAATTCATTTTCCCACATTTTATGACTAACCGTTACATGGATACTAATCTGGCTCTTTCTGTGCATATGGTAAATGGTACCAAAAGCCTGTAGACTATGAATACTGTGTAAATAAAGAAGTTTGTGAATAAATCCACCATTATGCGATGCACAGCATGAATACCATAATCCATCTGATGAAAAGATGGCAGGGGCATTCCTATGCGTCTTCTGTTACTGGAAAAACTTGAGATCACACCTGCTCAGAGTAGGGAACCTGAGAAGTAAAGGGGAACAATAGGACACAGCTCTTCCACACTGGGGAGATCCATGTTGGCTGTACATTATAGAACTCATATATACATATTTTATTTAAATTACACAATTTACAAACATATTTGAAATATTAATTTAATGTTCATATGTATGTAATGCATTTAGTAGAAAAGCAATGATGAAAAAAAATTGCATTAAAAATTGGGTACTTACACATTAGGCCTCAGACCAGCACTGGCTCTTTATTTACCATGCAGAAAAGTATACCATTTGTCACAAAACGAGACGCTGATTTATTCCACTGGCGGCAGCTCAGCGCTACGTGAAAGTGCTGAGACTGCCAGGTGGAAAGACTATTTACTCCTCCAACCGAATAGGCTGAGGAAACTTATGTGAGCAAAGGAGGTAGCTAGAGTTGAGCTTAAATTTTCGTAATTTCGCATTACTAAAATTACGCATGCAAAATTTGCGATTACGATGCGAAATTACAGTAGCGTAATTGCCATTAAAATCGTAATTGAAAATACCGTAAGCGTAATTTTCAACGCGTAATTTCGCATTAAACGCTACCGTAATTTCGCGTTAAACCGCAACGCTCCGTATAATATAAAAAAGCCGCCGACTTTAAGGGTTTATAGCAAAGCCCCCTTAAATGCTAAGAGCCTCAGATTTGGAGAATATATTAAGGAGATCAGGAGGAATAAGAGGAAAATTTTTTTTTTTCAAAAAGACCTTATAGTTTTTGAGAAAATCGATTTTTAAGTTTCAAGGGCGAAAATGTCTTTTAAATGCAGAAAATGTCAGTTTTTTTTGCACAGGTAACAATAGTGTATTATTTTCATAGATTCCCCCAAGTGGGAAGAGTTTTACTTACTTCGTTCTGAGTGTGGGAAATATAAAAAAAAAAAAAAACCGACGTGGGGTCCCCCCTCCCAGACCTCTTTAACCCCTTGTCCCCATGCAGGCTGGGATAGCCAGAATGCGGAGCACCGGCCGCGTGGGGCTCCGCACCCTGACTATACCAGCCCGCATGGTCCATGGATTGGGGGGTCTCGGAAGGGGAGGGGCAGCCAAGCTTTCCCCTCCCCCTCCGAGCCCTTGTCCAATCCAAGGACAAGGGGCTCTTCTCCACCTCCGATGGGCGGTGGAGGAGGAGGCCGCGATTTCCTGGGGGGGGGTTCATGGTGGAATCTGGGAGTCCCCTTTAAAAAGGGGTCCCCCAGATGCCCACCCCCCCCTCCCAGGAGAAATGAGTATAGAGGTACTTGTACCCCTTACCCATTTCCTTTAAGAGTTAAAAGTAAATAAACGCACAAACACTTAGAAAAAGTATTTTAATTGAACAAAAAACATAACCACGAAAAAAGTCCTTTAATATTCTTAATTAACCATTAACCACCCTGGCGTTCTGATTAAATCGCCAGGGTGGCTGCGGGAGGGTTTTTTTTAAATTAAAAAAAAACTATTTCATGCAGCCAACTGAAAGTTGGCTGCATGAAAGCCCACTAGAGGGCGCTCCGGAGGCGATCTTCCGATCGCCTCCGGCGCCCAGAATAAACAAGGAAGGCCGCAATGAGCGGCCTTCCTTGTTTCGCTTATATCGTCGCCATAGCGACGAGCGGAGTGACGTCATCGACGTCAGCCGACGTCCTGACGTCAGCCGCCTCCGATCCAGCCCTTAGCGCTGGCCGGAACTTTTTGTTCCGGCTACGCTGGGCTCAGGCGGCTAGGGGGGCCCTCTTTCGCCGCTGCTCGCGGCGAATCGCCGCAGAGCGGCGGCGATCAGGCAGCACACGCGGCTGGCAAAGTGCCGGCTGCGTGTGCTGCTTTTTATTTCGTTAAAATCGGCCCAGCAGGGCCTGAGCGGCAGCCGCTGGCGGTGTTGGACGAGCTGAGCTCGTCCAGACCGCTCAGCTGGTTAATACTTACCTGTCCCTTTAAATAAATGATCCCTCGAAATAGCCTCGGAAATGTTCTATCAGTTACAATGTAACAAAGTTATTACAATATAACAACTTTGTTACATTGTAACTACGCCGCACCCGACGTCACTCGCCGCCGCCGCATAGGCGTCTGCGCTGCACGGACCCGACAGAGCTCTGAGCTATATAGCTCAGAGCTCTCTAAAGCATCTTTGTATTTTGGCTCCAAGGAGCCCCATTGGTCCTTAGCAGACCAATGGGGTTCCTTCTGATTTGGTCTGAATTTTTTCATCTTATTCCCACTGATCCCCTTAATATACCCTGGGAATTTGGTGTTCCTAAACTTTAAGCAGGCTTTGCTATTAACCGTTAAAGTCGGCGGGTTTTTAAATGTTTACATTTTTCCTTTGAAACTTTAACATCAATTTTCTCAAAAACTATAAGGTCTTTTTGAAAAAAAAAATTTTCCTCTTATTCCTTCTGATCTCCTTAATATATTCTCCAAATTTGAGGCTCTTAGCATTTAAGGGGGCTTTGCTATTAACCCTTAAAGTCGGCGGCTACCTAACATTGATCCACGCTTCGGGAGCATGGCCATACGCATTAATTTCGTAATACCCTTTGCAATGCGAAAATTACGCTTACGCGAAATTTCACGAAATCCTTCTTCATTACGATTATGTACTTACGGCCATAAACGTAATTACACTAATTACGTGAAATTTCGCGAAATCGGAATTACGCCATTACGCTCATCTCTAGAGGTAGCTGAAGTGACCACCGTGTCTGGAGCTCAGCCGCTGAAGGTCCTGATGTTAAAAATAACAGCTATTTGTTTTGTGACAAATTAGCTGCTATCCTAATCGGACAGAGGGGCCATTGCTAGATGGCCTAATGGCCAGTACCAAAAATTGTACTGCAAAAAATTATTTGCTTTTGCAATATTAAAATCTCAATTTACTGGATCACTGATGTCTTCTCAGACCAACTTCATTAGCAAGGCAGCTGGGTCATGTGACACTACCATTACCTGATGTGTGCCATGGAGAGAGTGACTATCTGCAGTCCCTCTCCCTACCTGTCTCCCTCTGTCACACTCTCCCTGATCTAAACTGCTGTATTCTGTAAGGGTGCTTGTTTAACTTTCAAGGTCAGGTGGAGTAGCTGTAAAACAGACAGTGGTGCTTTCTTACAGAATCGGTGTAATTTCGCAATAACTCATAGCAAAACTGAGATGAGTGTGTGCAAAAATGCTCACTTTGGAGAAATGCTTTTTCCTTACAAAATGACCACTTGACTCATCCCTACCTCCGGTTTGCTGTGAGCAAGTGTCAGCCTCTGCTCTGTTGCAATGGTACTTCCATTGGCTTGTGGACAGCTGAAAGGGTTACTTGTAGCAGAGCTCCATGTCCAAAGTCAAGGCCACTACATAGAGTAGTTTTGAGTAGTTTGAGTAAAAAGTTTGACTAATATGTACATTTCTCATCAACAGAAAAAAGTAGGCGACAACAGATGAATCAAAACAGGAGCAGCAGCTGATCACTTTACACAGATTATGTCACCACAGTTTCTAGTCAAATGTATACTTGCATATTTGGCAATTTTAACACCCATCACTGGTCCTGATTAAAGGTAAATCAGTTTATCCAACAAATGATTAAAGGAGATGACCGTACATGCAACGTATGTGATCAATTTCATTAGGTTAAAGATTTGTTAGTCTCTTCTCTCTCTCTCTCTCTCTGAAAGGGTACTTTCACACTATACACATCATGAAAAATAGGTTGCAACGTAATGGTGTTGAAAAGGCTCTTGGCACATTGCCAGTGTGATGCAATGGATACATTACACCATTAGGCATGGGACTCACTAGCAGCGCTTTTCTACGAGATTGTGATATAAAAAAAAAAAGAACTCTTCCTAATGCAATGCTATAGGGGATTTTTTTTTTTTTTTTTTAAATGACAACCCTCAAGTGGGATCACACACATTACATTAGCAAGAGCTTTTCAAATCACAAGGGCTTAGAAATTCACTGCTAGTGGGCACCAGGCCTAAGGGTGTTTGTTTTTTCTCCTTCAAATTTTTAGCAAACTTTCAAAAGATAGCCATGTCTATTGCACCTTTGCTCTTTTTTACTATTATGCTTATATTATTTAATTTTGTTATAGATTATTAGGCAAACTATGACGTGACCCAATCACCCAACACAAAAAGTGCTATGAGCAAGCCTGTTTCTGAAATCTGGGTCTATAGTGGCTTTAGGCTTCTTGCACACCAAGACGTTGCATTAGGTGGCACGTTAAGGTCGCATAACGTGCACCTAACACAACGTATGGTGCTGCAAGAGCCGACGGTAGAGTGAGCCGCGTTAGGCGGCTCGAGTCCTATAATGTCTCCCAGAGTGGCGCTGATTGGCCAGCGGAACCACGTGATGCGGAGCGAGACACTCCGCATCACGTGGTCCCGCCGGCCAATCAGCGCCCGCCAGTGCAGTGAATATTAAGTAGCCATGTGCGCGGCTACTGTAGCTGGCTCTCCCCGCCTCCTCCGCCCCCCACTGCGCATGTGCAAACAGTCTAACGCGGCTATAGCCGCTCCAACGCCATAGCATGCTGCACTTTGCACAGAACGTGCAGCGTTACATGTAACGCAACGTGGGCTGTGTGAACAGCCCACTTGTGTTACATTGCTGTGCGTTGGGGGAGCGTTACAGGCGCACTAACGTGCGCCTGTAACGTCTTGGTGTGTAAGCAGCCTAACAGAGATTGCAGGTAAAAACAAAAAACAAAACAAAAAATACAGGAAGTGAAACATCTCAATTGGGACAAAGACAGCACAAAAATAAACCACATATACACAAAACAGGATGTAACCCCTTTCTACATCATTCAAAACCACTATTTTTTTACTGGATTTTGGAATAGCATTATGCTAGTTTCAAAAAAAAAAAAAAAAAAAAAAAAAAGGAAAAGTAACATTGAGTGTTACGCGTGCACGAGTGTTACGCGTGCAGTGCCAAGTGTGCAGTGAAGCATACAGTATGTGAAAAGTATGCTTCACTGAAACTGAACACGATTACGTTGTCCGGAACTGCACTGCATGCTCAGCATTATGCCGACTGATTCCACCCTACTGCTAACACGCCAATGTGAATGTCCCATTACAATAGAATTGCATGGAGTTTGCCATGTGATTATATTGTCAGGATGACACAGTCATATCCATTAGCTTACTGACTTTTCTAAAGTTTTCTTCATATATTTTAAGCTAACATTAAAATGTATAATGAATATTTATAAACCTTATCGATGTTTCCCCATTTTATTTTCTACAAACTGAAAACCAGAAGTCTCCCAACACGTAAATATATGATACATTAGGAAACCGCCATTCAGGAAAAAATATATTAATAGTCAGATGCAACACTGATACATACCTGTCTGAGGTTTTCTGGCTCTAGCTTGAACCTTAGCGTCAACAGGTTGCCAATAATTGGCAAAGGGATTGGTCCAGGGGGGAGATTTCTTGCAGCCCACAGTACTTTCAAATATTTGAGAAGAAGAATACAGCCTATTAGAAATAAGAACCACTCATACAGATACCACATGTTTGGTAATATGACAACTGGGTTGTGTACAGCAGGTTCTCCTCAGGAACGTCTGCTCTGTCGCTGTACTAAATGTATGTATTATACACTCAGGACAGCCCACCCCCTTTCACAAGCCGCCATTCATTTCACCTATACAACTGGAACTAAATACCATGTAATGAAACTTAAAGTTATACATAAGGTGCAGAAGAGTTCTGGATTAAAATCACAACACGAAACCACTTGAAGCATATTTAAATACATTACATATTCCCATGTCAACTGATATCCTTTTCATTAAATTAGTAGATTTTCCATTATTTACCTCACTCTTGTAGAAAGATCTACTCTTAAGAGTAGCAAGTCAAATATTGTATAATTAATTTACCAGAAAGCAAAAATAAAAAAAGATTACTAGAATATGTGCAAAACTGCTCAGATATATTTTACATCATTTTACTGAAACTCACTGGGCCTTATTCAATTCACTTTTTCTCCCAGGTGATATTTTCACACTAATAATAAAATTCCTTTTAAGCCAGTGTTCCCCAATCCCCAACCCTGTCCTCAAGGCCCAACAACAGTACATGTTTTGTATAAAACCACAACATTCACAGGTGAGGTAATTAGTGTCTCAGCTGAGCTGATTAACTACCTCTGCAGATTTCCACAAAACATGCACTGTTGGTGGGCCTTGAAGACAGGGTTGGGGGAACACCGTTTTAAACCACCAGCAAGCAAGAAAACACTCAGAATCAGACCCAGCCCACCCATGGCGCCAAGTAAGGAGTCTTCATCAGGCGGCGCCAGGCAGAAGCAGGTGTGCCTGGCCTGCAGCCACCTGGCTTACCGCCACCCGCCTGGCTGTGGGGGGGAGGGGAGGCACCGTGAGGTGAGCTGGAGGGGTAGCAGCCAGGAAGGGGGAGCAGCAGGCACATCGGTGGGGGGGGGGTGTTAGACTCCCCCTCCCTCAACTGGGGTCCCCCCTAGTCCGCACTACCCCCAGATAGTACAGTATTGTTGTTGCAGTGGCACAAATCACACAATCACAAACCTAAATCAGTGTTGCACAAGACTTTCCAATTTAATGTTACAAACTACAGCTAGCTCCAAATCTCAAAAACTGGAAGCAAGCTTCCAACTGCTCTTTATTTTAGCCTTGACAACAGTACAGTATTAGGAATGTTGTTGTCATGGGAATGTGCAGAAACATGTACCTTGTTGAAGTATTCAGCAGCACATAGCTACAGGTTTCGCGAAAAATGTATGAGGACTTCGGCCCTTGAGGACTGGAGTAGAGTGGGGCCGAACCTCCGATTTTAGGTCCGCAAACCGGGTTCACGAACTTCCGCGTAAGGTTCGGTTCCCGTAAAAGTTCGCGAACCGCATTAGGACTTCAATGGGGATGCGAACTTTGAAAAAAAAAATTATGCTGGCCACAAAAGTGATGGAAAAGATGTTTCAAGGGGTCGAACACCTGGACCCCAGGTGACGGAGTGGGATACATGCCAAAAGTCCCCGGGAAAAATCTGGATTTGACGCAAAGCAGCGTATTAAGGGCAGAAATCACATTGAATGCTAAATGAAGGCCTAAAGTGCTTTAAAACATCTTGCATGTGTATACATCAATCAGATAGTGTAATTAAGGTACTGCTTCACACTGACACACCAAACTCACCGTGTAACGCACTGCCAACAGCTGTTTGTGTAGTGACGGCCGTGCTGGACTGGTGCGCACCATGGCGAGAGTGCAGGTTTTGGTGGCTTTACAGCCCATATGGTCGCCTGGCTGATGAACAGAACAGGTATGCAGTGGCGGGTTCACTGAACAGAACAGGTATGCAGTGGTGGGTTCACAGAACAGGTATGCAGTGGCAGGTTCACTGAACAGGTATACAGTGGCGGGTTCACTGAACACAACAGGTATGCAGTGGCGGATTCACTGAACAGGTATGCAGTGGTGGGTTCACAGAACAGGTATGCAGTGGTGGGTTCACAGAACAGGTATGCAGTGGTGGGTTCACAGAACAGGTATGCAGTGGCGGGTTCACAGAACAGGTATGCAGTGGCGGGTTCACAGAACAGGTATGCAGTGGCGGGTTCACAGAACAGGTATGCAGTGGCGGGTTCACTGAACAGGTATGCAGTGGTGGGTTCACAGAACAGGTATGCAGTGGTGGGTTCACAGAACAGGTATGCAGTGGTGGGTTCACAGAACAGGTATGCAGTGGTGGGTTCACAGAACAGGTATGCAGTGGCAGGTTCACTGAACAGGTATGCAGGTATCCAGTGGGCTCACTGAACAGAACAGGTATGGTGGGCTCACTGAACAGAACAGGTATGCAGCCAGGAACAAGCTAAGCCTAACTAATCTTTCCCTATGAGAGACAGTCTGCAGCAGCTCGCCCTACTCTCACTAACGCAGGCACACGAGTGAGCGTAATGGCCACCGCTGCCTGCCTTTTATTAGGGGGGGGGGGGGAGTGGCTCCAGGGGCTAGTGTAGCCTAATTGGCTACACTGGGCCTGCTGACTGATGTAGAGGGTCAAAGTTGACCCTTATGGTGCATTATGGGGCGAACCGAACTTCCGCAAAAGTTCGCCTGCGGGACGCGAACGCGAACCACTGAAGTTCGCATGGAACCGTTCGCAGGCGAACCGTTCGGCCCAACTCTAGACTGGAGTTCGACATCCCTGCATTAGAGTAGCAATTTCAGTTTCCAGTACAGAACCAGAGAAAATCTAAAGCCAGTGGCATAGCAATAGGGGATGCAGAGGTTGCGACCCCACCAGGGCCCCTGGACCAGAGGGGGCCACCTGCATTTATCTTATTAGCTTTCTATTGGTGCTATGCTGGTATTGAACACCTCTGTACATGCATTGAATAGTAGTAAGCAGGCCAGCGAGATGCCGGCATTTATTAACATAGTGAAAGTAAACAGATACAAGTAATACTTCCCATGTAATATTCACAGTACACGGGAATTAAGTATGGCCCCATCTTGTGGCCAAAGAGTAAAAATCCACCCACATACTTTATTATATAGAAAATACATACATTTTTGTATTAATTTTTAACTCATTTTATCACTACCCCATAGTTACCAAAATAAAACAAACAAAAAAAAACACAACAACTAATTACCTTAGGGACTTTTAAATATATATGTCATAAAGGCATGTTACAGTTATTTTTGTAAATAAAGGCTTGTAATTATTGATATAGTATAAATAAAACACTGAACAGAAAAAATATATACCGGTACCTTTAACTCCAGATTAAATAGCATTGACTTACATTGTACTAGGGACACAATTTAAATGTAATAACTAATGGGCAAATAAAATGTGTGGATTTTATCTATAATAGCACATTTTATTTTAAAACTATAATGCCTGAAAACCGAGAATTTTTTTTTCTTATTATTCCCTTTAACCACTTGAGGACCGCAGTGTTAAACCCCCTAAAGACCAGGCCATTTTTCATTAAGTTGGCCACTGCAGTTTTAAGGACAAGCTGCAGGGCCACCCGTCACAGCACACAAGTTATCCCCCTCCTTTTGTCCCCACCAACAGAGCTCTCTGTTGCTGGGGTCTGATCACCCCCCCCCCCCCCCCCACACACACACACACACACACGTTTATTTGTAGGTTTAAGGCCCGGTTCACATTAGCGTTTTTTGCGCAGCCGGTCGTACTGATCCGGCCATCAGGGAAAACTGGTTAAAAAAAAAAATCGCTGATAGCCTGCCTATGCGAAATCGCGGCAAAAAACACACGTCGAATCAGCGGTGGAATCCCGGCGATTCGCACTGCACTAGTGGAAACGGGCCCTTAACAGCCAGCGTGCTGTAAACTGTCAGTTTTCTTTTTGTTACTATGTAGCTGAACGTTTCCATTCCATTGAGCAAAACGGTCCGGAAAATTAGGTCCTGCAGCATTTTTTTTGTCCCTTCAGAGGAACGGATCACAAAACTGTACAGCCGTTTCCGTTGGCAAATGCAGATGTGAACTAGGCCTATATTTTTTATTTTTTTATAAAAATAAGTGTTTTTTTCCAACTACTGTAACCCCCCTCCCTCCGCCAGCCAATCCCCATGATGAGCTGTCATAAGCTTCAGCTTATGACAGCCGGTCACCTCTGTGCCTCAGGAGGGGACAGCCGTGTCACACGGCTGTCCCCAGTACAGCGTGGCTGCAGATCGCAGCACTGTACGTGTAATTAGACTGTGGTTTCGCCGGCTAACAGTCTCCACCGCTCGGAGATGCCCACCAAGCAGGAGATGGATCTCCTGCAAAACAGAGCCCCAGGACTTTACGCCGATTGGCATTAGGTGGTCCTGGGGCTGCCGCCGCAGCCACGCCCATCGGCATTACGCTGTCGGCTAGTATGCATATAAAATAAAATTCTTAGCAAAAAATACCACTCAAAAAAAGCCTAATTTGTGGCGAATTAATCAATATATAATTTAGATGTGATAAGTAATGATAAAGTTATTGGCAAATGAATGGGAGAAGCGCAATGTGAAAATTGCTCTGGTTTTTAAAGGGAACCAGAGACGCCGGACATAGAAAAAGAAAAAAAAAAAAAAAAAGATTTCATACATACCTGGGGCTTCTTCCAGCCCCATAAGCCTGGATCGCTCCCACGCCGCCATCCTCCGCTTCCTGGATCCGCCGGTACCGGGTCCCGTCACTTCCGGCGGACGCGGCCAATTGTCCGCATCACAGGGGCTCCCAGCATACCCTTACGCGTGCGGCTGCGCAGTATGCAGCTGCACGTGTAATGGTATGCTGGGAGCCCCTGTGATGCGGACAATTGGCCGCGTGCTGCCGCCGACTGGCCGAAACTACGGGACCCGGAACTGGCTGATACAGCAAGTGGAGGACGGCGGCGTGGGAGCGATCCGTGCGTATGAGGCTGGTGGAAGCCCCAGGTATGTATAAAATCTTTTTCCTGGCGTCTCTGGTTCCCTTTAAGGGAAGAATTAAAAAGTGGCCAGGAAATGTTTCAAAATATGCGCATTGCATACCACAACAATTGTGACACAGACTGCAGTAAAAACCTAAAAGAGGTTCTAATCTAATACCTTCCTCCATGGGTCACAATTTTAACTACAGATGGGCTTAAAGGGCAGCTGAGCTGAGAGAGATATGGAAGCTGCCATATTTATTTCCTTTTAAACAATACTAGTTGCCTGGCAACCCTACTGATCTTTTTGACTTTAGCAGTGTTTGAATAACACCAGAGAAGCATGCAGCTAATCTTGTCAGATCTGACAATGTCAGCAACACCTGATCTGCTGCATGCTTGGTCTATTACTAAAAGCATTGGAAGAGGAGGAGGATCAGCAGGGTTGCCAGGCAACTAGTATTGCTTAAAAGGAAATAAATAGGGCAGCCTCCATATTCCTTTCTTTTCAGTTGCCCTTTAAAGGACACCTGAGGTGAGTGATATGGAGGCTGCCATTTTTTTGATCTTCTGGGATAAGTAGTGTCCAAGTCAAAATCCTGGAATAAGCAAATGGCTAATCCAGTAAGGGCCCATTTCCACTTGTGCGGTGGGAATCGCCACAGTAAAAATTCACATGGGGATGCAAATTTCGCATGCGGTTATATGCGAATTTGTATGCGAATTTGCATACGATTTCGCATGGATGACGATGTATGCGAATTTAACCATGGCAGTGCCTGTGTGCTTTTCCATTGATTCCATGCAAATTCGCATACCAATACTGCATGCGAATTCCCTATTAAATACATTGTATGCGATTCGCATAGCGGTATGCAGTATGCAAATTCTGATGGCTCTGCCGTGCAGATTTTTTTCTGCACAGAAAAACGCAAAGGAATCCTGACAAATGGAAACAGTCTCATCCACTTGTATTGGCTATTTGTATGCGGCAAACACATGCAAATTCACGATAGTGGAAACGGGCCCTAAAACCTGAATCAGTTAGAGTGCCCGATTTGCATATGCTTGTTCAGGGTCTATGGCTAAAAGTATTAGAAACACATGATCAGTAGGACAGCCAGGCAACTGGTATTGTTGAAAAGGAAATAAATATGGCAGCCTTCATATCACTCTCATTTCGGGTTCCCTTTAACTACTTCAGTGTTGTTTCACCTTATGCATCCGAGCAACATTCACCTCCCATTCATTAGCCAATAACTATCACAATGAATTGATCTATATCTTGTTTTTTCCACCACCAATTAGGCTTTCTTTGGGTGGTACATTTTGCTAAAAATTATTTTTTTTTCTAAATGTAGTTTAGCGGGAATATTAACCACTTCAGCACCACAGGGTTTTTTGCTTAAAAACCAGAGCAATTTTCACATTTTAGCGCTCCTCCCATTCATTCACCAATAACTTTATTGCTACTCATCAGATGTAAATGATCTATATCTTGTTTTCTTTGCCACAAATTATGCTTTGTGAGAGTGATATTTGCTTTTAGTAATTATATTATTATCTGTGCATTTTAAAGGGAAAAATGAGAAAAAAAAGAAAAAACACACTATTTCTCCATTTCCATCCACTATAGTTTTTAAATAAACAATGTTACCATAGGTAAAACCCACACATTGTATGTGCTAATTTGTCCTGGTTATCTCAACATTTAAATAATGTTTCTAGTACAATGTATGGCGATAATATATTAGTTTCTGGTTTGTGTTTTTTGTTTTCTCATTGTACGCTATCAGTAATTAAAAGCCCTTATCTTCATGATTAACAGTAATACACTCTCAGGCCTGGAACCCACTGAAATCCGCAAACGCTAGCTTTTTGCCTGAGCGGTTTGCAAGCGGATTCATGCGAGCTTTCGGTCGCGTTTTGCAACAGTGTATTTTTTTCCTCAGCGGTTGTGTAGCGTTTTGCGTTTTTATCCTGATTGGTCCTGTGAATTATTTTAAATTTTGTTACAGTGTGCTGAACCGCAAAACGCTAGCAAAACCGCTCAGTTTAGGTTTTGCTGAGCGTTTCTGCAAGCTTTCAATACTTTACATTGAAGCGCTAACGCTCCCAAAATGCTGCAGGTCCTGCGTTTGCGTTTCTGGGAAGCGCAAACGTTCCTGTGGAAGTTGCCCCATCCATCATCAGCTGAGCGTTTTGGCAAAACGCTAGCGTATCGCAGCGCTGCCAAAATGCTCAAAAAAACGCTCTTGTGGGTTCCAGCCCTCATGGCATACATATTTTAAAAGCCAAGTCCCTAGGGTAACTATGTATTCTCTTTTCAATGCTGTCACTTTTGTTTTGTTTTTACAAGTATTTATTTGGGGGTACAGAGTATATGAAAATAACAGTTTTATTGCTTTTCATTCAGTTTTCCGGTAAAAAAAAAAAAAAAAAAAAAAATCACAAGACTTAGCCCTCAGTTGTCAAACAACACAAAATCTATTCTCTCACTTGTCACGGTTAAAATGATACCCTATATACATAACCAGATAGCTTATTGAGCATACAGCACACTGTTAACCACAAGTACGCCTATCTACTCCCCTGAGCTTCAGGTGAAGTTTTGTGGGGAGTAGATAAGCGTAGCAAGGGATTCAAAGTGGGTAAGAAAAAAAAAAATGGAAAAAAAAATTTCTTAGTTTTCAGCCATTATAACTTTAAAATAATACATGCTACCATAATTAAAACACACATTTTATTTGCCCATTTGTCCCGGTTATTACACCGTTTAAATTATGTCCTTATGACAATGTATGGCAACAATATTTCATTTGGAAATAAAGGTACATTTTTTCAAATTGCGTCTATCACGATTTACAAGCTTATAAATTTAAAAAAAATAATCGTAATATACTCTTGACATGCATATTAAAAAAGTTCAGACCCTTAGGTAACTATTTAGGTTGTTTGTTTTTTTTTTATTGTAATTTTTTTTTTTTTTTTATTGAAAAGGTTATTTGGGGTTTTTTTGGGAGTGGGGAGGTAAACAGATACTTTTAAATGTAATGGATTGGGTATATTTAAAAAACATATGTAGATGTAGTTTTACTATTTGGCCACAGTGATGTTTTTGTTATTCGTCCTGTAAGCGAGAGCTCTCGCTAAAGCTGGCCATACACTGGCCCGATTTGCCGCCGTTTCGACAGCAGATTCGATCACTGGGATCGAATCTGCTGCCAATCGTTCACGCTACACGCCAAATTTCGATCCATTTCGTCCGATCCCGTCGATCGCTCCGGGCGGAAAATGACTGCCGATCGCCCGCGGGTAAGGAGCGCGTCGCTAGCGGCGTTCGAGTGCCCGACGACCGACGCAATAGAGCCCACATACATTACCTGCTCCGCCGGCGCGACTACCCCCGGTCACCGCTGCTCCGTGTCCGCGCTGGTCTCCGGTCCGGCATGCTTCAGTTCCTCCTGCCCGGCAGGAAGTTTAAACAGTAGAGGGCGCTCTACTGTTTAAACTTCCTGCCGGGCAGGAAGAAATAAAGCATGCTGGAGCTGGAGACCAGAGCGGAGACCTGGGGACTGGAGTCGCGCCGGCGGAGCAGGTAATGTATGCGGGCGTGGCGGCAGCCCCACCACCACCACCGATTGTGAACAGTTTCAGGCTGAAATCCGTTGACAATCTGTTTGCAGTAAAGGTAGCCATACGATCCCTCTCTGATCAGATTCGATCAGAGAGGGATCTATCTGTTGGTCGAATCTGATGGCAAATCGACCAGTGTATGGCTACCTTTACAGGAACTGAAAGGATGACATGACACTTTTCATAGAAGCCGTTGGTTTTTCTTAAGGAGACACAGATCAATGAATGGTTACTGTGTTCCCCTTTCAATGATCTCCGGGGCAGCGATTGGTGGTGGGAGCGCATGGGGGCCACAAAAAACCCCATTACCTTTATTACCAGCCCAAATTAGCCCTAGACTGCAATCCATACACCACATTACACATACATAAGCATATGCCTATGATAGGGAATAGATTGTGAGCAGTTAGGAGGGACAGTAAAGTGACAAGGCTGGCCCCTGTACAGCACTGCTCTAGATCGCAGCGCTGTACACATTTTTTTCTGGTTAAATACATCCTTCCAACTCTGATCGCAACTGGCAGGCTGATCACAGAGCCCCACTCTGTGCAGTGCAAGGAACGTGCGAGCGCCGACCCCTGCAAATCTCGCTCCTCGCGAGAGTCACTCTGCGGATGCCATCCTGTGTTAGGCGGTCGCAGAGTGGTTAAACAATACCAGTTGCTTGGCAGCCCTGCTGATTTGTTTGGCTGCAGTAGTGTCTGAATAACACCAGGAACAAGCATGCAGCTAATCTTCTCAGATCTAACAATGTCAGAAACACCTGATCTGCTGCATACTTATTCCTCGTCTATGGCTAAAAGTATTAAAAGCAGAGGATCAGCAGGACAGCCAGGCAAATGGCATTGTGTAAAAGGAAATAAATATGTCAGCCTTCATATCCTTCTCATTTACATTTGTCTTTTAATTTTGAAGAAAGAGTGCATCACATTGGCAGCTTCCATAACGTCTCAGTAAGGTCCTTTTCACACAAGGCTGAACTAAGGAAAGATTTCAAGGCACCGCTTATGCCAAATCCTTGTAGCTGTCCGTCCACTGCCCAAATGAAACAAGCCCGAAGGTCCACATTAAAAAGATCCCTATTGTGAAAATTCACAACATTTTAAATACATGTAAGAACATACAAATTAGAAGTATGCTTCTTCCAGAGTAAAATGACTCAAATCATTTTTCTCCTATGTTGCTGTCGCTTGCAGTAGGTTGTAAAAGTCTGACAGAACCGACAGGTTTCAGACTAGACCATCTCCTCATGGGTGATTCTCAGGGTTTGATTTATTTTCAAAAGCATTTAGTGAATGGCAGTTGCACCATCCATCTGACAAAAAAGTAGCAGGCGGGGGAGGTTGGCCAGCATCTATGTATAAATGCTTTTTAGGGAATGTCTTTATAAAGAATAAAGGCCATGCTGAGAATACCACATGAAGATATGGACTAGTTAATAACCTGTCCGTTCTGTCACATTTC
Source organism: Hyperolius riggenbachi (assembly GCF_040937935.1). NCBI lineage: Eukaryota > Metazoa > Chordata > Amphibia > Anura > Hyperoliidae > Hyperolius > Hyperolius riggenbachi. The sequence continues at coordinate 412,051,758 of NC_090646.1, read as the reverse complement.
TACTATCTACTGTAAGCAACAGGAATATAGGCGAAAAGTAATTTATGCCTCATTTTACTCTGGAAGAAACCTTCCTTCATTAAAGAACAGTTTCACTTAATGGACAACTATCACGAAGAATTGTAAAATTTAAAGTACATGTATACACATACATATGATGAATATAGATGTACTTTAACCACTTCACCACTGAGGGGTTTTACCCCCTGAGCACCAGAGCAATTTTCACCTTTCAGCGCTCCTTCCATTCGTCTATAACTTTATCATTACTTATCGCAATGAAATGAACTATATCTTGTTTTTTCCGCCACCAATTAGGCTTTCTTTAGGTGGGACATTATGCCAAGAATTATTTTTTTCTAAAATGTGTTTTAATGGGAAAATAGGAAAAATGTGGGGAAAAAATTAATTATTTTTCAGTTTTCGGCCATTCTAGTTTTTAAATAATGCATGCTACTGTAATTAAAACCCATGAAATGTATTTGCCCTTTTGTCCCGGTTATAAAACCATTTAAATTATGTCCCTATCACAATGTTTGGCGCCAATATTTTATTTGGAAATAAGGTGCATTTTTTTCATTTTTGCGTCCATCCCTAATTACAAGCCCATAGTTTATAAAGTAACAGTGTTCTACCCTCTTGACATAAATATTTAAAAAGTTCAGTCCCTAAGGTAACTATTTATGTATTTTTTTTAATTGTAAATTTTTTAATTTTTTTTTTTTAATTACAAAAAAAAAAAAATGGGGAGTGTGGGAGGTAATGAGTTAATTTTATGTGTAAAAGTCATTTATTTGTATGTGAAAAATGTGTAGGGTGTAGTTTACTATTTGGCCACAAGATGGCCACAGTAACTTTTTGTTTTAATGCGACCTCCAAGCTTCCTTCCGGAAGCTTGGAGGAAGTATAAGGAGGCTGGACACGTGAGTTTTTTCACACAATGATCGCGCTGCCCATAGGAGAGCAGCTGATCATTGCGGGGCTTAGATCAACGAACGGGAATGGATTTTCCCGTTCATTGATCTCTGGGCGAGCGGGCGGCGGCGTGTTTACTAGCGGCGGGCGGCGTGTTTACGAGCGGGAGCGCGGACAGCGTCGGGAACGCGGAAAGTACGTATTTCTCCGTCCCTGGTTGTTAAAGGATGGAAAAAGGGGCGGAGAAATACGTACGCGCGGGGGTAAAGTGGTTAAATTTTACAATTCTTCGTGATAGTTGTCCATTAAGTGAAACTGTCCTTTAATGAATCAGACTAGGGCTCATTTCCATGGGCAGTTGAGCTTTGTGCTCAGCAAGCAGTTATGAGAGTTTGAGAGGCTTTTCACTGCCTATAAACAATCCATGGAAAAGAGGCCTTAGGATGCGTTCACACCTAAAACCGCAAAACGCCAGTGATTACCACAGGCGTTTCGCGGTAGTGATTTTTCCAATTAATGCGGGGGGGAAAAAAAAAAAAAAACTCGACACTGCAGCGTTTGCAGTGTCTGCACTGGACACTGCAGTGATTGCAATTAGCGGTGCTATGCATGCTAATCGCCAGCAAACTGCTGCATTTAACACGTTTGAGGTTAACGCTAACCACAAACACGGCAGTGAGAACACTGCCATAGTGTTACATGTGCTAGTAGTTTTTAAAAACCAATAGCGGTTTGCCTTGAGCGGTACTTATCCGTTAGCCGGGCGCATCCTCTTGGTGGCGACAAAACTCCACCAGAGTTACATCTTTCCCTACTATCCATGTCGGCCTGGAGGGGGAATAGTAATTAGCGCCACCTGCCGGATGCGCCCGGCTAACGGATAAGTACCCCTTGAGCAGGAATCGCTCGATTCCCGCTCAAGTGTGAACGGACCCTAATGGTAGGATTCTGATCAAGCTATGTATCATCCTGTAGAAGAAACTTAAAGTTTTAAAAGCTTGCAGGAAATCCATGTATAGTTAAATAATTCCAGGTATTACCTGAACCAGCATTTGTTGGCTTGACATCAGTAGAACTAGTAGCTATTAGTGTACTGCTTTTTAGCAAGCAGCCTATACTGTCTAATGTACTGGGGAGGAAGACTGATGAACAGGGAGATTCCCTTTGTAGACTGTGGGAACTAGAGAGTATTGTACAAGTACATGCTTTGATTAAGGCTACGTACACAGTGGTGCGTTGCATTGCACATCCTTCAAAAGTAGGATCGCAATGGAGTGAAAAATTACATTGCATGGTATACAGGCGATGCATACAATAAAAAAGTACACATCACAGCAACTGTTAAATGCATGATATGTGATACCACACTGCATGCATTGCATTATGGCAATGGATTCCCATGCACCATACTGCTAACGCGTTCGATGTGAGCATGAAACTACAATATAAATTAAAATTGCATAAGCATTGTGGTTACATTGACAACATACCGCCCCACTGTGAATGTCACAGATAAAACATCACATTTGTGAAGTTACAGATTCCCACACACTCCCAGGTGTATAAATGGCACAGAAAATTAAATAGGACACAAATTTAGAATCAATCAAGGCCTGAAGCTTTATTTTAAGTAATAGTTTGATTTTTTTTCCATAATACCAATGGTCAATAAACTATATACAAACATTGAAAAATACAATAAAAACATGACGAACTTAATATAAAGCAAATCAGGACAACGGATATTAAACAATGCAGTTGCCGTAGGGCTTCTTCTGCAAAGAGTAACCTTTTGTTACTAGACAACCTGTTGTGAAAATATCTTGCAACCAAGTCTGCACAAAGCCACTGGAAGATCATCATTGAAAAACACATTTTACAACCGTACAAGGTAAACCATTAAACATTATAGAGGTCTATCCTACATTGCAATTAGAAGTAAAAATCAGTACAGTATATTAGAAACAGGGGTGCTGGCACAGCTGACAGAGGACCTGGCCATATTCCATGCTGGTAGAGTGTCCAACAGTAGGAAGTCCCCTGTGTTTTTACAATATAGTGGCTGGAGTTTGCTGTATATTGTGCTATGGCTTGCTGGAACTGTATTGGCTGTATTAGTTTAGAGAAAAAACACTCATCACTAGAGAGTCCAGGCAATATAAAATAGAACAAAACAAAAACAAAAAAACAGCAATGAAAAACTCCCGTATTTCTACCATGACCAGATCACTATTTGATTAAAAATGAACTAGAATAAAGCATCCAGCAAGTTTCCTGTACTAAAATGGTTCCTGAGGATGTTTGATAAACAATTGGCTTCAGTAAGCAGGAGGAGAGTACTCTCTGGCCAAAGCATGTAAAATGGGCAATTTTCTACTGAAAGTCGGCAATTGTACATCAGTAAAGAAGTCTCAGCACGCCGGGCAAGCTTTTCCTGGTGAAACATACTGAAGCAGTCATTTTTGTGTTACCTAATAAATTTAAATTCCACCACAACAGGCATTAAATTTATCACACTTTAAATTCATAACAAAAAAAAAAAAAAAAAAAATACTGGTTTACGAAATTGCACCTAGTGTACGTTTTTACATTGAAAAATCCATCAACTGAACTACAAAGTAGCCTTTTTAAAATTTTATTTATGGAAACAACCATTTTGGATTTCTTTTGGCAATTTTTTTTTTTTTTGCAGCAATTTCTCTTCATACAATTGTGTTTTTTGTCCAGACTTCTGGTGAGGACAGCAACATAGAGTATTGAAACACTGCATCAAACATTACTAGAATTAGTCAACTGCCCACACTGTAGATTTGGAATTTTAGGTAGTGTTTAGCATGTAAAAACAAACAAACAAAAAAAAACACGATCATCCAATTACTGACCTGCAGCACTGCTGAAAGCCACTTAATCAATAAGAGTGGCACCAATTTATAAAAAAAAAACGGTAAAAGTAGAGCTGTTGTAGAATGACCAGTTAGGTTTCAGTTGTCAAGTGGAACAAGACATTTCATTAGTTACTGTGAGAACTGCACCACTTCTTTGTTTTGATAAATTTGCCCCAAAATATTTTCCTCAGCTCCCACACGCTCAGGTTACCCATAATTCCATTGGGGAAAGACTGAATGGAAGCATCCCTGTCCAGTTCTATCTGAGAGCCAGAACACAACACCACAGAAGGAGTCACCACCGATTTAAAGCTCAAATAACTAACTACTGAGGAAGGGAAACTGGGGGAAATAAAACAAAAATTATAAAAAAAAAAAAATGGAAAGTAGTAGAAATATTCAGGACATTAGCTAAATTTGATGTAAAAAAAAAAAACAAACAAAAAAAAAAAACAAAGGAAAAGGAAGAACTCCAGAATGAAGAGAAGTAAAATACATTCCCCAATTATATCACTCATTTGTAAACAAACACTCATATCTGCTGAAAACAGGCTTATTAGCTCCCATGTGGCAAAAGTCTGGGCCTAAATTACCCTTTAGAAAGCGTTCACATCCTGAGTTTTGGAAACCTTTAGTTTCTGACAGGGAAAGTCTATTCTATTGGCTTAAAATAGAATTACACTTGCATCAGATCTCTGTCAGACTCATTCAGGTATCACAAATACGACAGTTGGCTACAGAAGGACAAAAAGAAAGGATATTAAAAACGCTTGCGGCTTATAACTGTGAAAGCACAAAAAGGTTATGTTACAGATTTTTTCTCATATTCTGTGCCCAATGCAATTAAACCGTACAGAGGTCTGCTTTAAGGGTGGCAACCACTACGCTGATGAGAAAAAAAAAACCATTAAATGTAGTTAAAAAAATCCAGTTAACTGCTCTGTAAACTGTGAAGGAAGTGTGTGAAGCATACTACTCCTGGCGCTGTGCCACTTCTGTAAAATATTCAGATATGCAGAACAGTCATGTTAGGCCTCAATGATCTTTGTGACACACATATCGGTTACATAAGAATCCGTAACTGCGTACACGTTAGACATTTGTACTCAAGGAGAGCATTGGTAAGAGTTCACCACATGAGTAAGCAAGCTTGATGTTCATAGTTGAATCTCATAAAACAGAGTCTGCTGTCTGAGTGAGGAGCATGCAAGTCGAGGACATGCTGCATGAGCGTTCCTGAATGGCAATTTCTGCATTACTATTTGTAACATTGTCGACAGAAGTCTTTTTACGACTTTTCCGATAGGTCAAGCAGGAACCCCATGGGCACAGTCTTCGACCCAATTGCCTGAATTTGTGGCGAAAGCTCCTGTTGATCCAGAAGTACACAAAGCAATTAAGGAAGCCATTTCCACTGGGAAGCCACAAAGCCACAAACTCCACCCACTCTGGAACTCGTTCATATGTAATGGCTGAAAGAGTAATCAAAAGGGGGTGGGGGATAAAAACACAAATAAATCAGCGGGTATTTACACATTTTCTAAGAGGAGAAACATGTCTAATAAGAAGCATATGGAGTGTTACATCTTTATTCTCTTTCAAAATAACAGTGGCATGGCAGCCATGAGCATCTTTTGGTCTCTGAAATGCAGACATCAAACCAACAAACGTTCATTCTGGTGATACCCTTAATGACTAACTGGAGGCGGGAAAAAAATAAAAATAAATCACTTTTTCAAAGCACTTTTTCAAGCACTTGGTGATTTTTCTATCCTTTCTATTGAATCGCAAACGCTCAGAAAATGTGCAGGAGCCGTGTTTGCGATTGGATAGAAAGCTCATCGTTCATGTGAGAAACTCACATAGAGCAATATTGCAGAAGCGTTTTTAAGGCGATTTTTAAAAATTGCTAGTGCAAAAAAAACAAAAAACTAAAGAAAACCCCCTTGCTCTAATGCCTCTTGCACACTACATGCGATTCCAAATTTTTTATTGGTACTGCATGCTGCGTTTTTCTTTTGATAGCATCCAGTGGAAAATCGGACTCGCAAATCGGATTTGCAGTGTGCAGGGAGCCTTATGCTGGGAATACACGTTTCGTTTTTGCCTTCGTTTAAACCTTCGTTTCGATTGTGCCTTTTGTCCTTTTCGATCCCGAAATAATCGACCGTACGGTTAATACCACCACCCACGGTTTCGGTTTTTTTTTCCGATTCTGATGGTTTCGTTTTTCCAATGATCGAAGGCTGCAAAGAAACGAAACGTAGTACAGGGACGGACGGCATAAACGAATATGTAATCGATCTGAACAGCCATCAAGCCTACCAATGGCTCGAACATGTTCGATCACTAGTCGTTCGTTTTTGGGGTCTATTAATCGAAACTATAATGAGATTATGACTATTTTCACATACGTTTTCAACACTCGATTCGTTTACCGAACGAATCGAAGGCTAAAACGAAACGTGTATTCCCAGCATAAGTGTGAACAAGCCCTAATGTGTGTATGATGATCTGCAGATCTCATAGACTATCATTGCAATTTGCAGGAATGGATTTTTGGCAGGAACAGATCTTTTGCAGATACTGATCTTTTGTGTCTGTACAGCATCTGTGTGTGCAGCATCTTGCAAAGATTTTTTTCTGATGGGGAGTTCAGCTCCATAGAATAGACTGTGTAGAGTATGGCTCTCATACTACATGAAGGGTGGTAAGATTGGTCTGTGATCTTTCATTTTCAAAAGACTATGGTCTGATGTGTGTATGGGGCCTTAGACTGCACCGGACACACTGTGAATGTCGCATAGGTTTAACATTGCAGTGCAACTATCCATGTTACCCATGTTACAAAGCATCCATTACTGCAGTAGACAGTGGGATGTGGGATGTGGGGGGGAGGGGGGGGGGGGGGGGGAAGGATGGGTGGAAAAACAAGGGGTGCCTAATGAGAGAGGGTTGAGCCCTCTGAAACGCGTTGCTTAGCGACAAAAGTTTTTACTTGTGATTCACACGGCAGCCGCCGTCTATTTCCTACTTGCATTATTTGGAGGTTCGGCCCAACATACACTTGCACTGGCAAATTGCTTAAACTAGAGTGACCAGACGTCCCGGATTGCCCGGGATGCGTCCCGGATTCGGGGTCCGCTGTCCCAGGCTTAATGAGGTCCCGGGAAAAGTCCCGCTTTCAGCAGCAGGACGTTCCGGCCTTGGGACTCCGGCCACTCTCTCCTTATGAACTGGCAGCGGCGTCTATAGACGCCGTGCCAGTTCATTGCCTGCAGCCCCGCTCCAGCCTCTTCCGGTGTCTGTTCCGACACCGGCAGGCGAGCAGGGCTATGGCAAGATGGCTGCCGAAGCCCTGTACTGGAGACTATTTGTGTCTCCAGTACAGGGATTCGGGCGCCATCTTGCCGTAGCCCTGTCAGCGCGGGAGATATGCAGGGGGAAGGTGGTCCCGGGAGCAGCGCGTCAGAGGCCGGAGACTTCTGCCAGGTGAGTAAATGCTTTTTTTCTAGGTGAACTTTGCCCGCATTACGTTTCTTTTCTGGTGAAATGTTTGCCCGCATTGCGTTAATTTTCTGGTGAAATGTTTGCCCGCATTGCGTTAATTTTGTACTGACATGTTTGCCCGCATTGCGTTAATTTTGTACTGACATGTTGCCCGCATTGCATTTATTTTGTGCTGACATGTTGCCTATTGCGTTTATTTTCTGGTGTCCGGGGTAACTGTTACTGCATTTATTATTTAATGGTCATAGATGGCTATGTTTGCTGCTTTGTGGTTACGGTATACTATTAGCATCACACAGTTTCTGCACACCCATGATGCAAAGTCTCGTTTGTCCACATCATGGCGTAAACACTGCTTTCTTATGCCTCGCTGTTACATCATTATGTTAGCTCCGCCCAGACAATGTCATGGCCACGCCCATCTTCGCCTCCCCCCTGGTCACTCTACTTAAACACAAATTTCTTAACCCACCCACCACTGCCTGCAGCCGCCTATAGTGGCATCACAGCGCTCAGGCTAGGTGGAAAATATACCAGAGCAGCAGCCTGCTATTACAGTTCTGAAGGAGGCTATCGTCTGCACGCCTTGTGGAGGAGTACTTCTGCCAAGACCTGGTCCCCGGTCCAAGTGGGACAAAGCCTGTCTGCTGGCCACCCCGTATGGGACAGTCAGCCACAGATCCAGGTGAGAATATTCCAAGGCCGGCTGGCCATTTTTATTGAATGACAACCTGAGTGCGCTCTCCCCCACCCCTTGTTTTTCCACCCATCCCACTGTCTACTGCATATTATATACCACCTAGAGTGGCACCCAAGAGAGCAGCACCCTCCGATGACAACTACACAGACTTGCACAGTATTGTCAAGATCGCTTCCTCTGTCCAACACAGGCGTTTAGGCTCCCTTCCTCTTCAAAGCATCCATTACATCACACTGCAATGCCCCACTGTAAACTAGGCTTAAAGCTCCCACCATGCAAAAAAAAAAAAAAAAAAAAAAAAAAAAAAATTAAAAAGACACATTGAAATTTATTTTTTTTACCTAAGTGTTCATACTTTAATTGCCAAGCACTGAAAAGTGTTTGTTTTTTTATATCAGATTAACAAAAAAAAAAAAAAAAAAAAAAAATTATTATCTCCAGGGATAAAAAAAACTGAAGAGAAGTAAAGTTTGAATTTTTTTTAAAGTCGATTTAAAAAAAAAATTAAAAAAAAAAAATGCAACGGCTAAAGCCTGGTACTCACTTTGAGGGCTGGAACCCACAGGAGCGCTTTTGGCAGCGTTTTGGCAGCACTGCGATACGCTAGCAGTTTGCCAAAACGCTGGGCTAATGTTAATGGATGGGGCAACTTCCACGCAGGACCTGCAGCATTTTGGGAGCGTTAGCGCTTCAATGTAAAGTATTGAAACGCTAGCAGAAACGCTCAGCAAAACCTAAACTGAGCGGTTTTGCTAGCGTTTTGCGGTTCAGCACACTGTAACAAAATTAAAATTCACAGGACCAATCAGGATAAAAACGCTACGCACCCGCTGGGCAAAAAAATACAATGTTGCAAAACGCGACCGAAAACGCGCATGAATCCGCTTGCAAACCGCTCAGACAAAACGCTAGCGGTTGCGTTTTGCGTTTGCTGATTTCAGTGGGTTCCAGGCCTCAATGATGATTGGCCAATCATTGACCAATTTTACCACCTCTATGTAGAATAAGCTTACTTACACAATCTGCTCGTAGAATTCAATATCAATTGACCCTCATACTACTTTGGGCTCTATTCATAAAACATTTGCGGGGGAAAAAAAAAAAAAAAAAAAAATATCTTGGAGGGAAACCACTGCATCGGTATTTTAGACTTGTGTGTGCCAATTCATAAAAAAGTTTACACTTGCGATAAAAAGGTCGGGGAATTCCCAAACTAAACTAGCGGTGCTGGCGGAGTTGATACATTGGCTATCATTCATAAGGCATTTCCGCATGCGGAAATGTTTAAAACAGCTGACTTTACCGAATACTTAGCAAGTTCGGCATTCATAAAGCCTCTTTCCGCATGAAAAGCTGACACTACCGAGCAGAGCGATACATCACCGCCTTGTGCGGGGATTTTCGTTAAAAAAATGTAACAAAATGGTAATTAATAAAGATTACCGCAAGCGGTATGAGGATGGGGAAATACCGCTCCCTCTGATGTGGCGATAACAATGTAAAGTTAATGGAGACACAGACCTCCCAGGCAGCTGCAGTAGAGCGGAACACGGAGAAATGTATCAACTCGGCAGCTTCCTGTGTCTCCGCAAGCCTACCGCCTGCCTAGTTCGGGAAATCTCCGCAGTTCTATCGCACCTGAACACTTTTTTATGATTGTCCACCCAGAACTCTAAAATACCGGCAGCGGAGTTTTACCGCATTGATTCTCCTTACCGCCAGCTCTTTTATGAATGATACCCATTTCTCTGTGCAGAGACAGAGTTAGAGCTGGTCCACACTAGGTCCGGAAACGTATCCGTGGCTGCGTTTTTCAAACCTGATGAAAAACGGAGTCCCGGATACTAATGTTTAAAATAGCAGCCAGCCTCACCCAAGTAAAAAACAGATCCGTCTGCGTTTGCGGGCACCCGTTTTCAAAACCTGAACGGAAGGTCCGGACCTGCTGCATTTTCACGCAACGGATCAGGACCACGGATACACGCAGGGGTAGTGAAAAGCAATGAGAAAACGCAACTCCAGCTCCACAGGCAAAAAACTGATGTGAAAACGGATAGCCTGAGCTTTATGATTGGCCCAAAAAAATCCTCCCACTCCTTCCTAATGATAGAGACGTTTTCTGTCAGGGAAAAACTGAACGGAAACTGATGCAAAACTGATGCAAAACTGATGCAAAACTGATGCACCTTCATCAGTTTGCAGTACGGAGGTACTTCCCCTAATCTTCCCCTGATCCGGACTGCAGTGTCCGTCCTGCAACTGTGTCTAGTGTGGACCTAGCCTTACTATAAAGGAGGCAGCCCCAACTTCTCTTTTTAACTGCCTCTCCTTGCCCTGAATCTTCTAGTCTTTGTAAACAATCTATTTAATTGCCGCAGCTTAAAAGAACTTCAAGAAATGTTACACATGCAGGCTTTCTGATGTGAAATGTATCTGAAAACAGGTACCCAAGGGGTAAAACGAACAACAAAAAACCACAGTCTGGGTATTCTAGGATGCCTGTTTTTGTTCTGCTCTCACTGCTACTGCCTGGGAGGTCTGTCCCCATTAGCTTGACTGTTATCGCATGCTTATCTCCTTTTCTAAACAGTCGGTATTCTCCGTTCCAATTCCGCCTGCTCTAATCTTTATGAATTGACATGTAGTGACATGTATTGTGATAATCACTGGATAAGGCAGTAATTTCCTGCACTGCTCAGGAATGTCAGCTTTTCATGCGGAAACAGGTTTTATGAATGGACACTTTGCTAAATGGTCGGTAAAGGCAGCTGTCTTGAGCTTTACCGCATGCGGGAATGCTTTATGAATAAAGGCCACTGGGTTGGTAAAATTGGTCAGTGATTGGCCATTATTGAAAGTGTGTACCAGGCTTTAGCATGCAATTTAAACCTGCATCACTTAAGAAAATGTCTTACCATTATATAGGATGGTGACCATGCAAGGAGCCCAGCAGATGTAGAACACACAGACAACAGGGATCAGCACTCTGGATGCAGCATCTCCCCTACGTGACCCTTTATCTCCCACTCCATTGTTTGTAGGCAAGTGTATGCTTAGGTCAACTGGTGTGCTGCCATCCACATTTGCACACACTGTGGCAATACACAGATTCTTGTTTCTGGCAGGGCAACATGCACTCATCCTTCTGCTCTGCTTCCTTGCAACCCTCCACAGGCGCAGGTTAGCAAACGTGACAATTGTTGAGCATGGGAAAAATATGACTGCAGTGAGCATAAGAGAGTAGCCCACGTTACTGGCATAGTCTGGATTACAGATAAGGGAGGCCCGAGAAAAATAGACACGGATTACTGTGCCACCTGGGATGGAGATGGGAAACAGGAAGATGGGGGGCAACAGCCAGGCTGCTGCAATTAATATTTTGACTCTACGGCGACTCATTACTCTATTGTAGTGCAAGGGAAAGAATACAGCAACATAACGCTCCAGGCTGATGGTGGCCAAAGAGTAGATAGAAGAAGCAAACACTGCGGAATTCAGGAAAGCCACAATGTGACAGTAAGGTCCAAGAGCTGTATCTTCATCATCCTCATCACCTGGCTCCAATACGAGGCTACCATACAAGTTTAGTGGAACCACTATCAAGGCCAGCATGACATCTGTACCGGTCAGGGAGATCAGGATGTAACGACTGTTACATGACCAGCCAGAAACCGATGAGGCAATGACAATAAGCACAAATATATTCCCCAGGATGATCAGGCAACCCAAGGTAGTGATGATACCAATCTTCAGTGCATGGTCATCATTCGAGCACCACCATCCTCCTGACAGTCTCTTCTGGTCCATCTCCACAGTGCTCATGTTCAAGGCAGATAGGTTTGTTAATGCTCTTAGCAATATGGACTGCATATTTAAAACATCAGATTCTTCTGGTGGCAGCTAGCAGAAGGTGGCTTTCCAACCTACACAGGAAGACATAGTGAAGTGCATTAGCGACTTAACAAAATGAGAGTGGGACTCAGGGGCTTAATTTACTTAGGCTTCTTCAGTTAGGATATCATAAGCAACATTTTTTGGGTCATTTTGGAACACAATAGTAGTGGCTGAAGGTTTAAAACCATTACAATGTAATTGCAACAAGATTATATTGTCCGTTGCAACAGAATACAATGCACCAATGTTTAAGTAGCCTTAGGCTATGCTCACATTGACACATTGCTGTGCATAGCCTGTGCAAAAATCAGTCTTCTTCCACATCGCAAAAACATACGCATAAGTGAATTGGCTCCACCACAAAATGTACTATATGCATGACTGTGCACGCCAATTCAGGGGTAGAAGGCAGGCCCCTGGTCCAAGCTTGATTGCGATTATCTACATACCGCATTAGGGCTCTTTTCCATTAGCAACCGTGTGCGTTTGCGGAAGCCATTTTTTCTACTTCCCACGATTGTGCAGTGCTGCCATCGGGAACAGATCGTGTAGGCCGGCAATTGCATGCAGGCAAATGGAAAATTAGCACGGCGAACTACAATTAAGTCACAGTGCTCTTTCAATCAGTAAAATGGCTGCAACCCACTTTTTGAGGCCTCTTTTTCCTGTTGAACTGTGTGCTCAGCAGGCAGTTACCAGGCGTCAGTGAGCAATAACCAGGCAGCATTGAGCAGTTGTGAGAGTTTGAGAGGCATTTCACTGCCTATAAACAGTCCGTGGAAAAGAGGCCTGAAACAGATCGCAGCTAGTAGAAAAGTCCTGTGCAAAAATGTGGTTCCCAGGGAAGCTCAAACTCACTGTGGAGCAAGCCAAGCTGCTCTGCTAAATTTCAAAACAGTTGATAGGCAGTGAAAAGACTGTCGAACTCTCACAACTGATCGTTGCTGCCTGGCAATTGTTCGCTGTCTGCACAGTTTAGTCACCTGTGGAAAATGGCCCTTGGGCTGATCTTTTATTGATAGGAGAATCAAAGGTTTGCTTATCGCAGGCTAAACCTCCTGAGTCCCAGACCTCCTTTCCACGAACTGTTGATAGGCAGTGAAATGCCTCTCAAACTCTCTCAACTGCTCACTTCTGCCTGGTAACTGCTTGTTGCTGCAAGATAAATGCTTACTGATACCTGGTAACTGCTTGCTGAACACACAGCTCAACAGTTCGTGGAAAGGAGGCCTTATGCAGCTTACATTGAGGCTGGATTTAAACTTAGATGCATTGCTTTGAGTCAAGTTGCATCCCATTGCCAAAATAAGCTGCTACTCAGTAAAAAAAAAAAACAGTTCCTGTGCATGCATACTCGCTTATCTACTAACAAACATTGGAAGCTTTTTTACAAAAACAGTCTTTAGAAGTGCTGCAATACATACATGTACACAACATAAAATGGAAGCACACTCCACCTAAATCAGTGGTCAGCATGAAGAAACCTCTGTAATCAGTGTAATGATTGCAACAAAGAAACTGTCACCTGCTTTGCAAGTATCTGACTCACAGTAAAAGTTCCTATATTATTGAATGAAATAGTTCTAAACAAAATACTTCCCTTTTTGACATCTCATACCTCAGACTAGTTAAGATAAAACAATGGTTTCCATCCAACAACAGAGCTACCTGGGTAAACAGACAAGCCCTTTATCTGTTTAATAAAAAGATGTTAGGGGTCAATTTCCTTTTACAGAAAATATAAGCCCAGTAGGGGCAGCAGAGTATTCAGTGCCTACCTTAAAGCCTCTTTTCCATGGACTGTGTTGAACTGTGTGCTGAGCAAGCAGTTACCAGGCAGCAGCAAACAGTTGTGAGAGTTTGGCCTCTTTTCCACAGACAGTTGATAGGCAGTGAAATGCCTCTCAAACTCTCACAACTGCTTGCTGCTGTCTGGTAACTGCGCACTGCAGCCTGGCAACGGCTTGCTGAGCACACAGTTCATCGGACCATGGAAAAGAGGCCTTAGTGCCCGTGGAAGAAAGGCCTTAAATCAACCAAAAATAGTTTTTAGCTACTAGGGGTATGATGACTAGTTTTAGGCCTCTTTTCCATGGACTGTTGAGCTGTGTGCTCAGCAAGCAGATAGCATGCAGTTGCGAGAGTTTGAGAGGCATTTCACTGCCTATCAAATGTCCATGGAAAAGAGGCCTTAAAATAGAAAACTGTATGTCAGTCAAATTTATGCAGCTTTAAGGCCTCTTTTCCACGAACTGTTGAGCGGTGAGCTCAGCAAGCAGTTGCCAGGCAGCAGTGAGCAGTTACCAGGCAGCAGCAAGCAGTTGTGAGAGTTTGAGAGGCAGTTCACTGCCTGTAAACAGTTTGTGGAAAAGAGGCCTAAAATGGATCAACTGAATCCTGTCTAGGTGGAATTTGATTGGTCCATGTTTTAGCTACATAAATTTGCATACAAAATGTACTAACTTTGCATTAGCTCAAATTTGCACCTTATTCATCATCCCCAATACTGATAATTGACTGACAAACAATTTTGAATTTTAAGGCCTCTTTGCATGATTCTGTATCTATTTTCAGCATATTGACCATCCCTAATAATAACCGATCTTTCAGCTTTATTAATTAATCAGTATTAGGCCTGGAACCCACTAGCAGTATGTTAGTAAGACATTTCTGAACACTTGTGATTTGAAAAGCTCTAGCTAATGTAATGCTATGGGTGTGATCCCACTAGAGTGATGGGATTTTATAAAAATCCCCCATAGCACTGCATTAGCAAGAGCTTTTCAAATTACTAGTGCTTGGGAAAGGCTGCTAGGGGGTTTTTATGGTTAATTTTACAGCACTTATCAAAGGATTCCAAATTATACAGAAACGCATCTAAAGCTGAGTACACACGTACGATAACGATCGTTCGAAAACGACCGATAACGACAATCGGACCGATAATCGTGCATTCCAAATTTTCCAACGATCGTTTTTTTGGACGATAACGACCGTTATCGTTCAATCCGACCGATCCAACCTGGTGGATTTTTTCGAAAGATAATCGTTCAATCGTTGCAGTGTGTACAAGGATTGTCCGATAATGATTATCTGTAGGGTAGTACGCATGTTCTTATTGCCTGTCATAACGTCACTCCCGTTTGTGCACGCATTTTTTTATCGTTCGTCGTTCAGTACTTTATACTTATATCGTTCACGTGTGTACACAATCGTTCATTACGAACGATCTTTTCGGTCTAATTTGAATATCGTGTAAACGTCACGAATCGTTCGTAACGAACGATCTTTATCGTACGTTTATACGAACCCTTAACCAGCAGTATTTGCTAGATCACAGGTCTGTGGGTTGTTTTGAGCCGGTCCACACGCCTGGGCTCTCTATTTTCAGGCATGTAGAGCAGCAGAGTGACACCAGATGTGTCTTCCCTACAGTGCAAAATGCTAACACACATCGGGAGCTGTATGAAGTATGCTGCAGCACAACTTAGGCCTCTTTTCCACAAACTGTTTACAGGCAGTGAAATGCCTCTCAAATTCTCACAACTGCTCGCTGCTGCCTGGTAACTGCTTGCTGAGCACACAGCTCAACAGTTCGTGGAAAGCAGGCCTTAAGCTGGCCATACACTGGCCCGATTTACCGCCGTTTCGACAGCAGATTCGATCACTGGGATCGAATCTGCTGCCAATCGTTCACGATACACGCCGAATTTCGATTCATTTCGTCCGATCCCGTCAATCGCGCCGTGCGGAAAATTACCGTCGATCGCCCGCGGGTAAAGAGCGCATCGCTAGCGGCGTTCGAGTGCCCGACGACCGACGCAATAGAGCCCGCATACATTACCTGCTCCGCCGGCGCGACTGCCCCCGCTTGTCTCCGCTCTGGTCTCCGGCATGCCTTCACTTATTCCTGCCCGGCAGGAAGTTTAAACAGTAGAGGGCGCTCTACTGTTTAAACTTCCTGCCGGGCAGGAAGAAGTGAAGCATGCTGGAGCCGGAGACCAGAGCGGAGAAGAAGAGCGGAGAGAGACCCGGGAGTCGCGCCGGCGGAGCAGGTAATGTATGCGGGCGGGGGAGCGGCGGCAGCAGCACCACCACCTCCACAAAAGATTGTGATCGGTTTCAGGCTGAAATCGGTTCACAATCTGTTTGCAGTAAAGGTAGCCATACGATCCCTCTCTGATCAGATAGGGATCTGTCTGTTGGTCGAATCTGATGGCAAATCGACCAGTGTATGGCTACCGTGTGACCTCTTTCCCAACATACAGTTTAACTGTGTGCTCAGCAAGCAGTTACTAGGCAGCAGTGATCAGTTACCAAGCAGCAGCAGGCAGTTGTGAGAGTTTGTGAAGTATTTCACTGTCTATCAACTGTCTGTGGAAAAGAGGCCTAATAGCTGTAATGAGGACTGAATGACAGCGGGACACCATAAGGCCTCTTTTCCACAGACAGTTGAGCTATGTGCTTAGCAAGCAGTTGCCAGGTAGCAGTGGGCAGTTGTGAGTTTGAGAGGCATTTCACTGCTTATCAACTCTCCATGGAAAAGAGGCCTAACCTTGGGGAACTCCTCACCAGCCAGACCTACCCAGTCCCCACCTCTCACCCCTTTAAAGGGAAGGTTCAAGCAAAAAAAAAAAATGAGATTCACTTACCTGGGGCTTCTACCAGCCCCATGTAGCCATCCTGTGCCCTTGTAGTCACTCACTGCTGCTCCAGTCCCCCGCTGGCAGCTTTCTGACCTCGGAGGTCAGGGCCACATTGCATACATTTTTACGCATTCCAGCTAGTGCAGGAACAAAAATTTACGCGTTTCACCACTAACGCGTAAAAATGTATGTGTTAATGTTCCTGCACTAGCGGGAATGTGTAAAAATGTACGCAATTTGGCCCTGACCTCCGAGGTCAGAAAGCTGCCAGCGGGGGACTGGAGCAGCAGTGAGTGACTACGAGGGCACAGGATGGCTGCATGGGGCTGGTAGAAGCCCCAGGTAAGTGAATCTCATTTTTTTTTTTTGCTTGGACCTTCCCTTTAAGCCTAATTTCCATGGACAGTTGATAGGCAGTGAACTGCCTCTCAAACTCTCACAACTGCTTGCTGCTGCCTGATATCTGCTCACTGCTGCCTGGCAACTGCTTGCTGAGCACACAGTTCAACTTCTTGTGGGAAAGAGCCCTTAACCCCAACACCCATGGAAAAGAAATTGACCTCTGAGACAAACAGCCTTCCTAAGATCCCCAGGAAAATGTTTGGACTGAAAAGGGGTCCTGAAGCCAAAAAAGAAAAGGTTGTGGATCCCTGAAATACTGCTGGCAGAACCTAATCTTTTCAAAGCACTGATACCTGACAGCTGATTAATTAGTGAAGCTGAGTGATCAGTTGTTAATAGGGATGATCAATAAGATGCAAATAATTCCAACATGATGCAGGATTATGCTAATTATGTATGCAAATATGTGCAGCTTGAAAACTGACCAATCGCATCCTGTCTAGGCAGAATTCGATTGGTCTATTCTCAAACTACCTACATAAAAATTTTGCACAACCCTGCATCAACTTGGAATTCTTTGCATCTTATTGGCCTTCCCTAATTATTAACCACTTCAGGACCACAGGCTTTACTCCCCTCCCCAAAGACCAGGCCATTGTTCACAAAAATGGCCACTGCAGCTTTAACGCCTCGCTGCAGGGCCACACAACTAAACATACAAGTGATTCCCCCTCCCTTTTTTCCCCACCAACAGAGCTCTCTGTTGGTGGGCTCTGATCGCTCCCCCAGGTTTATTTTTTTATTATAAATTTTTGTTAGTATTTTTCTATTAAATTTCCCAATTTCCTTTTTATTTTTCTTTCCTCCCCCGCTGAAGCCTATGACAGCCAATTACGCTGATTGGCTGAATCAGCGTGATCGGCTGTCATAGGCTTCAGCCAGGGGGACAGCCATGTCACACAGCTGTCCCCAGTACAGCGCTGCCATAGATCGCAGCACTGTACCGCTATAAAAGACTAGTCTAACAGTCTCCTAGCACTAGAAGGCTGATGCGGAGATGCACACGCAATCTCCTGCAAATCCCCGCCCCAGGACCTGACGCCAATTGGCATTAGGCGGTCCTGGGACTGCCGCCCTGATCCCGCCCATAGGCGGTCCTCAGGAGGTTAAGAGCGATTAAGGCCTCTTTTCCATGGACAGTTGAAATGCCTCTCAAACTCTCACAACTGCTCACTGCTGCCTGGTAACTGCAGTGAGAAAAGAGGCCTTAGGGTGGTAAATGAGATGCAAATATTTCTGAGTTGATGCAGATTTGTGCAGCTTGAAAATGAACCATTGAATCCCACGAAGGTAAAACTCGATTGACTCATTCTTAATTTGCATAATTTTTCCATACAAAATTTGCCTACTCTTGCATCAACTCCAAAGGCTCATACACACATCAGACTATAGTCTTTGGAAAATGAAAGAACACAGACCAATCTTACCACCCTTCATGTAGTATGAGAGCCATACTCTACACAGTCTTTTCTATGGAGCTGAACTCCCCAACAGACAGAAATCTTTGCAAGATGCTGCACACAAAGATGCTTTACACATTCAAAAGATCAGTATCTGCAAAAGATCTGTTCCTGCCAAAAATCCATTCCTGCAAATTGCATTCATAGTCTATGAGATCTGCAGATCATCATACACACATGATTTAACTGACATTCATCTGCAGATCAGATCCACCAGGATGGATTTTCAGATCTGCGGATGATTGCTTGATCTGCAGATGAATGTCAGTTAAATCATGAGTGTATGATGATCTGCATATCTCATAGACTATCATTGCAATTTGCAGGAACGGATCTTTGGCAGGAACAGATCTTTTGCAGATACTGATCTTTTGTGTCTGTACAGCATCTGTGTGTGCAGCATCTTGCAAAGATTTTTTTCTGATGTGGAGTTCTGCTCCATAGAATAGACTGTGCAGGTATGGCTCTCATACTACATGGAAGGGGGTAAGATTGGTCTGTGATCTTTCATTTTCTAAAGACTATAGTCTGATGTGTGTATGAGCCTCAAGTTGATCAGGTTTATGCAAATTTATGTAGCTTGAAAATGGACCAATTGAATTTCACCAAGGTGAAATTCAGTTGGTCTATTTTCAAACTGCAACTAATTTTGAGTTGGTGCATAATTCTAGATACATGCAAATGTATGCAGCTTCAAAATGTTCAATTTGCATAGGTTAAACATTTGAAAAAGATATGGTAAGCTTGTACAAAAAAAAAGATTGGGTGCTAGTCTCATAGGGAAGGCTGCCACGTTTATTTCCTTGTAAACAATACCAGGTGCCTGCCTGTCCTGCTTATTTATTCAATTGCAGTAGTGCCTGAATAACACCAGAAACAGGCATGCAGCTAATCTGTTCAGATCTGACAATAATGTCAGAAACCCCTGATCTGCTGCATGCTTGTTCTGGGTTTATGGCTAGAAGTATTAGAGGCAGAGGATCAGCAGGATAGCCAGGCAATTGGTATTGCTTAAAAGGAAGCAAATATGGCAGCCTATATATCCCTCTCAGGCCTCTTTTCCACAGAATGTTGATAGTCAGTAAAATGCCTCTCAAACTCTCACAACTGTCCACTGCTGCCTGGTAACGGTTTGTTGCTGCCTGATAACTGCTCACTGCTGCCTGGTAACTGCTTGGCTGAGCACACAGCTCAACAGTCTGTGGAAAAGAGGCCTCACTTCAGTTGCCCTTTAGGCCTCCTTTCCAAGAACTGTTGATAAGCAGTTAAATGCCTATCAAACTCTCTCAACTGCTCACTGCTGCCTGGTAACTGCTTCTTGCTACATGATAACTGCTTACTTCTGCCTGGTAACTGCTTGCTGAACACACAGCTTGACAGTTCCTGGAAAGGAGGTCAAAGGCCTCTTTTCCATGAACTATTGAGCTGTGTGCTCAGCAAGCAGTTGCCAGGCAGCAGTGAGCAGTTACCAGGCAGCAGCAAGCAGTTGTGAGAGTTTCAGAGGCATTTCACTGCCTGTAAACAGTTCATGGAAAAGAGGCCTTAAGTTGGTAAAGGAGTGTGCAAATTTTGCATGCAAATTTATGCAGTCTGAAAATGAACCAATCAAATCCTGCTGAGGTGGAATTCTAATGGTGCGTTTTCAAGATGCATCAAATTCTGCTAATTAGTTAGTAAATGAGTGCATAACCTACCTGCCTTCTGGAGAGGAAATCCTCAAAACATGCATTGTTGATTAGTCTTATGAACAGCAGTATTAACAGGTAATATGCATTGTTCAAAAGGAAATAAATATGACACCCTGCATATTCCTCTCTCTACAGGGTTACATGAATCTTCTTAGTCCTGTACGATGATCTGTTTGAACCAAGGGTTTCCATTCATTGCAGCGGCCAAATAACTGCTTTGCTTCCTGCATTTTAACGGAGGCTGTGCACAATCTTGTGTTCCATAAACTGTCAGGTGGCCAAGCACATGGGCATGTAAACATGCAGGAAGTGTACAAATGAAAATGATCAGCTACCAGATGGTTAACCTTTGCCATCCGTTGCTTGGTCACATCACATTACAGTGTGGGCTGCTATTACCCATGTGAATCAGTGGCTGTGTGATTCTAATTGTATGCAGACTACAAACCACTTTTTTTTTTAATTTATTTTTTTTATTTAAATAAGTTGGGTATAGTTGGAATTCATTACAAAAATCTCTCTACGGAATTGCGCATGTAGCGGCAATGTGAGATAGCAGTGAGGGTGTGCTGGAGCCTGGAGAAGTAACTCACCTGTCCAGATGGTGTGTTCCTTCTCCCATATTGATACTTACATTTCTGTATCTGAAGACAGATAATAGGGGTGCTAACGTTTTTTGTATCCGAAGTGAGCAAGACTACTTAGGCTAGGTTCAGAGAGGGTGTTGCATTAGGAACGCAATGGAATAGGAAAGCGGCATCGCACGTTATGTTTCACTGTCCCTGTTAATGTACATGCAGTGCAATAGGATGCTGCATGCCACCATACCGCACCCACTGCATTGCAATGCAGTCAGTACACCACAACGAAATGCAGAACTGTGTACCTAACTTGAGACACAAGGGCCCATATGCAATTAACGATTCCCCCCCCCCCCCCTTTTTTTTTTTCCTAGGAGATAATCTAGCGTTTGTACAAGGTTTTACAAAGATTATCTGACATTTGGGGCCATCCTATTGTTGAACTCGCTAGCGCTTATTGGGCATCACCTAATTTTATTAAACTTTAAACCCCCCCCACCCCAGGCGGAAAAGAACTTGCTTCGGTGATATAATCGCCCAGCGAGTTCTTAACACGGTATCCAATTGCCATTTTCATGTCTCCTTCACGGCAGACATGAGCGTTAGCTTAGACCTGCAAAAAGCAGGTTTTAAACCAGCTAATGCACGTCGTCACCGCAGCATCTGGGGGTCTCCTTTAATAAGGAGCCCCTCAGTGCTCCTCGCCGCATATTTTAGAAGTCCCCCATGTAGCGCTGCCGGTCACCCCTGTAAATATACATACCGCCGCTAATCACCCAACGCCTCTCGCTGCAAATTCCACTGCATAATTACACTGTAATTTCTGTGCGCATAGGAGCCCGGGCAAAGCATCTTTGAATATGAAACCGGGGCTCCCCATTGGTCCGCTGTCTGAGCCATTTTATTGGCTCAGACAGCGGACCAACAGGGAGCCCTGGCTTCAGACCCTATGCGGACAGTAATTACAGTGATAGATACACTGTAATTACGCAACGGAATTTGCGGCGAGAGGTATTGGGTGATTAGCGGCGGTGTGTATATTTACAGGGGTGATTGGCAGAGCTACGTGGGGGGCTTCTAACATATGCGGCGACCTGGCGGTGAGCTCTGGGGCATGCGAGAGGAATCGGCGCGGGAGACTTGGGCACAGGAAAGTTGGTATATGGCTGATCCTGCTGCTGCACAAGTTCCCAACCGCTTTCGCCTGAGTAATGCTCTCTAACGATCAGCCACCGCGCGAAGGAAATGGGCAACTGCCCGTGGAAAAGAGGCCTCACTTTTTCAAAGACTTTTATCCCATGCATGTGTGTGTGTGGCTTTAGGCCTCTTTTCCACGGACAGTTGATAGGAAGTGAAATGCCTCTCAAACTCTCACAACTGCTTGTTGCTGCCTGGTAACTGCTTGCTGACCACACAGTTCAACTGTCCGTAAGCCTCTTTTCCATGGACTGTTGAGCTGTGTGCGCAGCTAGCAGTTACCAGGGAGCAGTGGTAAGAGTTTGAGAGGCATTTCACTGTCTATCAACAGTCTGTGGAAAAGAGGCCTTAATATGGCTCTTGTATTCATTTCCTTTTTAGCAACACTGGTTGCCTGGCAATGCATTCCTGCTGATCTCCCTGGACTCAGTGGTGTCTGAATCACTTAGGGCCCGTTTCCACTATCGCGAATCTGCATGCGTTTCCTGCATGCAGATTCGCACAGCCAATACAAGTGGATGGGCCTGTTTCCACTTGTCAGTTTTCCTGAGCGTTTTTCTGTGCAGGATTTTTCTGCACGGCAGAGCCCTCAGAATTCGCCTGCGTGTGGAATGCATGCGAATCGCCGCTAATGTATTTAATAGGGAAATCGCCTGCGGCTTTGGTAAATCAATGGAAATGCACACCGGCACTGCCATGGTTAAATTCGCATACAGCGTCATTCATGCGAATTTTCATGCGAATTCGCATGAAAATTCGCATACACCCGCATGCGAAATTCGCATCCGCATGCGAATTTGTACCGCGGCGATTCGCACCGCACAAGTGGAAACGGGCCCTTACTGAAATAAGCATGAAGTCAGTATATTCAAGTTTTTTTTTTTTATCAAGGAACTGGATCTGTATACTGCCCTTCTAGGTCAGTAGTTTAGGGTCCGTTTCCACTTGTGCGTTGCGATTCCTGTGCGGAAAAAGCATGTGCAATTTCGCATTGCGGATGCATCTTTTCCATGCGTTTTTCTACACGATTTCAAATGCATTTTGTGGCCAAGCATTTTTAACCATGTCAATGCTGGGGTGCTTTTTACATTTGTACACAAAAACGCATTGAAAACGTGCATTTTTTCCATTAATTACATTGTGTGCGAATTCTGATGGCTCCGCAGATTTTTTCTGCACAGAAAAACCAGTGCTGGTCGTAATGGAAAAATCTACGCTTACGGATCATTACGCGTAATTTTATGCTATTACTCATTACGCAATTACGGTTACGGTGTAGGAAATTATCTACGGTTCATCACTGTAATTACGCGTTAACTTACGCAGTTACATGTAAGTATACCGTAATGTAGGCGCTTACGCTACGATGTTACGCGTAGTGCCGTAATACCCATTAATGCGTACTTTTTGACGCATACGGACGATGTGTACGCAATAGCCGTCGATGTGACAGCTATTGCGTACACATCATTCATATGCGTCAAAACGTACGCTTATATACTGAAGGGCGGGAGAAGATACTATTGGTTGCTTAGGATGTTGACTGATTGGCTACTCTTAGAAAAGGGGAGTTTTTACGTTAGTAAGTACGCATAAAATTACACGTAAGTCTTCGTAAAATTACGTATATACCTAGCAATTACTTTAGACAGCGTAATTACGATACCACTTAACTGTTTACGCGTAAATAATTACGTGTAAGACCGTAAGTTATGTGTAGCGCGTAAATTTACATTGAATTACGATGCATAATTACTCTCATGCGTAATTTCGGCCCAGCACTGAGAAAAACGCTCAGAAATCCTGACAAGTGGAAACAATCCCATCCGCTTGTATTGGTTTTGCGAATCTGATGCAGAAAACGCATGCAGATTCGCTCTAGTGGAAACGGGCCCGGAGTCCGAGAATCAGTATGTTAACCAGGTAATTGTTACTGTTTATAAAGAAAAAAACATGGCAGCTTTCATATTCCTATAGCCTGGAACACATATCCAATTTTAATTAGCCAATTTTACCACCTCTATGCGGGATGTGGGCAAATAAATTAGGAATACTAAGAACAGATTGGGCTCTATTCACAAAACCTTTCATAAATGACTGAATTGATACTCTGGTTGAACTCGATGGACATATATGTCTTTTTTCAACCCAAATAACTATGATAAAAAATAACCTTTCAGCACATTTACAAGCAAAATAATCACTCAAAGTAAGTGGTTCCTGATTAACTTAATTTCCATTTTACTTCTCTTACCTTAATTATATTATATTTTTGCTCTTTGGAAGCTTAAAAATGTAATATAGATAAGGTGAAACCGGCTCCCACCGTTGTCACACACAGGCCCCAGAAAAGAGCTTTTTTGTTTTCTGATCACGACCAGACTCCTTTTCATACACAAGCGCGGTCGTCTCCTGTGCAAGTAGAGACGCTCATGCACAAGCAGCTTCATGCTACTGCACAGGCACAGCCATACTCATGTGAGTACAGCACAGCTAGGCTCGTTGCATGAATAGGAGGATGGTTGCAATCATCAGGAGGGACCTGGGCAGAGGCAGTAGGGGTGAGGAGGACATGGGAAATCTCTGGATATTGGCCAAGTACTCCCTGCTGTGGGTAAGATCACGTAAAGTATTTAATCAGGTTTGTGTATGTGTGTATATATATATATATATGTGTATGTATGTATGTATATATATTTTATTTTTTTTTAAATGCCAAACTTACCATAATTGTTTGAATATGACAAGTTCAAGTATCCCAAGCCCAACTTAATGATATCTTGGGGTGCGCATACCATTTGTTAAAACTAAAGGTGCGTACACACATGCGACTATAGTCGTTTGTAACGATCGTTCCCCGATCTTTACCAACGACGATCGTTACAAAAAACGAACCACCGACTATTAAGGCAAACGACGAACGAGCCAAATCGTTACAAAAGAAAGTTCTGTCTCGGCGGATTTTAACCAACGACGATCGTTTGCAAAAGTAGTACATCGTTGGAAAAGGTCGTTCGTACTAGGCTTGACATGCGCATTTCACTATTTCTCTGTGAAACTTCTCATTTTTATGTGCAAGCGCAATAGTTGCTTTACGTGATGTAACATTCGTTCTAACGATCAGATCGTTACACACCTTTTAAAACTATCTTTACTTAGGTCGTTCTTTCATCAATTAAAAGTTCGTTCGTCGTTCTCAACAAACGATCGTTGTTGCATGTGTGTACGTAGCATTAGGGTCTATGATATCAAAAAGTTATCAGTTTTTCACAGGATTATATGGGGTGCCACAATGGCCAAGTTGTCCACCAAGACACTGGGCTCTATTCTCAAAGACCATACTTTTCCGCAAAATTTTACCGCTATATTTCAGCCAGCGGTAAACTCCGCATTTTTTCAGCATTCTCTAACATTTTCCGCATGTTTGCCGCATGCGGAAAAAAAGATGCGGAAACAGCCATTATTCATGCAGGAATCATGCGGTAAAAAGGTCGCATGAAAAAGTGTTTAAAAGAAAAAAGTTAAAGTCCAGCAAGCACAGCCCTTAAGCCTCCAGACTTCATTAAAGTCAATAGGATGCGGAATATATCACCTACTACTTTTGGGGGTGATTTAAAAAAAAAATCGGTAATTAACGACAAAATGATGCGCCTGAACATTTTTGAGAATTGATCTTTTATTGCGGAAAATGCCGACTTTTCCCGCACTTTTTCCGCATGCGGAAAAAACATGCGGAACATTTTGAGAATGTCAACTTGACGATATTTTGATCGCAAACTTCCCACATGTACTTTACCGCATGCGGGAAGTCTTTGAGAATAGAGCCCACTGTCTGCAGGCGTACCATGTTTCCCTGAAAATAAGACAGTCTTATATTAATTTTTGCTCCAGAGGTTGAGCTAGGGCTTAGTTTCAGGGGATGTCATATTTCTATGAATACACAGCAAGTTCCTATGCTGTGTGTCCTCCTGCCTTCCCCACTGTGCCACCTATTTCTCTGCTGGATCCATCTCTTGGGTGCCTCTGTGTCGCCCTTGCACCTTTAGGCCTCTTTCACACCAAGAC
Organism: Hyperolius riggenbachi; assembly: GCF_040937935.1. Taxonomy (NCBI): domain Eukaryota; kingdom Metazoa; phylum Chordata; class Amphibia; order Anura; family Hyperoliidae; genus Hyperolius; species Hyperolius riggenbachi. The sequence continues at coordinate 412,025,815 of NC_090646.1, read as the reverse complement.
GTTGCGTTTTAGGGGACATTAAGATCGCATGACGTGCCCCTAACGCAACGCATGGTTCTGTTGAAGTTGGACGTGAGATTGAGCCGCGTTATGCGGCTCTTGATGCACTGTTTTCGTTCTATCTATACTGATAGAACAGCCGCTCCAGGATAGTGATGGGAAGTCCAGATCTTTGCAAGGATTCGGATGATTCGAATCGGATCATTCAAAAGATCCGGATCTTTGAACCGAATCATTTGAATCATTTTACTAGGGAAGCAGACTGGGGGTGAAATGACTAGCAGGACAGGACTTTCCCTGCACTGTACATTCTGTATGTTCCTGTTTCTTCCAGACAGACATCCACTGTGAACCGAATCGTTCATTGTGATGATCCAGATGATTCGACTCACAAAAAGATCCGGATCAAATGAACGATTCATTCATGATCCGGACAACACTAAGAGTCCAGGTTACGTCACCACAGTGCAGTGAATATTAACTAGCCATGTGGCTAGTCACTGAGCATGTGCAAGCAGTCTAACGCAGCTAAATCCCAGTATAACGCACAGCATGTTGCACTTTCCCAGAATGTGCAGCGTTACAATGTACTGCAACATGGGCACTGTGAACAGCACATTGATTTTTCATTACTGTGTGGTGGGCTGCGTTACAGGCTTCTCTAACGTGCACCTGTAATGTCCCACTGTGAAAGCAGCCTTAGGGTCCTCCTGGAGTCCCCCTCTGTCCCGTCCTCTCCTCTATCCCCTATGTCATCTGCTGTCCCCCTGCATCCTCCTATTACCCTCAGCTCCATGCCGCTGTTTCCCTGAGCTTAAGTCTATGGGGAAGAAGTATGTCAACTTGTGTTTCTACTGAAGCCAATGGTCTCACAGGCTCAGTTATTGAGTTGATTACTGCATTCACTGAGTAGCAGTGATTGGCCCAAAGACAGAGCCATGGTCCCACCCGCAGGACCAGTGGCTCCAGTAATAACACAAGTTGCCATACTTTTTCTCCTTCATTTCAGGGAAACCGGGATGGTATGTTCTCCCAATGTGTGCATGGGTCTCTTTCAGATACTCCAGTTTCCCTAACTCTACAAATATACTTCTAGGCAGGGACAGAAGACTGTGAATTCCACTGAAGGACAATTAGTGTTGTGGCTTTGTTGTTCTCTGTAGAAAAGGTGTTTGCCATATGTATGAAGATGACTCATAGCTTTTATTCAATATTGTGTAATGCACCACCTATGCAATATTCACAGTGTGGTGGGTTAGTTTGGGTATACCAGTATGCGGCATAGTAACACACCATGGAGAATGTGCACAGTGACGAATACTTTTCATTGACTATATGCTTCACAGTACTTTAATGTATGCAATGCAACGTGCAAATAACATGTGGCGCTGCTTTAGACACGACAAATAACATTTATATTGCGCTTTTCTCCTTGTGGACTCAAAGCGCCAGAGCAGAGCAGCAGCCACTAGGGCGCGCTCTATTGGCAGTAGCAGTGTAAGGGAGACTTGCCAAAGGTCTCCTACTGAATTAGTGCTGGCTTACTGAACAGGCAGAGCCGAGATTCGAACCCTGGTCTCCTGTGTCAGAGGCAGAGCCCTTAACCATTACACCATCAGCCAACTGCCTTACTGCTTTACTGTTCCATTGCATTCCTGCTGTTAAAAGGAATGGAACACAAAGCCAACTGTGAACCTGGCCTTAATCATTTGTGAAAATGTGTAGTGCGGTTGATTTAAAAAAACAATGCAATGAATAGCTTCTATTTATCAATTAAAAACGTAAAAGTGCATAAACCAGAATAAAAACAAAAATAAATCCAAGTAGTACTTGGCAAAGCCAGATTAAGGCTAAATGGGGCCCTAAGCAAAGTAACTGATTTGGGCCTACCCATCATGTCGTAATAGAATCAGAAGGTGCAGCTGCACAGCAACATGCCGCACACACCGGGGCAGCCGAGCTACTAGTTGCTATGGGCAACAGCCCGCTTTCCTCTGTGGGTGCACAATGCAGGGAATAGCAGTGGCAAAATGCACAGTGAGAGATGAATGGCTGGGACATTTGCACTCAGGGGCTGGGGCACACCTGTGAAGACGGTGCCAGATATCACAGCAGCAGCACTTTCCCCCTGCATCTCCAGCCTGGCAATAGCAGAAAGCTCTGGACACCGCCAAACCGGAAGCCTTTTCCCAGACAGAATTACATAACCACCCCTACCACTGAACAACCGATTTCCTCCCAAACTAGACAGCCACCATGCAGCCTCCATCCCAGTGAATACGATAGTCCAGCAGAGAAGGCAGCCGCAGCGGGGGAGAATGACAGCACCAGATGACTCACATTCACCTATTGCGATCCAAGCAATAGAGGTCCCGTCATCCGGAGCCCATCTGTCTCCTCTAGAGTGCTGCCGCTCTTTTACTACTACTATTACTATTTCCTACTTCCTGTCTGATCTGAGAATCAGGAAGTTCAGAGCGAGCGGCTGCACTGTAGAAGAGACAGATGGGTTTCAGATGACGAGATCTCTATCGCTTGGATCATGGATAGGTGAGTGAGCATTTGCCATCTGCTGCTATCATTCTTGCTGCAGCTGTGGTTCTCTGTGGGAAGGGAGGGAGGAGTGGGCAGCGGCAGAGAGCACAGTAGCAGGAGGGGGACCTAGGAGGAGAGCCTGGCTCTGAAGACAATCAGCAGCGCCTGGCATCATTTGACAAGACAAGACAAATAACATTTATATCGCGCTTTTCTCCTGGCGGACTCAAAGCGCCAGAGCTGCAGCCACAAGGATGCACCCTATAGGCAGTAGCAGTGTTAGAGAGACTTGCCTAAGGTCTCCTACTGAATAGGTGTTGGCTTACTGAACAGGCAGAGCCGAGATTCGAACCCTGGTCTCCTGTGTCAGAGGCAGAGCCCTTAAAGGGAGTCCGAGCAGTGCCTGTGGGGTTGCCTTTAACCACTTGAGGACCCACCCTTTACCCCCCCTTAAGGACCAGCGCTGTTTTAGCTGATTTGTGCTGGGGGGGTCTGATCGCTCCTGCCTGATGGGTGTTGCGGGGGGGGGGGGCACCTCAAAGCCCCCCTCCGCTGCGGAATTCCTCCCCTCCCTCTCCTGTAAACAAAGCGCTTGTGTTTACATTTAGCCTGCGAGCCGCGATCGGCGGCCCGCAGGCTATTCACGGAGCCCCCCGCCGTGAATTGACAGGAAGCAGCCGCTCGCGCGAGCGGCTGCTTCCTGATTAATTAGCCTGCAGCCTGGTCCTGCAGCTGCCACTTTGCCGACGCGCGGTATGAGTGCGCGGTCGGCAAGTGGTTAAGCATACCCACAACTAATTAATTACATCCTCACACCTACCAGCATGATGTTTGTAATTATATCCCCCTGGGTCCCTTATATGTCATTGCACTGTGCTGAATCGAGATGCCGACTTTGGAGAAAAGTCGTTCTGTGTAATACAATGTAACTTTATATATCATTAGAATTAGAACAAAGAGAACTTTAAAATGATATGCATCTTTCCATAGTTACTGCACTGCTCAGAGTCCCTTTAACCATTATACCATCCAGCCACCGCTGACAGGATGGCGAGGGCTGGTTTATGTGCCGATGGGGCCCCTTTGATTCTGAATGGGGCCCCAAGCAACTGCTTTTGTTGCCTGGTCGGTAATCCGGCCCTGGTACTTGGCATGACCACCCTCTTTATTTTAAATTGCACCTAGGTATCCTACCCCTCCTTGGTATATTTGCACACAGTTCTGTAGCTTTAGGCGGTGTCTGTTTCTCACTTCCTGTGATCTCTGGCAGTCATCAGACTCTGTGGACGTCATGCCATCTTTTCCAGGACACCTTGTACTTTCCACTCAAGATTTACCTGTATGTGTGGGGTCATTGTCCTACTGCATAACAAATATAAAACCAATCGTAGCTCTGTTATGCTAATACTTGATGGAAAAGTATGTCAGTAGTTACCATCACTGAGGAAACCATTCACTCTGTTCAAATTCCCAGCTCAAAGTGCAGAAATACAGCCTCAAACCACAATGGAACCTCCACCAGCATTTTTGCTCACAGACACTCATCCTTGCAGTAGTAGGGCCCTAGATGCACATCTAGGCCGAGACACTATCTGCAAGGCTTTCTTAGGGCTGGGACCCGCTAGGAGCGCTTTTAGGCCTGGAACCCGCTAAGGGCTTGTTTACACCTATGGAGTTTTTGCCCTTTTTACAAGTGCAGGCGATTTTGAAATTCTCCCTAAAAAGCTTATGCAATGATTCCCTATGAGAGTGTTCTCATCTGACCTGTTTGTTTCCAATCGCTCAGAAAAGCGCTGCCTGTACCATTTTCTGAGCGTTTTTGTTCAATAGAAGGTATGGGAAAGTCGCAAAGCGCTTGAAAAAGAGCTTTGTATAGCGATTTCTCCAGAGCTTTGTAATAAATTTTTCAATGTATTTATTCATCAGAGTTTCTTTAATAAATACAGCCTTATTTCTTCTATCCTATAAGTTCCTATACCTGTTCTAATGTGGTCTGGATTACTGCAGCCTTTTCTAGTTGCACTGTCTCTGTAATAGATCTAATCTTCTTTTCTTGTCAAGGCTTGTCGAGACAAAGAGGAATGCACTCTCTCTGCTGTGATAGGGAGAAGTTATGCACGCCCCCTGCAGGCTCGCCTGTGTGTGTAAACTGCTAGCGTATCGCAGTTTCAGCAAAACGCTACCAAAAGCGCTCCTGTGGGTTCCAGCCCTAAGGGCTGGAACCCACAGGAGTGCTTTTGGCAGTGTTTTGGCAGCACTGCGATACGCTAGCAGTTTGCCAAAACGCTGGGCTAATGTTAATGGATGGGGCAACTTCCACAGGAGCGTTTGCGTTTCTCAGAAACGCAAACGCAGGACCTGCAGCATTTTGGGAGCGTTAGCGCTTCAATGTAAAGTATTGAACCGCTAGCGGAAACGCTCAGCAAAACCTAAACTGAGCGGTTTTGCTAGCGTTTTGCGGTTCAGCACACTGTAACAAAATGAAAAATAATTCACAGGACCAATCAGGATAAAAACGCAAAACGCTACGCACCCGCTGGGCAAAAAAATACAATGTTGCAAAACATGACCAAAAACGCACATGAATCCGCTTGCAAACCGCTCAGACAAAACGCTAGCGGTTGCGTTTTGCGTTTGCTGATTTCAGTGGGTTTCAGGCCTAACAGAGCTTTTCTAAGCACTTGTGTTTTGCAAAGCTCTCGCTAATGTAATATGCATTTGATCCCATTCTAGGGATGTGATTTTTTTTTTTTAAATCCCCTTATTATTACATTAGCAAAAGCTTTTCAAATCAATGACACTTAGAAAAGTGTCCCCAGGCCTAACAGCGCTTGCCAAACTGTTACGCCAGTAAATCCCTAAGGGAGTGGTCACACTAGAACTGGTGCAATTCACGCAAACTACTGAAAGTAGTATTAATGCCTTATAGCACAAAAGTTTTACTAGTCCTGTGTAGGCACCAAGTGCAGAGCTTGTTCTATGTACAATTTCCTTCATCAGCTAATTAGCTTTACTAGCTAATTTGCTTAAAATGCACACAATATATTAGAACTGTGCATGGAGTTTAGTTTTAATGAAGAGCACTATGCCATGTGAAAAAGAAAAAAAAAAAAACTAATTTCAAGTTTAAAAGCAGACCCGAACTTTTGCACAGTACACAATGAAAAGTTTTTATTCCACACATAGTTGCTTTATAAATTCCCTTCCCTATAGTCCGTGTTTGTTTAGTCAGATGAAACAGTTTTATGCTAGGTATACACAATGCACTTTTCTGACATTTACGATCATATCGATTATATCCAACATGTCCAGTTTGACCTCCGATTGATTTTTTTAGTAATTTTTCATAGGAGAGAACAGAAAATCGTTCAAAAAAATAGATCGGAAACCAGTTCGGACATGTTGAAAATAATCGATCTGACAGTAAATCTGTCCGAAAATTGCATAGTGTGTACCTAGCATTGTGGGCAGCTGTGAATAGACTGCAGGAGCTCTGTCGTCTCCATATAGAAAATAATGAAGTTTAACTCTTTCAGTGTCCTCTGCAAAAGTTAAAAATGGTACACTACAGGTTTTTTTTTAGGGTGTCCATAAATTGTAATGACGATTATTTCCCCAGAAAGGTTATTATGCATCTTTTAGAGCAGAAAGGACATAGTGAGTTTAGTTCCACTTTAGGTGCACATAATTTTATTTTTTTTTTAAAGAGAAATGCACTTATCCCGAGTCCTCTCTCAGGCACAGCACAGCCACTAATGTAGTACCTGCTTTTACCTGAGCACACTTTCAGCAGCTGGCATGGTGGTGTAGTAGAGTGCCTGGTTTGAATCTGGGCCAGGACACTATCTGCAGGGAGTTTGCATGCAGTGATGGTCAGGTAGATGTAAATAACTTCAAGTTGATGCAAATTTATGCAGCTTGAAAAGTGGACCAATTGAATTTTACCTCAGCAGGATTTGATTGGCTCATTTTCAAGCTGCATAAATCTGCATATAAATTTGCATCAACTCAACTCGTTTTTTGCATCTACTTGACCATCACTAATTGTATGTTCTCCCTGTCATTGTGTGGCTTTCCTCCAGCTCCCCTCCAAAAACTGGCCCTTGACTATCATAAAATAAAGTAAATCTGTAGAGGTTTGAGTTGTCAAACATCAGCCTCGAAACCTTACTGACTTGGAGAAAGAGGGACTGGGGCAAAATCCCTCCTGGGATGTGACCTCTGGTTGCCAACAAGGGTTTTGCCACCAAGTACTTCATCATCTTTTGATAGGTGATAAAATACTGTAGTTCACTCATTATTGTGCATTTCAAGCTCTGACTTTTGGGCAAAGGGTTTTTGATGATTCTTGGTGTAAAGGTGCGTACACACGTCAGATAAGTCTTTGGAAAATGAAAGATCACAGACCAATTTTACCCCCTTCCATGTAGTATGAGAGCCATACTCTACACAGTCTATTCTATGGAGCTGAACTCCCCATCAGATAAAAATCTTTGCAAGATGCTGCACACATGCAACTGATCAGTATCTGCAAAAGATCAGTTCCTGCAAAAGATCCGTTCCTGCAAAATGCATTCAAAGCCTATGATATCTGCAGATCTCATACACACCTTGTTTAATGGACCATCATCTGCAGATAAGACAATTATCTACAGATCTGAAGATCCATCCTGGTGGATCTGATCTGCAGATAATTGTCCGTTAAACAAGGTGTGTATGAGATCTGCAGATATAGACTGTAAATGCGTTTTGCAGGAATGGATCTTTTGCAGGAACTGATCTTTTGCGGATACTGATCTGTTGCATGTGTACAGCATCTTTGTGTGCAGCATCTTGCAAAGATTTTTATCTGATGGGGAGTTCAGCTCCATAGAATAGACTGTGTAGAGTATGGCTCTCATACTACATGGAAGGGGGTAAAATTGGTCTGATCTTTCATTTTCCAAAGACTTTTATCTGACGTGTGTACCCACCTTTAGTCTGTCTCTCACAGCTGCAATAAACCTGCCAGTAAAAATTATAGACTAGCCATTTCTTGGTCAGAGGGTAAACAAGCAAGATCAGCAGGGGATCAAATACTTCTTTCCCTCACTGTAAGAGGGCTGCGTTACATGCATGTTAGAAATGTAAGATGGGGCTCTGAATGTAATAGTTAGGCAGCTGTTCAGAATAGAAAAGGAGCCACAAGAAAGTTGGCCAAGAGACAGAGAAAGTATAAACCTGGCCTTGGGAGGATGGAGGTGGTGCTAGCAGGGCTGAGGTGGGACTTATGGATAAGTATTTTATAAGCACTCAGTAAACCTTTCTCAGAATTCCCTAAAAGTGAAATCTATACGTATATACCACTACTTATACCAAAGATGAACAGAAAGTATTGTCCCAATTCATTAAATTATTAATTTTGACTAAGGATTTATTTTTGCAGATTCATAAATTATCACAAAGGTAAAATGGATCTATATACATATGCATCTTCTCAGCAACCATTTTTACAAACATTTGCGTTGACTTGTTTTTAAGAGAAGCCGCCCAGTTTTCCAGTGGACATGTGACACTTCCACCACCGTTGGCTTTCAGCTTCTAAGGACAGATAGGAACAGCTGCTGGAGAATAGCCTTATCCAAATGTCTCCCTGCAATTGAAAAAAAAATACATTTTTTTATGTGCTTTTATATTGGTAAATACTTTTACAAAAAAAAAACAAATTGTTGGAAAAAAAAAGCCACACAAAAAAATATATAAATAAAAGTCAAACACACATAACTCAAAATGCTTCACCTATTTCTTAAAAAGCATCTCTGTAAAGGTGGCCACTAAATACAATTTGCAGAACGATAGTTTATGACTGATTCTTTAAATGAACGACCGGAAATTATCGTTTGGGACCACTACTGGAAAAAAAAATCTAACCAATCCAATCAGGTTAATGAAATACATCCAATTTTTGGATCAATTGCTTTCATCTGGTCAGATTGGTTAGGAGATGTGTCCATTAGTGGTCCCAAACAATCAATTCAAATCATTGATAGGAAGACTTGTTCGTAAACAAGATATAGAAAAAGGAGGACACAGAGAGCCCAATATAATGTAGTATGTACTGGTTATGAATGGATAATGACAAAGTGAGTATCCAGTGGAGTAGCTAAGGAGTTGTGGGCCCCGATGCAAGTTTTACAATGGGGCCCCCAAGCACTCTATACATAGCAATTGACACCGCACACCAAAACCTGCCAATGGCAACTACAGAGTTAGAGGTGCAATAAGGGAATGGGGAACAGTTTGTTAATGATTACTACTATTCAAAGTATAATAGATTATTACCAGCACAGGACCAATAAAGAGCTAATACTGTAGTTGAGGGAGAACCCTCCAAGTAGAGGAGGCAGTGGTGGACTTACCTCCTCCCAGCAGACACAAATTAGAGTTGAAATTGTATTAACGAATACATTTTATTTATACACTCCAGAGTTCAAATTCAACTCTAATTTGTGCCTGCTGGGAGAAGGTAAGTCCACCACTGCCTATTTTAGCTATTTTTATCATACTGGCACATCTGTTCACAACTAAAATTGTTCATAAACGATTGTTCAACAAATAGTATCGTTAGTGGCCACCTTAAGTTATGATTGGAGATATCGTTAGTAGTAAATGGTAAGTCCAGCCAACATCCGTACCACAGAGCCTTCACATAACTTGCTGTCGTAGGGCTTTTTGCATTATGGTTGTAGCCATCCACTTTAGCTCATCAGACATGGGGTAAAATTCTCAAAGCAAAGATAAAATTGTTGTGCTCAGGCAGTGCAACTATAATACTGAATATTCCAGTTACATAGTGCACATTGTGCAAATAGTGCAAATCGCATTACACAGGTGTTGCAATTTAAGCAACGCATGCTATGTAACGGGTGTAACGTTACAATTGTTGTCCGCTACCTGCACACAGCAATTTTAATGGTGCTTCTTGGATATGCCCCATGATGTGCAACTGAAAAGCCTTATCAAAGACTATAGCTCACACCTGTGCAGTTTATTGCAAAGCGATAGTTTATCGTATAGTACAGTAGTTTACTATTTTACACTAAGTGCATTGTTATCAGTCTATGGCCAAGGCTTGGTTCACAGGCAGCTTGTGAGACAGCTTATGGCGACTCCTTTAACTGATGCAAATGATTTCCTGCTACGGAGCAATGCGCTCAAATCTCGTATCAAAGGCAACTGCCTTACCAGTACGCCATCCAGCCATAGACAGATAGTGAGATGTTATTACTTTCAAGTTAATGCAAAGTTTATTTTACTTTTCTACAGAGTGATGTAGCTTGGAACTGGACCATTCAAAATAATCAGCCACAAGGGTGTACCTAGAGGGGAGCTGCTCCTGCAATCGCAGGGACGCCCAGAGCTGTGGGCAGCCCCCAACTACTAACCTTCCCTTCCTCTGATACAGCAGACTCTCCTTCACATCAAGTGTTTTTGTAGCTACACTTATTGTGGGTAATCATGATGGCCACCCTTGTTTTAGGACTCCTGTGAGATGGCCCCCAAGGCCATAAAGGGCATCAAGTGGAGGAAAGGGAAGGGGTGTGAACATTGGGGGCCCATCAAAGTCTCCCTGGGGCGGCCCCATGAACTGTAGTTACGCCGCATTTGCATTCATTTGAAAGTATTAACATCTTAATGACAATCTCCAGCTTCATGGTAGTGTTGCAGTGACTTCCTCCTCTTCACACTGATGGCCCATACTCACGGGCTACAATTGTCGCTGCAACACGCGACGCGCGCGTTGCGGCGACAGGTCGCCCGTGAGTATGAGGCGTTGCACGGGCGCGCACCCCGAACCGTCGCTGATGTCGCCAGGCGATTGAACCGGTCAATCGCCTAGCGACAGTTGCCACCGTGTGTGTGTATGCGGACTAGTGACAGCAACCCCATAGCCGGCGCACTGAGTTTCCGGCGGGTAGGAGGAACGTCGGCGACAGCTTCCGTCGCGCCACTAGTCCCTCTTCCGCAGTGTGTATGCGGAGGGACATGACGACGAGCTGTCGCCGAACTGTCGCGCACACGCTCCCGTGTGCTAGCGACATGTAGTTTTGGTTGCCCCCGAGTATGGGCCATAATGATTATCACAATACTTGCTCTGAACAGTAGTAGTTAACAAAACTATATCTCTCCCCTGTGTGATAGCTTCTGTGCTTGGGTACCAAATTTCAACACACTGCATCACTGCAATCCGCAGTTACTGTTGAACACCTTCATCTGACAAATAGGGGCAATGAGCAGAGGATCCATGGCACCTAATCCACATAGTAATGGCAGCTTATGAATGACAGCTATTAATGCTGAAGGAATTTTCTTTTAATTTTTCCACAGCATGGTGCCACTCACTTGTCCTTCCCCTCTCCATAGTACTGTACTAGCAGCTTAACCAGGAACTGAGCAGCATATCTGTACAGCTCTCCTTACCCCAGGCAATACATTTTTACAGTGTGTATATAGCATTAGCCCACCTCGATACCGGTTCTGTAAAAATATTAGCTTACAAATGTTATCTGTAGAAGATAGCCAATGGGGAATTACCTATAAACACCATGCGATTCATTCGTTCTCCCTGCCAGCATACTTGTGTCTCTTCTAGATCATAGAGCTCATGAACTCCTTGAATGATCACCTGGTTTTCTTTATCTTCTAGTGACAGGAGACCCTGGTTACAAGAACAAGACTGCATTAAAAATATACTTCAAGTACTCCTATATATTTATAGATAATCACAAAAGCCACACATGGCGCAGTATATTCAAAATTGGTTTTATCTTGATCTTATAACTTTTACCAACAGCTCACTGTTTAACAGTGTGTCAAGAATTAAGATTATATAAGGAGTTATATAAGTAAAAGTTTGTTTACACCTCTTTCTACCATAATAGGGAGTGACAAAGTACACTTAGATATTTTAAGGGGCTCGTACATACATGAAAGATAACGACCGCCTCAGCCAATAATCCGGCATGTGTACAGAGGCATCAGTCTCACGACATGCAAGCAATCTGCCCGGCGGATCAACTCACCCCCAACTTCATTGTGCACACTGCTCCCCCACCCGCTGCGTGCCGTCACGCATGTGCCACTCTGTCATCCCTCCGCCCCCCTGCATAGCAATAGGACGCATCTTCAGCTATATAGCTGACACGCGTCTGTACTGTCTGGCCCAGCAATGTCGCTCTAGGGAATAGTGTCCCGATCCCTGATGAGCAACAGAAGACAATGGTGTGTATGCACCTTTAGACTGATTTATGTGCATGCATTTGTTCCCTAAAATGATGGAAACCTGACAGCGCCTGTTTCACAGCGCCTCAGAGTGAATCTCGGATCGAAAAGCATGAAATGTTTGATTGCTTGTTAACTGGTATAGGTAGAGTAGGTACCCTTTCTACAGAGGAAACCTCAATGCTGGTGAAAGGGTCTTGTACATAATGCTGTTGCATGCATTCTATTTTGAAAGTCAATATTCTCTATTTCTGCAACCAAATACTATTTTGCAACTAAGCTGTTTTTATCACTACTAGAGTTCCAGCTTACTGGTAATGTTTTAAATGCAAAGGGTTAATAATTGTTTGTTTGTAAAATGACCAATCCCCTCAGCACCTTCTTTCTCCTTTAAAATTCTGGTCCCTAAAGAGGCTTCTTCCATCCTTTTCAGTAGAGGTGATGCACCCCTGAAAATCCCATTGTGTGCTGCGTGCATACACACTTGCGGCTTTCCGCTCAGACTCCAGCAGAAATAGCCGAGCCTGATCGGGTTCGTTCTACCTTGGGGTTGTGCCTGTCTGACATTAAAGCCTGTCTTGAACTGGCCTTGTCATATGCAGCAAATGCATACCATGCTAGATCTAAATGGTTGTGGATGCAGCTAAACTGTCTTTCAACAGCTCTACCAGTCCCATGTGCTTCTCTGCCTGCCCTGTGCTTCTGTGCCTCAATGCTCCGACAACATGACCAGAACACTTTACAGCTCTTGTCCAATCAAATATCCCCAGTCACTAATGCTGGGTACACACGAGTTACAAATGTCTCTAAGAGACGAAAAAAAAAAAAAGGCAGCGACAGTTCGTCGCCTGGTCCCTCTGTGCAACAGCCGTACACATGGCGCACAGAGGGACAGAGATGCGGCGGAAGATGTCGCCGAAGGTTCCTCCCCCCCGCTCCATACATTGTGTATGGGGCTGCTGTCGCTAGTCCGCAAGTTGCGGTGACAGCTGTTGCCGCCGATTGGCCACGCCAATCGCCTGGCGACAGCTCTGAGTAGCGACGGTTCGGAGTGCGTGCCTCACACACGGGCGACTTGTCGCCGCAACACGCGCGTGCCACATGGTTGCGGCGACAGTTGTAGCCCGTGTGTATGTACCATTACAAGACAAGTAGAGCTTTCAAACTGAGCATGCATTGCCCAGTATAACTAAATTAGTTATGGCCATGTCCAATCAGATTTTTATCGAAAAGCCTGGATAATAGTTTGTTTTTCTCGAACGAAATAAAAAAAAAAATTATTTTCATCTTTCATACGATTCGATCGCCTGGGTCAAATAAACGGGAAAATCAAACTTTTTTTATTATGTGCATGGGCACCATTAGCCTTAGATTTGTACTATTATTGGGGGAGGGGGGGGGCAAGGTCTCGGCTTTAGATCAGAAAGAAGTCTGCTGGCATTTAACATAAGCAGAGGCCATTATAGATTTCGGGAAGCAAAAGGCAGAATTGTCTAGTGCTTGCTTTCACTATACGACCCGCAGCCCGCTACTCGACCCACAGCCCGATTAGAATCCAGATGGGTACTCAAATCAGACCAACATTTCAGGTAATCCACGGGTACCCGCCCCGATGCAGGTCCCTACCCCAGGGTACAGCTTTACATGTATATACGTTTGTATGTGTTCTATACGATAAATATAAGATAACCAGAACTATACCCATTTACTGAAACAAAGTAAAACATTGTTTTATCTAACAAATATTTAAATAGGAAACATGACAACATATAGTAGAATGTCAAATTATTTAGGATACTCATTTTCACCTTAATGATTTTGGTTTTAATATTAGAAAGGCTTCTAATATCTTTACATTTCTGTATATTTCTATGTAACCCGACCCTCATGTTTGTAATGTAGCCTTCTCCCCCAGAGCACTCTGGGGGATCAGGTGATGTTCCTGCTCACTTCACAGAGGATTAAAAAAAATATTCCACAGTGATTCACCTTACCAGCAGTAGAGATGCCGGTATCACTTATACATTTAATATAAATTGGGGTGAGGTAAGATTTTAGCATGGGCAAACCTTTGCAAACAATGCTTTATAAATGAATATTGCAAAAATAAACAGGTTTAGTCATTAAGTTATACCGTATAGTTTATTTTTAACACTAATGCAACCTACCTTTAATCTTATAACCTCCATGGGGGTTCCACTCCTGTTTTTAATATTCTTTTCCCAGAGGAGATTCTGAAAATGAAAATGTTTATTGTAAGACTATAAAAACAAACAAAAAACCCCCCAGACAACTTGAAGGTTTGTTCACACTAGTAAACAATGTATTGAGGTATTCTGCATTGACCTGCACTGCATTATTCCTGGCAGCAACTTATTAATCTGTGGGAGAGAACTGTAGCAGCTTCAGGTCTGGTTGCTATTGACTCTAATCCCCCTTGCAGATGAAGTAGGAACCATGGCATGTTCCTTTCTGGCACATCTCACAGGCCCCTGGCAGTCTTGCTGGCTCTGCCAAGGACTACTCATTCAGTCAGTGTCCTCAGCAGAGCTTGCAAGACTGCAGGGGGCCTCAGAGATCAGTGTAGTTGGCAACAGACATCGCCAGCAAAAGTACTGGCAAGACCCACAGCTTCTACAGTACACCCCACAGGTGAACGAGCGGTTTTGCAGCTCTGTCAGTAAGGTGTCTTCAGACATCTTGCCCGTAGCTCTTGTGAGGAATGTGAGACTCCTGATTACCCTTTAATAGCCATTTTTTCTTTAACACTGGGACCGCTGGCAGATTTAAATTATTTTTTTCAAAGATAGGTTTTATTGATTTTCACAAAATAGAGATCATAATGTACAAAACAGTTATTTCCTCCACCCTGGGTCTGACTCCAGCACCACAACCCCAGTCACCAGCATAATAATATTATCAATAGATTTAAATGTAATTAACTCAGATATAAGATTCTGCAAAAGTGCCCCTTTAATGTGAAAGAGTTCTTTTCACCTTACCTGGATAAATATATTAAGATTCTCTTCAGCTACATTTCCACAGGCCTCAAATGTAACAGTAACAATACTCTGAAAGGGAAGAAAAAAAGTTTGGTCATTTAAACATATTCCTGCTGTTTGTTCTGCAACAGAAATGCTTTTAATTGTTGTCCATCTGAGATATTTGCAAAATGAATTGTGACACATACCGTACTTGAGGAAAAAAAATACCGAGATTCCTTTTCTCCAAAATTAAATTAAAGTATACTGTGATCAAACAAGTAGTCATATGTACTGCCATAGTGTTTCATTTTTAACCACACTAAACGTGATGTCTCATGACCACAGGATACAGGCAGGCAGTGAGGGGGAGAGGGTCTGTAGAACTGTAGTTAAGAAAAGCAACTATATGATCTCCTCTGGTCCCACTGTTGGCTTTGTCCACCACTGGATTTGGGCATGTTTTTTTTTTCTTACACAGAAAGAGGTTGGAACGATTTACTTGTTTGGAAACTTCGAATGGATGCTTCTACCTAATTGGTATAGCTCACCCCTTTAAGAAGGCAGTGTCCCGTTCTTATTTTATTCCAAAAGCCAAATGTCAAAAAGAAAGAAAAAAATGATTTTACCATCAGCCTCCAGAGTTATTTTACCATTTGCCTCAGGTGGCAAAAGTGATATGCTGTAACCAACCCAGTTAAATGGATAACAGACCCAAAAGAGATTATGCACATCTTTTCATAGGATTTATAGGACTGTAAAGATGCACTGTCCAATAGATTCCGCCTCATTCTATCATGCAGAAAGCCTGCAAACAACTATGCTGAAATTATAATTTTCTGTGTAAATGGTGCAATATCATCTCAATACTTAAAATACTCAATACTTAAAGCTAAAGCCAAAGCTGAAGTACAAATTATGAGACTTATTATAAAATTCAGACACAATTTTAGGAACTAGGAGCTTTATATTTATTTCATACTAAGCCATCTATAGTTGTTTTGGTACACCTGGATAACTGTATTGGCTTATACAGCATTAGTTGGGCTTTTCAGTATCTCAAACTGAAAACACAAAGGTCCAGATGCACAAGCGCTACTAAGAATGCCGTGCACAAGCGGCAATATTACTGTTACTAACGTCAGCAGAGTACCGAGCATTGCGCACATAGCGCAGCTAAGGTGAGAGTTGCTATAGTAATGTGCACGAAGAACGCATGTTATCATAGCAACAAAAGGAAAGAGTTTCCAAGAAAATGATTGGTTACAATGTAATTTTCAATTTGGTGTAATCATGCCTACTATAAATTATTATCTGCAGATTCTAAACTGTAGATCTCTAACATTTAAAGTCTGAAAATGGCAGACTTTTTGCTAGGGATATCTGGATGAGGGCAGCTTGTTCTGTAAGAATAACAGACCTCTATTCAAGTTTTGGTAAGCATTACGACACTGATATTGCTGCATAGACTATAATACATACACTACATGATGCATACGGTACATAGACATATGACCAGGGTAGGGATTAAATTGTGAGCCCTTCTGAGGGACAGTTAGTGACAAGACAATATACTCTGTACAGTGCTGCAGAAGATGTTGGCACTATATAAATAATAATAATATATGATAAACACACTGTAAAACCTATTCTACCCCTGTAACACTCTATACAACTATTCCATCAAATTTCAAGCACAAAGCATAAATAGATGATGGAGCTTTGCAGTGAAATTGTCTTCTTTCCCAGGGCCCCCATGGAGAAGCAGCTGTCTCTGGTCCTTCTAGTGTGTATGTGAATGTCATGTAAGGAAGTAGACCTGTTGCTTTAGAGGAACTGCAAAAGATCAATGAAGGTTTAGGAAAGGACTGGCTGCAATGTGACAACAGTTCACACCTCCTCATGATCTCCTCCTTACACCATTTTACGGTGAGCTTTTTAGCTTGTGAGAAAATATTGCCCTCATTACAGCTCATCTGAGGCAATAATGTTCTTTAATCTGTTTGGTGCTAAGGTAAATAGTAACGTGTACTCACAAAACCATCCCGAGGTGGCAAACTCTAGCCTGTCTAAATACCCTTCTGTTAAATAAACAAATATTGCTTCCTCAAGAAAACAAAGATGCTCATTTCACAGGGGGGGATTTACTGCCCCTCCTTGCTTTAATGTTTTTCTTCAAAATAAACAGTATTAAGCATGGTGGCTAAGTAGCTAGCACTCTCTTCTTACAGCACTAGATTTCCAGCACATTAATTACATGAATGGGAGTTGTATATTCTCACTATTTAGGTGGATTTCCTCCAAACACTTTGTCCCACATCCCCAAAAATACACATGAACATATAATGTCTACAGCAAGGCTATGGGCTCAATCCCTCAGGTGACAGTTTGCAGACATGCAATGTACAGATATATCAGTAGGCTATAGGCTAGCGATGGGATCTGTTGCTAGAGAGCAGGAAGAAGGATGACATGTGGCAGGCTACAGAGCAAGTAAGGAGGCCTGTACTCGGCAGACATGATCCAGGTTCTTTATCTCTCTGCGATACATTGAGGCCACTGTACACAGGCTAGATCAGGGCTGGGGAAACTATGGCCCACGGGCCGTAGCCCAGTCCATTGGAGTTTTAAATCCAGCCCTTCCTGAAAAGTTGCATTCAGTGTGTAATGAGAAGTTCAACTCGCCCAATCGCACTTTCCAGTGGCAATCTCCATGGCCACAGCGGCATCATGTGACCCACCATCTGTACATGCCAGCATGTCACATGACAACGCCGTAGCCATGGAGATCACCACTGGAAGATGCAATTGGGTGAGTTAAACATATCATAACGCACCCGTTCGCAATTCTGCAGGGAAGGAGGGAGAGAGGAGAGCACAGGCATGCAGGATGCTAGAGGAATGCAGCGCACAGCCAAAAAAAGTGTACCAAGGCTTTAGCTAGATTCTTGGCAGAAACCGCCCCAACTACCAGTCACAAGTTTGCTCTAGACTGTGGGAGAGAATACATTCTGAGCCCCTCTGAGGGACAACACAGGATTAACCCTATAAGGAGAGCAATAAAACATAACTTTTAGTTAGATTAGTTTAAAATGAAGCTGCAATATATTAAATTGAAATGTTTAACCTAAATGAGACCAGGATCAGGGTTCGAATATGGATCCCCATATTGCTGTTTTTGCACTATGCACTCTTAGCACTAGGCTCTTTTTTTCCCCCCGACCAAGGGGCTGAAACATGTTGGGTTGGGTTTTGATGTAAAATTGTAGCATTCTTTATTTGAGAATACAGTGATCCTGGACCCATTAGGCTTTTTTTCACTACAAGCATATGGGTATCCAGAACAAACCCTGATCCTGGTCTCGTTTAGGTTAAATATTTCAATGTAATATATCGCAGCTTAATTTTTAACGAATCGAATTAAAAGTTATGTTTTATGTAGCTCTCCTTACAGGGTTAATCCTGTGTTGAATCAATTAATCAGAATTTTTGTATTTTTTTCCTCTCTGAGCGACAGTCAGTGTCAGGAACTGTTCAAGGTAGTGTGCAAGGTGCTGAAGAAAATCTCAGCGCTATAAAAAAGCATAATACTTTTTACTAGTCTTTCTGGTATTATTTCTGGTACACCTTGATGAAGCCCAGGATTGGGTGAAACGCATCGGTGGGAGGAGCCTGTGCAGGCATTGAGGTTGACCTAGTTTCTATGCTAAACTCCGCTCCCCATGTTTTTGAGATGCAACCAAGCTGGTAAAAGCTTGAGCTAACCAGCATCCCAGCTCTAGTGTGCACGCTATTCAGGACATTGGGCCAAGAGTGGTGAGCAAATCTCCCGCGTGTCATTGACGGCAGTGGTGAGCAACATATGCTCATGAGCTACTGTACAGGAATAAATGATGAACGCGTTTTGCTGCCCTTGTGAGAGTAAGCTGGATCATTAATGGAGGGGCCAAATAACACATTGCTGAATGGCTTGTATGTGGGACTAGCTGCTGCGGGATAACCAATGACCCCGAGTCTCCTGGACTTCTATGTGCCTGAGGCTTGAAAGAGCTGCTACCTGCCACGCTATTTTGCAAGAACTGCTGTATTATTGTTTGAGCTTCCATCCTGCTGGACATCACTGCATCCTATAAAGGGAACTGCTGACACTTGCATATATAGCGCTTTCCTCTCTCCTGCTGCCCAACACCAATCATGGCCATGATCTTAGTGTGCATGAGATTGTATTTGTGTATGAGGTTGACCTCCTTGTACCTAGTCACACAATTTTAAATTGTTTTTAATGTGTGTTACATTTGGTAGATTGATTGTTCCACATCCTAGCATGAAGCACATTTAATAAAGTTTTTCTACCTTTCTAATATATGGAGGCTCTTTTTCAAATATATCTCTGTACTTTTGGTGAGATTATTTCTGGTATTGGCTGTATTCTTTCCAAAGTATGATGCAAAACTCTCAATATAATGGAGTGGACTAACAATGTACAGTATATTTATCTCAGAAAATAATTTTAATTAAAGTGGTGTACAAACCTAAAGGACAACTAAACCGAGAGGGATATGGAGGCTGCTATATTTATTTCCTTTTAAGCAATACCAGTTGCCTGGCTGTCCTGCTGATCCTTTGCCTCTAATACTTCTAGCCATAGACTCAGTACAAGCATGCAGCAGATCAGGCGTTTGTGACACCTGTCAAATCTGACAAGATTAATGGTGATCCCCGACTTTGCAAGCGCCCAACATACAAACAACCTGGCAATACGAACGGCCCAAAGGCCCTTATTGCACATTGGGGGGGGAGATGGCACATGGAGACAGAGGAGGCACAGGGGACAGAGGTGGCACAGTGTTCCCACTTTTGAACAAATTCAGGTTAAGAACAAACCTACAGTCCCTATCTCATTCATTAACCAGGGATTACAATACTATACTATTACTATATGCTTATTTCAGATGTGATTCAGACACTACTGCAGCCAAATAGATCAGTAGGGCTGCCAGGCAACTGGTATTGTTTAAAAGAAAATATGTCAGCCTCCAAATACTTTTCACTTCAGGATCCCTTTAAAGGACAGGTCTGGGGTTTAAAAAAAAACACACACACAAAATCTTGTCCGGGGCTTCCTCCAGCCCCTGGCAGCCCATTTGTCCCTTGCCGCAGCGCCACAGCCAGTCTGTGTCCAAGGGTCCCCTCCATTGCAGATGCTGACTACCTCGCCAGGCCAGTATCTTCTGCGCCTGTGCATGGCCAGGAGAATTCTACGCAGGTGCAGTACTTCTGCGCCTGTACGCACAGGTGCAGTATATCTGCGCCTGCACAGAACGCTCCAGGTAAGTATATTTTGTAGGGTTTTTTTTTTAACTACAGGACCTGTCCTTTAAAGAGAACCCGAGGCGGTGCGGGGGGGGGGGGGGGGGGGTGTCAGATGGGACACAGAGGCATGTTCTCTGCCTCATGACATGCCTACGTGTCCCCAAGACACATCTCTCTGCCCCCCCCCCCCCCCACCGCCGCGTCATAGCCCCCTGAAATTAGTGGCAATATTTGTAGCCATTTCAGAGGGTAATGGGAGGAGAGAGATTCCCTGCTCAAATGCCCACTGGGGGCATTCCTGCAGGCTTTCCAGAGCTGCCATTGGGCAACTCTCTCTCCCTGGCCCCGCCCCCACCTCCCTACATGCTGAGAAAGAGATCTCTCTCTTTCCAGCGTCATGATCCCAGAGGTCACGGAAATGAAACCAAGCCAGTGCACGCCAACGGAGCCGCAGACCCCCCTCGGATCAGGTAGCCTAGGTCCTCTCTAGGGCTCGTTATAAGATAATCAGATATCTTTAGCCTTATGCTTTTCCAGAGGCAGCTGAACTGCACACTTGTGGGCCTGATCTGCCTTCTAGCTGCCAGCCACCAGCACCTTTCGGCTGCAATTTCATGCAGCCAAATGGCAGAGTTTGGTAACACCACACATGTCCCGTTTGACACACGGTGTCGTTACCCTTTAGCAAAAACTGAGGATAGGAACTGCTGCACTTAAATATAACGTCATAGGGGGCTGCCTGTCCATCATCTGTGGTAAGCATTAGCAAGTGCCTAGCCAGTGAACAGGCACAGCTGACAGGCAGAGAATTCACCGCCTTTAGCCTCCCATGTCTTTCACCTTACAGAAATGCCTGCTTGGCCGTGCTAAGTGTTATGTTCTATTCTATGGAGAGCGGAAAGGAAGAAGAGAGAGAATCACTTTGGTGGAGAAAGAACAAGTACTGCCAAAAATTATCCAAAATGGTCACTTTCCTCTGAACTGGGTTGCCACAAAATGCAGGACACCTGTATGGATTTTTTACCTGATCTGATCACAAGTCCACTCCTGTGTAAAAAAAATCTTTAGTTGATTTGTACATTGCATCAGCTGTAACCCATTCTTATTCTTTATATTATTGTACAGCGCCAAGGAAGATGCTGGCGCTATATAAATCATGATAATAATAAATGCCAGATCCAGGAGACACCAGTCAAATGTTTTCACACGGCATCACATTTCAACCCACATTCTGTTTTGAATAAGATCTGTAGCAGAAATAGTAAGTCAGCAAACCAGGTTCTATTCTGTGCCGATTGTGCTCTAATAAGTATGAGACCCAAAAATAAAATGGCGCACAAACTATTCACCAGAATTATGTTTTATAAAATAAAAGCATTTTTTCAGATTGCAGCATTTATAAAAGTGGTGGTCACCCGAAAATCAAGTCTTTTCAGTGTGACCGACAATTTTTATTATCGATTTATATAGCGCCATCCTCTTCCATGCCCATTGCTTACCAGCACTGACTGCCACTTTACAAATGCCCATATACAGTCACTTTCATCGTGACAATATTCATAGGGAAAATGAGAAAATAGTGGTGTTTGCTAGTAGTAACAGTACACAGGCAGAGCTTTCAGTGCAAGTAAATGGGGCTTTATGTCAACATTTTCATTGAATTACTGTACAGAAATTCTCCACTTTCTTAGACCCTATTTACAATCTGAAATGAAATTCGCTTGGCGATTGCAATTTTGCATTACTTTTTCCGTCTTTTTTTCGTCTATTGCATTTTGCGATTCCCTTTCTAGTGCATAACAATCGCAGTGAAATCGCTGGGAAAATGCTGCATGCGCTACTCGCAAACACACTGCAATCGCTGCAGTGAGAGTAATCCCATAGGATTAATTGTGCAGTGCTTGTGCAGCAGCACTTTGCTGATCATCGGTGATCACAGGCGCCCGCCAGTGATCGAGATCAAATCCCTTGAGTGACATTGCAGGTCCGAGGCTGTAAAGATACATTGCTAGCCTGCAGGCTAGAAACATGTTCTACTGCTATGTGGGACGAGACAAGATGAGACACAGAACAGTTATACTGAATTCTTCTCAAAGTGCCAGAGCTGCAGCCACTAGGGCATGCTCAGTAGGCAGTAGCAGTTGTAGGGAGTCTTGCCCAAGGTCTCCTTACGGAATCGGTGCTGGCTTACTGAACAAGAAGAGCCAAGATTTAAATCCTGGTGTTCTGTTTCAGAGGCAGAACCCTTAAAGCAGGGGTCGAGTCCTGCGTGAAAGCGGGTGGACGACGTCCACCTACTTTTTTCAGAGAGTTGACGTTGTCCACCCTAGCATGTGGAGAAGAGGCAGCACAGTGAAGGGGGAGCAGTGGGCAGAGCAGTGGGGGACATGTATACACCTGGCTACCTATTCTGGGGACAACTATACATAGCTACTTATACTGGGGACACCTATAGACCTGGCTACCTATACTGGGGGTACCTATTTTGGGGGAACTGCTGTCATTATCTGTATTTTGGGGAACAGCTGCTGCCAGATTACGTGTATTTTAGAGAACCGCTGCCAGATTGTGCATGTTGGGGGGACCACTGCTGCCAGATTGTGTATGTTGGGGGGACCACTGCTGCCAGATTACATGTATTGTGGGTGATTTGCTGCCAGGTTATGCGTATTTTGGGGAATTGCTTCCAGATTATGTGTATGTTGGGGGAACTGCTGCTGCCAGATTGTCTTTATTTTGGAGGAACCTCTGCCAGATTATGTGCATTTTTGGTGAAATGCTGTCAGATTACATCTATTTATGGGGATACACAATGGCAGAGCTCAAACTTCCCCAGCAGACCTTTTACACCACTGCTAAGTTCATGTATATTTGGCCCCATCCATGACCACGCCCACATGCTGCGTGACCACGCCCATTTCCGGCATGCCGCGTGGCGCAGGGATTTTTAGGGTGAGTCTACTCGCCTCTTTTTTCAGGACTAGACACCTGCCTTAAAGGGATCCTTAAGCTAGGAAAAAAAATAGTTTTACTCACCTGGGGCTTCTACCAGGCCCCTGCAGTAGTCCCGTGCCCTCGCAGTCACTCATGGTTCTTCCTGTCCCCCGCCGCCAGTTAGTTCCGTTTTCGTGGCCAGGCCTGTTGGCGAAACGAAAGTAGCTAGCGGCGGGGGACCAGAGGATCGATGAGGTAGAAGCCCCAGGTAACTAAAACTACATTTTTCCCCTGGCTTCAGTTCCTCTTTAACCAGTACACTGTCCAGGGCTGAAGGAGTAGCACATGAGTGATGTCATGTGGTGATCAGGCTGAGTGAGAACATTGTTCTTGTCCAGCCTCTGCCCAAGTCAATAGGCAGGGCTTATAGCTGGCAAAGGCGTCTGGAGCCATTGGGGGGTCACTGTACACATGCTAGTTTCATCTAGTATGTGTTCACAGCTTTAGGAATACCATAGGTTAGCATTTAAAATGCATACATTTTAACTCAGTAGTAGTGAGAGTGGTATCTGCATTAAAACTAATGTAAGCCAAACACAGAGTTGTAGGACCACACTGTGTTTCCCATTAATGGTGTTCACTCCATTGACATTCATTGCTTGCCAGTGTATTGAGATGTTAACAGCAAGGTTTGCAGGAAGCTCTTTATTGTGGTGTACATTGTTCTAGAGCTGAATTTGTACATGTGCAGTGTTGGAAGGTACTCTCTCACTTCTGGATAATGGAGCTCATTCCAATGACAAAAGAAAAAGTAGCAATTACTCAGCAAGCTTGCTTAAGCCGTAATTGTATGTTTCTAAGTGTATTATACTTCTCTGTAAGCTCCACTACAAGCCCTGGATCCTCTTCACATTGGATTATTCTCAGGCTCATAGGTGGTAAGTCTTCTCAAATAGGATTTCAAAAAAGGGAGGAAATGACTGTTTACTTTCTACAGTTCAGGGTACAAAAACCTGTTTTATACAAGGTTCTGAAGCCACAGCAGCCATCAATGGCCTGGGACATCTCAACTCTCACAGATTTAATGGAAACAATTTAGGGCTGTTTTCAACTGCAAATCCCAAAAATGCAATCCCGTAGTGATATGATGCCAATTTTTGCAGTTTTGCTGCATGCAATTGTCTGCCATTTTTGATTTTTTTGTATGGGATTGCATTTTGCAATTTTCATTGGATTGGCTAGGTAATAATGCATGTTTGTTCTAGATTACTGATAGCAGTTTTTGGATTGTATAGGCTGAGTGTGCTGCAGACCGCTCATCCCAGTCGTCCTCACACAAGTCACCTGCTATTCCTGCTGCTGGGTAGTGTGCAGCCTCATGTTCCCTTTAGCCAAGACAGAGAAAAAGACTGGACAACAGGAAGTAGCAAGCTTTTATGGGAAAAGTCACAGAAAATAGTACAGCACTGACTTTTTATCCGTAATTTTCCTTTGCACCTTTTACATAACCACAAATGCTAAAATTTTTTTAGAAGGCCGGACTTCTGTACTTGGACCTAAATCAACACTGATAAAAACAGGGTAAGGCTCTTTATATTAAAGGACACCTGAAGTGAGAGGGATATGGAGGCTGACATACTTGTTTTCTTTTAAACAATGCAGATTGCTGTCCTGCTGATCCTCTGCCTCTAATACATTTAGCCATAGACCCTGAACAAGCATGCAGATCATTTGCAAAAAGAAGACGGACTCCGGCACACTCCATACATTTCTTCTTTATTCAGCCACGACTCAGTACAAACAAATGCCCCCAGTCTACAGCTGTTTCGCGTGTGAGCACGCCTCCTCAGGACACGCAGATCATGTTTGACTCAAAGTTTGACTGGATTTCCCGGATGCTTGTTTCTGGTGGGCTAATTAGATGAAACCGCTATATTTCCGCACATCGCTGTGCCGATGATTTGGGCGCCACCATAGGCTGTAACTAAAACTCTGGTTATAGAAACGCTCAGTAACTAATTTGGGCGACGGCCATAGCCAGGGTTTTAATTCACAAAAAAACAAGGCAATTTGATTGCTGGCAATAGCCGGTACCCGAATCACGTCTCCCCCCCACCCGTTCAGTTGCTACAACTTCGAGGGGTAATAGTATTTAGCGCAGGCAGGCGTTTGGCCGCAGCAGGGTGAGCCGTCTATTGGCTTCATCCTAAACCCAAATTTGCCCGCACCATTTTTCAATGTACACAATTTAGACACTACTGATGTCTGAAAAATCAGCAAGACACCAGGCAACTAATATTGTTTAAAAGGAAATAAATATTGCACCCTCCATATCTTCTCACTTCAGGTATACTTTATTTTGCCAGGGTCCTTTAGAGGAAGTCACAATCTAATCTCCAGCATAGTCATAGAGTTTTGTAGACTAAAGACAATCTTTTTGCAGAGGGACCACTTATCTGTATGTTTTTGGGATGTTAGTCAATGGCAGCTCAGGACTACCAGTGAAGATGTGGGCAGCCTTGAGCTGAGTGAGGAGGGCTGCTATAGGAGCAAAGTAGATTCACTGGAATTCACGTGACGTTTGTACAGAAATGATTTACATTAAGCTGGTATTCCAAGGCTGCATGTTCTAGGCTAGGGCAATAAACTCAGAGAGTTAATAAAGGAAGATCATTGGAAGCTGTTTACTCATGGAGCACCAGCAAGCATTAGGCTGAGTGTAGCACTATCTAGATGCCAACCTCAGCTTAACAGCTGACAAAACATGGAAGGCGATTATCACACAGTGGTGGTCTGCTTGTTTCCTGTGGAAGGAGGGTGATGAATTTTGGTTGTGTACAGGGACGGTGATTCAACTGGTGATGAAGCTGATCAAAAAACAAATCAGTTATCTTCAATGAGAATATTGAAAGTCAAGTATTGTGAGGTTGTGGCAATACAAAATTATGACCCAGGGGAAAAATTGACACAATTGGTGACTGGCTATAAATCACAGGTTTCAATTATCACACACCAGTCAATGCAGTGGAGGCACCATAACCACAAAACTCCAGGCAGCCCTTACTGCTGGAAAGGAAATGGATACAGTTTCATGGTGGATTGCCTCCTAAAGGTGTGACCATCAGCATTGACCAGTGTTGTGACTCCCTATGAAGAAAACATGAACAAAAACAAGAGGCACAAGTGAGTTGCAATGCATTACACATGCAATACATTACCCTCTACTCATTGGTTGTAAAATGTACGCATGTAATTCTGCTTACAGCAGTTTAGTGCACACACCCCAATAATTCATTACTGTTAGTACCAGCAAAGGTAGTTAGGGATGGCAATTGTGGTGAAACAATTCCAAGTTGATACAGGATTATGGAAGTTTTGTATGGAAATGTATGCAGCTTGAAAATGGACCAATCAAATTCCATTATCATCATCTCATTGACCATCCCTAATCATTATTGTTGACACTGCTACTGCCACTAATAACACTACTATAATATCTGCAAGCTAGTGTAAACTTTACCTTATCTAGATGAGGATGAGCTGTACCTATGGTCAGTTTATCTTGGAGACTGTAAAGAAAAAAAAATAATAAAACCATCCAGTCTTAATTACCTTTACATTAGTATACAGTCTTATGTTTATTTTTTTTAATAACAATATGTTGTTATTAGCATTTGTTGCTGTATACAAAGTGAACAGCAGAAAAACAAACAAGCAAAAGGAAAAAAAAACATCTAGTGATCAATAGGTCACAAGATAGGAGGTCAGCACAGGGTGGCAAGGTATAACACAAAAGTTCAAAATACCCCCTTAACTGGGGAAAACCTATTAAATGAAGCCCATGGTGGGCTGGATTAAGTGTCCTGGCACTACTCATTGTCAAAGTTTGGAGGAGACTGAAGGTCCACCAGGGATCTCCTGCACCTTCCGGAAGTTTCTCAGAGCGGCACACAACTATCCTAAACTGCACAAACACTGGTTTCAAAATACACCTCCACAGTGAAAGAAAGCGCTTGTGGACAAGCACTTGTTTTCACTGTGTTAAGCAGTTTGGAAACTGTATCTGAACAGTTTGAGTCAAGACCACCATTAGTGATGGTCATGACTAGGAGAACTCCTGGAGAAGCAGGTGATCAGTTTGGTCAGGTGATTAGATATGCAAGTCTCCGATATGCTAGTCATGATCATGTGCTTAAAACAGGATCTGATCACACCAAATCTGAGCTTTGCAAATCTATCAGCTGACCAAGCAAATCTCCATGAGTTGTTCTCCTACATAGGGCCATCACTAGCCACCACAGGGGTAAGCTTTCTGGTTTTAATAATTGACTCATGGAGTCCATAGAATATAAAAAGGCCCGGGAATGGGGAACAAGGAGATCGCAGAAGACTGCGAGCAGCGCCAGGACACTTTTGAAATGGTAATCTAGCCCAACATGGGCTTCATCCATTATTTTTTTGTCCGCAGTTCAAGGGTACTTTAAACAATATAACAGTCTATAACTGAATGGTGAAAAAACACAGCCACTGATTAGCAGTTCTGCAGACAGAAACATGCTGTTGATGAGCAGTCAGAGGAGAGCAGTCAGAGGAGAATGATTAGACACATTGTGAATGATCTGATGGGAACTGTGCTGTTTGACACAGAAATTAGACTCAGGGGGACATAGGACTATGGTGTGTGCTCCTCTGAGGGACAGTTAGTGACAAGACTATATACTCTGGAAAACCCTGCGGAAGAAGACAGTGTTATATAAATACGAAATAAAATAACCGGAAATTAAATACAAGAAGGTTAATTGGAATTACCTTAAATTGACTGGATAATGCGCCAGGGACATAAGACTGTAAGCCACTTTGAGGGCCACTGATTAGACTAATTGCTGCAATGTTCTCTGGATAGCACTGGAGAATGTGTCATTGCTGTAAATGTGTCATAAAAATAATGGCACCATCAGTTTTGGTCTCAGGTACATGACTTGCTGGTAGAGGTGGTGGGCCCACAAATCCCCTACACAGCTGAAGCTATACTTCTTAACCATTTCGGGGACACTGAACTTAGTGAACATAAACGATTCCTCGCTAATTTGCTGTTATTTTACGCTAGGAGAGCAATAACCCTTGCCTGGAAAAAGCCGTAAGCTCCGGCAATCACTGATCTTAAATCTTGCGTGAACACACTTACCCATTTTTAAAAATATATATGAAAGACAAGGTTCTGTTAAGAAATTTTACAAAATCTGGAAGAAATGGTTGAAATTCTTTAATATTGATATCGAACACATCTTTTTGTTTTCTGCTGCATGTACCTCTTATTAATAATGATATGATGAGATGTCAACTTTATGGTGGGAGGGGTGTGGAGTGGGTTGACATAGGGGGAGACCAAGGTTGTTATTTGTTTTCTATTTAAGTTTTGGTGTTTGTTTGTCCTGAAAAAAAATCAATAAAATGGTCTTTCAAAAAATAAAAATAATGACACAGCAAGATTGTGTGAAGAGTTGCCATCCTTGAACATATAAAATATTCAATTGCCACAAAAAGTATCCAAACTACACAACTTAAGACAAAACAAGGCAGCTCTGTCCACTTGTGACTAAATATTGTCAAGCAGATTACAGTCACATGAATAGCAGAGTGCACTCATCTCCAGGGGGCTGGCAGGACTTCAAAACAAAACATCTGCAAGGACTAAGCAGATTTATGAGGGGTAAATTGGTAACAGTGGGCATAAAAGAAGGGAGGGAAAGTGTATGTGTAGACAAGCTGCTGGAGTGTATGAGACTCTGCAGGAACTGTGCTAGGAAGGGTGTCAAGTTTAATCCCGCGCAGCTGGTTCATCTTTAAAGAATTGCTTTAGCTATTTAGTGCCTGCACTGAGGGCAAATCCTGGCTAAGAAGAGAATGAAAGTGCCATTATTAAATAGCAGATTCAATGGGTCAGAAACATCTGCTAAATATTACATCCGTTAAAGAGACTCTTCAACTGAAATGAGCCATTACATCGATCTCCTTCTGGTGTAAAGTTATAATGGCTTAAGCTCAACACACACCATACAATCTTGGTTGTTCAATCTTACCACTTTCATGTAATATAAGAGCTTATCCAATCAATCATTCAAGGTATTTTCAATTTGTTGGCCCTTATACTACATAGATTTGGTAAATCTGTACAACCAAGATTGTATGGTGTGTGTTGAGCCTTACTGGAAGCCAGCACTTCCGGCACATAGCCCTGCCCCCTTGCTTTTGAGCACCATGGCGTTCTCTGCATCGAAGATACAGAGTGCCAAGAAAGCGCCACACCACTCGGCAGCAAGGGGATGGGGCTACACGCCAGAAGCGCTGGCTTCCGGGGCTCAGGGGGTGACTTAAGAGCTAACGACCCTGTAAGTCATAACTTTCACCAGAAAGGGATTGATGTAATGGCTAATTTAGCTGAATGGTCTTCAGTCAGTAAATGATTGACACAACACAAACGGATCTAGTTTTATTCATATCTGTATGCTACTCTAGTGAAAATGTGATTGAAAGGACTACTTTGCACGTGTTTTACTGCTCAGTTCAGTATAAAAATTGTCAACTTGCAACCAATGTGTTTGAAAATTTCCATCGCATTTAATCCAAATTTTCATGAACTCCAATCTTTTAGATATGCAGTTTTCCCTATTGGTAATTATTATTATTATTTTAACGAACACAGCAGAGTAGTGGTAGTGGCTGAGGGCCTTTCACACTGGCGCAGTGCGTTGCGGCAAATTGCCGCACTGTTTCTGCAGCCTAATGAAAGTCTATGGGATAGTTAATACTTCCCACGTTTTGGTAAGCTGCACCAGAAGTGCCTGATTTAACGCTAGCGCATACCTACGTTACTGAGCGGCTCCTGCAGCGACCTGTTTCGGCCCTGAATTCATGTTAGTCTATGGTGACACAGGCTTCTTTAACCACCCTGGCGTTCTATTAAGATCGCCAGGGCGGCTGCATGAGGGTTTTTTTTAAATAAAAAAAAACTATTTCATGCAGCCAACTGAAAGTTGGCTGCATGAAATCCCACTAGATGGCGCTCCGGAGGCGTTCTTCTGATCGACTCCGGCGGCCAAAAATAACACGGAAGGCCGCAATGAGCAGCCTTCCGTGTTTGGCTTCTCCTGCATACCCGAAGCAGGAAGTGACTGCAAGCGTGCGCCACTTCCTGCTTGGCCGAATGCCAGACAGGGAATACAGTGTACTAACGCGGTATTACCTGAAGGCCTGTTTTTGGCGGTGCGGCGGGCAGGCCTCACTGCAACGCTAATGCCAATATGCAGTGTTAAACCAGTCTGAATGTATATTATAGCTGCCTAATTAGCACTGACATCCACTTTACAAAAAAACTTCTATACAGTTTCTCTTGTGTTTACTAACCATTCTGTCTGAAGCAAGCCTTAAGATAAAGTGAAGAGACGTATGGCATAATAAGATTTTTTTTTTTAATTTTTGCATTGTAAGGATTAGTAATCTAGGGCTATAAATCACAGTTTATCTGCAGTTTGAGAAGCTAGGCTGTAGCATCTCACAAATAACTGAATACAAATAAAAAAGAAAAACACTTCTAAGGGCAGGAACACTTTAAAAGTTCAGTAGGTCACCATAAGGCTCGGGTTCTCACTATGCCAGACCCAGCTGGAGCTGTAGTTAATCTGAATGGTACAGATACACTGTGCTTAGCTGGAGGTCCATTGCAGCATTCATTGCACTCATCAGTGGATGTGTGTCATTCTATCAGATGTATGGCAAGCTAACTAAACTTTCTGACACACAGGATGTGCATTTGCGCAAAATCGCTAAGGTAGTAGAAAAGGCTAGAGTTTTTGCCAATAAGGAAAATCTATGGGCCACATGTATAAACACATATAGAGATACGCAGAGGAATGCAATTTTACATGGTTGCATTTTTTTTTTATAAATAGGATGCTGTATTTTACTCCATTGATAAAAGTAAAATATTAAAAATTGCAAACTTACCAAAATGCATGAAAAACACAATTTCACCCAAAAATTAAAAATGCACATTGCTTTAAACGCATGGTTTTTCCCACTGCCTACTGTGCTCCTAGCCTCAGACATCAACAATCCCATTGATTAACATGGCCTGGTAGTTCTAATACATTTCTGTGCTGAATTAAAACTGACAGCACTCTTACTGGCTCGACATTTTATGAGATTTTTCCGATGACCGGCAATTTTTTGCATGGCAAGCGATCGTTTCCACTATCTTACAATGTGGGTACCCGCATACGATTAAATGAAAAACCTTTTGCAACACGCAGCGATTATGACAGTCACATAAGATCGGATTTTTAAGATCCCCGTTGACAATCGGTTGACCTCTCGATCTCGCTCGTCAGGTGTTCCCGCGGGTAGAAAGATGGACTGGGGAATGCTTGTTCGTCAAGTGTTGTCACTGTGAGGTTCCTTGATTCTTCTTTGTATTCTGGTGAGCATACAGCTTTAGAGACTATGATCTGAAGCTGTTAGAAGCAGATGATCAGTACACCAACCGGTCAAGCAATATACTTTAAAGCAAGTCTGGAAACAGAATACACTGTAATCACCACTGTGCATCCACCATAGTTAGCCAGGGTTCCATGATCATACTTTCTAGATTCCACCCAGCAACTTGTTACAGAGTAATAGCCTAGGCAAATCAGAAAACAAAACCAGCAGTACCTGCTTCCAGACAGACTGTCAAAAGCATGCAGATCCAAAATCTCTGATAAATCCACCCTAAAAGTGAGTAAACAGAATGTTAAAATTAAAATCCTATAGACATTAGCTGTAAAAATGTAAAAGACTATAAAATCTGGGTAATGTCTGGTCTTTCTTACATAATATGCAGATTAAGGGGACAATCATACCAGCAGCAGAGCAGAGTGGTACGCACTCTACGCTACCATACACTGCCCCCTAACTGCTGCTACCTCAGGATCTCCCTCATTTGCATGGTGCTGTTAAGGCCTATGGCAGTGTGGTGCCTTTTTCACTTGCATGGAAAGAGTCTGTGCCACAGGGCACACCATCATAGGCAGTAGCAGTGAGTAAAATGCCATATTTGTGATCGCATGATTAGGGCATTACTTAAATATTTACATCTCTTCCTCTATGTCCTCGTAATTATGCAGCCTTGTTTAATCTGTTAACAGCCCTACAGGTATTATCTTGAGCTAGATCAGTGGTCCTCAAACTAAGGCCCATGGGCCAAATGCGGCCCCCTGAGGCTTTTTTAACGACCCTCCACTCACAGAACGTATTACTTATAGATACGGTCCACTCCATCTCTAAATATCGGTGGCCTGTATATAGAATAGCAGTGCTGGTACCACCCATCCACAGGGAAGCCAGTGAGCAGTAATTCGCTGGTTTCTAATCCAATTCCGCATCAAGTGACCCTGCTGTTCAATTGGATGGCAGGTTGTCACTTGAGTATGCTTCAATGTCTGGCGCAAAGAGGTTTTGTCAGGTGTCCCGTGAATAAATGGCTGCTGCTGGGGGGAGGTGTGTGTGTGTGTGTATACAGTGTGTGTGTGTGTGTGTGTGTGTGTGTGTGTGTGTGTGTGTGTGTGTGTGTGTGTGTGTGTGTGTGTGTGTGTGTGTGTGTGTGTGTGTGTGTGTGTGTGTGTGTGTGTGTGTGTGTGTATAGAGGTAGAAAATGTGCAGTTCATGCAATTATTGGAGAAAGGAGGTCGTTTTGGGGCAGGGGGCTTTTAAAATATGTATTTTGAACACTGATTGCTTTGTGTGTGGGGGACTGTTTTTCAGACTGCTGAGAAAAGTAGTTAACAGGTGGAGGTGATAACTTTTTGGTGGCATAGTATCTGCACATGCTGTGTTGGGAGACATATCTGCACATGCTATGCTGGGGGCATACTATCTGTACTTGCTGTGTTAGGGGGTATAATATATTCACATGCTGTGTTGTGGGGCATACTACCTCCACATGCTATATTGGGGGCATAATATCTGCACATGCTGTGTTGGTGGCATACTATCTGCTTTGGTTAAATGGGAGACATAAGGGCTGCTCATGTTAACAGGTAATAGTTTACTCTGCCTAGGTTCAATGTAATGTTTTCTACATCATTTTATGTATACTCCGGTCCCCCAGCAGTCTTAAGTATGTTGACCCGGCCCTTGACCGAAAAAGTTTGGGGACTCCTGAGCTAGATAATGTGTGCCAGGGTGTATTCCAATGGCATAAGCCATTTTGCTGCCTAATACAGCTATGCAGAGCGGGGCAGGGAGCTTTTTTTTCCCCTCTATTCCCGGGCAGCTGAATCGGATTCTCCTCTCCTCCACCTGCAGCGCTGTAAGGCCGACATCCTATTCTGAGTTCCGATCACATGATATGACATATGATCGTAACCCAGCAGATGGTGTCAGTGTTGCAGCGCTGCCCGGTGGTGGAAGATACTCTTCCATCACCCCTTTTCCATCACCAAGCTGCGCTGCAACACTGACACCATCTGCTGGATTACAATCATGTCATATCATGTGATCGGAACTCAGAAGAGCATGCCGGCATTACAGCGCCACAGGTGGAGGAGAGGAGAAGCCAATCCAGCCAACCAGAATATGTAACTATGACAGCTCACTGCGTCGCTCTGCATACCCTCCCAGGCTGGGGGAGGCACACTTTCCCAACAGGAGAAAAAAAATTGGCTCTGCAGCGAGCATATAGCTTTGCTATATGTGGCTGTTAAAGGGTTAATACAGCAGGCAGTAGGATGCAAAATGAACAAATCCATACAAAGCAAATAAAATCCCAGTCTAATGAACTGGTACTGATTGAGGGAAAATTCTGTCTTGTTGTATCCTGAGTGTTACCCTATTAATAAATGCACAGCAGTTGTCTAGTTGTGCTTTTCAGCTTCTGTGTGGCATTATGCTGCAGTAACGTTTAATTAGAAAATTGTTTTTTCACGCAGCCTGCACTTCTTAAATGCAGGAAGGACACTGCTGACAGAGTACTCTAATGAAGCATTAAATACATCGATTTCAAATTAAACAAAAACTTAGAAAAGCAGCTTGAAGGTGTGCCATGTAAGCGAACATGACAGCTTGTCCTGAAACTGAGCAAAGTCCCGCCAGCAGAGTTCCGATCAGTGAGCCGCTGGCTGCAGGACAAGGCATTCATTGCATGCCCCAAAACGTATAATAATCTGTGCAAAACCAAGCAACAGGCCAATTAATGCTCAGTGCATGTTAATAAACTCTTTAGATGGTATAATTCAAGCAGAACAATACCAGAACAAGAAGCATCGTCCTATGGATGGTTACATTTGAAACCTATATTATTTTAAGAGCATGGGCAGTTTCAAAGGGTTCAAGTGGTCCACTACAAGCCAATTAGGCCTGCTGCATAAAATTCCCCCGCCTGCCCATGTGTGTGGCAACGGCCATGCCCGTTTACTCAGCGCCTAACACGGACGCAATTTTATGGGCTTTTATTTGGTAGGATATCAGGTGGGGAGTTTATATCTTCTCCCTTTGTTTGCGTGGGTCTCCTACGTTTTTCTCCCGTATAATATACAGATAAAATTAAATGGCATTACCCTAGATTGGCCCTAGACCAGGCATGGGCAAACTTGGCCCTCCAGTTGTTAAGGAACTACAAGTCCCACAATGCATTGCAGGAGTCTGACAGCCACAGTCATGACTCATAAAGGCAAATGCATTGTGGGAATTGTAGTTCCATAACAGCTGGAGGGCCGAGTTTGCTCATGCCTGCCCTAGACTATGATAGACATTTAGTCTTATACAAACTTCGCCTGCCGTTAATGTTCCAAGAATTTCACTTCCAGCTGGTTGAGAGTGTTCGCTACCACATTTCCATATGTACACGTTATCCTAGGTTGTGACAGCGCTCCTCTTGATGTAATCTATAAATTCAAAATAGAAAACTCCACATGCGTTACTGTTATAATGCTATTACAATAACATGCAGCCACCCTTGCATGCAATGTGAATCCCAGTTCACATATAAACACAAATAAAACAGAATAAAGCGTAATACAGCCTTGACAATTAGCGTATTTGGCCTGCGCACTTAAGCCCACTCACTTGATCCACTCCTTGATATTCTGTTTTATTTGTTTTTATATGTGAACTGTGGATTAAATACTGGATTTATACTTTTGGAAAACTGGAGCAGTGGAATCTGTTGCCATTGGAGTTTATACGCTAGACCCACCTGGATTCTGAGGTGGTGTCAATCTAGTGAGCTGCTATACCGGAGGGGTGTTTGTGGTTTGAGACACGGAGTGGAGCACAGTGATTCACATTGCACGCAAGGGTGGCTGCATGTTATTATTATAGCATTATAACAGTAACGCACTATGTGGAACTTTCTATTTTGAATTTATAGATTACATCAAGAGGAGTTGATGATTGAAAACAACTGTGAGCTATTACAACATTGTATTTTGTTGCATTAATGAGACTTAAAGCACCCTATCGACATTCAATGATTATTGGATCATTGAATATAATGATATAAAAACAATTATACACATCAATATTATAATATGATTATTATACAGTCCAAAAAACAATCTAAGTGCTGCGGAAGAGGCCAGGGCTGTGGAGTCGGTCCGAAAATCCACCGACTCCGACTCCGCCTCCTCAGTTTAGGATTCCACCGAATCAGACTCCGACTCCTCGACTCCGACTCTAATTTGCATATTACAATTTTGTTGATTAAAAGTATATAACATGAAATTCGTCTCTTAACTGCCAACGCTTAGGAATTTTACAAGACAACTGAAGTGAGAAGGATATGTAGACTACTATATTTATTCCCTTTAGACTAAAACTAGTCCTTGGTAAGAGTACTTGTAAAAGGTACTAACCGGAACAAAGAACATCTATCAGGCCCTAGGCAATGTTAGTGTGGGTACATGTAAGAATGATGTGCAGGTACTCTGCAGGGGAATGAGGAGATTCTTCCACTATTACACATTCTTCATGCACAATCTGAACAAGGTTTATGGGTGACAGACAACACCTCTGTGTTCAATGTGCACAGCATTCTCAGTGGATTCCCTGCAGCTCTGTGGCGAGTGCATATGTAGAGTATAGTACTACTGTGCAACAAAGTAAACCTGAGCCAGATGAAATTAAAGTTTTATACATACCTGGGGCTTCCTCCAGCCGCCTTCAGGATAATCAGTCCCTCGTTGTCCTCCTCCACCACCTGGATCTTCTGCTATGAGTCCAGGTACTTGAGCCAGTCGGGCGTAGTGCGCATGCACACACTCCGCCGCCAGGAGCATACTACACCTGTGCAGCACTATTGCGCAGGTGCAGAATGTTCCTGGCTGTGGGAGCGGCAGCGCTGGCTGGCTGAATTACCATGACTCATAGCAGAAGATCCGGGTGGTGGAGGACAGCGAGGGACTGATTAGCCTGAAGGGGGCTGGAGGAAACCCCAGGTATGTATAAAACTTTACTTTTCATCCGTCTCAGGTACCCTTTAATTTGTAGTCACCAAACCAAATTTTAATAACATATCAAATTATTTGATTTCAGTGCATACATTTGCATAAATCAGCATCAGTGCAGAATTATTTCCATCTCATTGACCATCTCTATTAGTGACACAGCTACACATCAGGCTTTATTCTTACAGCATAGATGTTATTTAGTATATATAAGAGATTCCTGTGTACACATCATATATACAGTCACAATCAGATATGTATATCTGACCTTAAAAATACGGGGACTGCTTTATTGAAGCAGCACAAGTAACTAATTTTGATTGGTTTATTTCATTTTTGTGGACTAAGCACAGCTATTACTGCATATATACTGTATATATACATTATTTTTAATGACTATTATCTGAGAAATAGAACATTTTATCATATTTTCTATTTTAATTACAGTTACAAATTCATTAGGAGTCGGAGTCGGTGAATTTTTTCCCGACTCCGACTCCAGGCACCCAAAATTGCCCGACTCCACGACTCCGACTCCACAGCCCTGGAAGAGGCAAGCACCACATAAATGCATAACTACTCCCTACTCCCCCTCTCCATGGGAAGTTTCACCTAAACTGAGCTCATAGGATTATGTATGTTTAATTATTAAGGCTTTACTTACTTTTGCTACATGCAGATATGTCATTGGATTTATTTTTTCAATAACTACAAAGTCAAATATAATTTATTTTTTAACTAAGTATTGTATGCTTTATGTAGTTTAAGGACTTGTTTAAAATCAGATGATTTTTTTTAGGTCCCATTAAAAATAAATAAAGGGTTCACAAGCTTTAAAGTGAACCAGAGACGAAGTACCCTCATGTATTTTACCATATCTATCAGTGGGAACATTACAGAAAAAAAAATACCCTGCTCTCATTCTTCACTGTTCAGCTTGCTTCTTATCAGCCCTAATAAAATCCCCGACTGAGCATTCACTCTGGCTTTGCTATAATGACTCAGCTATAATGATTCCTGAGCAGAGCCAGAAGGGAGCGGGCTTGGGCTTGAAAAGACATCAGAGAAGACAGATTAAGCTATAATGATTCCTGAGCAAAGCCAGATTGAATGGTCAGTCTGGGATTTTATCAGGGCTGATAACAAGCAAGCTGTGCAGTGCAGCATGAAACAGAGAGCAGGGTAGGTGTTTTCTCTAATGTTCCCGCTGATATATATGGTAAAATGCATGAGGGTGCTTCGTCTCTGGTTCACTTTAAGCACTGCTAGTCCTCACGCCATTATAAATAGGCTTCACAATTAGAAAGTAATACCTCTAGTTCAGACAAGATAGGCATGCTACTAAAATAAACTGCTACCTTGATCTGTGAGTTTTCAAGATTTTCACAAGTCCATTTATTGACCTATAAAAGGCAACAAAAGAAGACAGGTTACAAGTGAATACAATGGCTGACAGGTGAGCACCTGCTCAGCAGCCTTCAAATCTCAGTTAGCAAATGAAAGCTAAGGACAACTGAAGTGAGAGGTGCATGGAGGCTGCCATATTTATTTCCTTTTAAGCAGTACCAGCTACCTGGCTACCCTGCTGATCCTCTGCCTCTAATACTTTTAGACACAGACCCTGAATAAGCATGCACTAGATCAGATGTTTCTGACATCGTTAGATCTGACAAAATTAGCTGCATAACTGTTTTTGGCGTTATTCAGACACACCGGCAGCCAAAGAGGTCAGCAGGGTGGGCAGGCAAATAGTAATCATTAAAAGGAAAAAAATATGGCAGCTTCCATATCCCTTCACATTCACAAATACATACACTCAGCAATCTGTGACACAGACGGCAAAACAACTACCAACGATGTTAAAGGGGTACTATGGTGCAAAATTGTAACATTTAAAATATGTGCAAACAAACAAATAAGAAGTACCTTTCTTCCAGAGTAAAATGAGCCATAAATTACTTTTCTCCTATGTTGCTGTCACTTACAGTAGGTAGTAGAAATCTGACAGAAGCGGCAGGTTTTGGACTAGTCCATCTCTTCATAAGGGATTCTCAGCAAGGCTTTTATTCTTTATAAAGCTATTCCCCAAAAAAGGATTTAAAACAATGATGCTGGCCAGCTTCCCTGCTCGCTACAGTTTTTTGGCAGTTGGACAGAGCAACTGCCATTCACTAAGTGCAGTGGGAAAGTTCAAAACGCTCTACACCCTCAAATCAGACCAGCAGGTGCAGGACCAGGAAAGCCAAGCCAATTCTCAGATATGCATAGAAAGATCCGCAGACCAAGTGCTGGTAGAAAAATGCTGTTGTTCTTTATTCAAAAGATTCCACATGACATGGCAATAAAACCACAAGGTTCAACTGACGCGTGTCGGGCTTACAATCTGCCCTTAGTCATAGTTAAAAGTGAACCTGCAAGGGGAAGGCTTTATGTAGGTGGGAGAAGAACAAGCTCCACCCCATACCTCAACCAGCCTTCACCTTAAAGGAGACATATACAAATATACATTGTACATAGATACATAAGAAAGTATTCAAAATATCTAAGATTATAAAGCGGATTAAAAGGTTATCTGTATAAAAAATCATCTCTGGAAAAGACAATGTGCCTCAAATTGCCCACAAAAAAGGTTTCTAAATAAAGGAGGGGAGAGAGCGCCTGAGTCCCAAGAGAGGGTGAAAAGGAGGGAAATAGCAAAAATTAGTGATCATAGACTAAACTCAGATCCCAGCGTGTGTTGAGACCCTTTGGGATGCGAAGGGTCTCAACATGCGAAGGGGGACGAGACCCTCCCGTCTCGTCCCCCTACCTGGTTGGCAACAGTGGGATCTTATCCCTGCGGGTTCACAACCTGCCACTATTGTCACTGCCATAAAAAGGGATCTTCCATTGTTTCTTTTGCCACTGGTACTAATTTCCCCATCAAACAGTATGTGAATTGTGATACCAAGTACGTTATTTATGTTATTTTCTGCACTATGTGCCACTTACAATATGTGGGGTGTACCACCCGCAATTTGAGAGCCCGCATTGCCGAACATTATTGCGGTACAAATTGGAACACCTTCAAAAAGTCGGTGGTTTCCAAACATTTTCAAAACGTACATAAAGGTGATCTTTCCTGTTTTGTTTTTCAGGGGGTTGAACGGGTGGTGAGTCCCAAGAGAGGTGGTGATATTTATAAGTTGCTTTTGAGGCGAGAAGCATATTGGATCTATAAGATGGACACTCGCATCCCAAAGGGTCTCAACACACGCTGGGATCTGAGTTTAGTCTATGATCACTAATTTTTGCTATTTCCCTCCTTTTCACCCTCTCTTGGGACTCAGGTGCTCTCTCCCCTCCTTTATTTAGAAACCTTTTTTTGTGGGCAATTTGAGGCACATTGTCTTTTCCAGAGATGATTTTTTATACAGATAACCTTTTAATCCGCTTTATAATCTTAGATATTTTGAATACTTTCTTATGTATCTATGTACAATGTATATTTGTATATGTCTCCTTTAAGGTGAAGGCTGGTTGAGGTATGGGGTGGAGCTTGTTCTTCTCCCACCTACATAAAGCCTTCCCCTTGCAGGTTCACTTTTAACTATGACTAAGGGCAGATTGTAAGCCCGACACGCATCAGTTGAACCTTGTGGTTTTATTGCCATGTCACGTGGAATCTTTTGAATAAAGAACAACAGCATTTTTCTACCAGCACTTAGTCTGCGGATCCTTCTATGCATATCATTCACTAAGTGCATTTAAAAATAAATATATCCCTGAGAATCCCCTATAAAGAGATGGACTAGTCCAAAACCTGTCGCTTCTGTCAGATTTCTACTACCTACTGTAAGTGACAGCAACATAGGAGAAAATAAATTTATGGCTCATTTTACGCAGGGAAAAACATACTTATTTGTTTAGGTTTGCACATATTTTAAATTTTTTTCGCCATAGTGCCCCTTTAAAATGAAGGATGTTAGTTTCCCCCTACAAAAAAATTGATTGTTATGACAGTTCATCTCGACACATTCGTCTCCTTAGCAGTAGTTCCTACTCATCAATGCCAGTCAGCACACAAGCAGATACTTCATGCATCTAGCAAAGGAAAGCACATGTCAAACAATCTGTTGCTGTGTGTATGCATTTTTGAGTGCATAAGAGACTATGCTTGGGAGCTGAAACAAACCGGGCACGTTCGACCATTAGGGGCGCTATTGTACATAAATACATTTTTAAATAATGTACATTAAAAAAAAATCTTTATGTAACATAAAACTGAAAGAAGTAAAATCATGAGTGGAAATGTAAAAGCTGGCTAAAATCCACTTATTGATGTCTTGCTTTTTCGTCAGCTTCCAACAGGCTGCTCACTCCCCAGCAGGAACACAAAATGCACCTGGAACAGATCACACAGTTTACCTCCATTGTACTGGGATTGTACACTCTGACATGCAAAGTATAGTGGAGGGAAACAGCTACATGCAGGTGTCTGTGACATAGCCACTGACATATTTGCACCTTTTTCCTCATAAAAGGTGTCCCAATAGGGTGTATTCACACAGTGTGTTGCATAATGCACGTGTTATGTGTGTAAACCTCAATGGACAATGTGCGTATTATACAATGCACGTTAAATCTAAGCCAGCATGCAGCAAGTTAGAATACCACAATTTGTTACAACGCAGAGATGTGAACAGGCCCATAGAATTGACATGCAGAATTATTCTGCAATGTAATGGATATAGTGTAAATCAGAGGTGCCCACATGTTTTTGGCTAGTGAGCTTTTTTAGGAGCACACTTGTATATACAGAATGGAAAATGTAGTGGGGTCAGGATCTACCAAGAAATCCTTTGCGATCTACCTAATGGGCACCCATGGTGTAAATGCACAGTTAAAGCGGACCTGAACTCTTGCACAGGAGAGAAGGATAACACAGAAAAAAAAACCTGTATGTGTTTATAGAGAACTGCCTCTCCCTTCTCAGCAAGTAATGAGCTAGTGTAATTTGAGCTCCCAGCTGTCTGCCGCGTTGAGATCTAATATGTAAACACAGTTTAACCCTTTCTGTGCTCCCAGCAAACCATTAAAACAAAGTAACTACACCACAGCATCTCTGAAGGAGCTCTAGAAGCTGTAACAAAAATGTTTTTTCTGTAAAGGTTATTATGCTGTTGCTTATCTTTTAGAGCAGAGAGGAAGTTCTGAATACAGATAAGTGCAGTTAAAAAGAATTGTCTCTGTGCCTCTATGCACACCACTGCTGTTTTTACTGAAAATAACCTCTATTTTTGAACAGCCATATGCTCAGTTACGATTACACGCTGGTATTGCCACTAGTACATAAGCCTGACACTCATTTCCTTTCCAGTGTCATACAGTAGCTTTTATGAGTTCTAAACACTTAGAACACTTTATTAGGAGCGTTATGGTACTACTGACTGGGGCCTCCCTTGTTCTCAGAACCTCCAGTCTGGCCCATGCTGACATGTTTGCATCATGCCATTTCTGTGGTT
This sequence comes from Hyperolius riggenbachi, assembly GCF_040937935.1. Taxonomy (NCBI): domain Eukaryota; kingdom Metazoa; phylum Chordata; class Amphibia; order Anura; family Hyperoliidae; genus Hyperolius; species Hyperolius riggenbachi. The sequence continues at coordinate 411,983,809 of NC_090646.1, read as the reverse complement.
TTTAAGCATTTTACTGGTAATGTTAAACAGAATGGAGAAGTCTGAGGAAATTCTTACAATATGTAGTAATTGTCCATTATTAAACTCTAGAAACGATATGTTCTATGCGAGAATACCTGGTGATCAGCATTTACAGAAATTCTCCACCATGTGCCACAAATCCCAAGCATCACATTATTCTTGACCTGAATTCTGCATGATTTGATGTGCTGCACTGCTGTCACACGATTGTCTGATTACATGATTGCATGGTTTAACACGTGTACAGGCTTGTCTATCAAAGAGCTCAGTTGGAGCATAATTTAGGTCATCTTACCAGAATATGTTTGCGCCTACCTGACTGTACACACACCAGTTTGTGCACACACCGTTCATTTCAGCAGCTCCATTTTTGTTTTATGTACAGAATTTACTAGAATTCAAACCCTATCTGAAATAAACTGTTCTCAATTCACATAACCAGAGTTGTGGCACCATTGTTCAAGTTTCATTATTCCAGATAGTGTAGGACAAATCTACATGGCATAATGGTGGCACGCTGACAGGTGGCGCTGTTGTGCAACTTAATTCTCCACTGTAAACATATGGTGTACATGTGATAGTTATTGGACAGAAAACATGTACTCCGTATAGATGTGACAGTTATGAGAATGCTAGGTTTAAAGTCACCCTAATTAATCAATAGGAGGCCAGCATGCAGAAAGCACAACCCATAAAATATAGTGAATATATAACACGTGCATCTTTACCTGACAATAGAACATACTGCATCCAGGTCTTCGGCTGACACCAGATCTGTTTTGTTGATAAGTATCACATCAGCTATTGCTACTTGCCTGCAAGATGAAACAGGGTTTTAGGGCCCATGCACACTCGGGGCTTTTTCAGCCTTTTTTCAAACGCAGGCGATTTTTCAAATCGCCCACAAAACGCTGGTGCTGTGAATCTCTATGAGAAGGTTCATATCAGCACGGTTTGTGTGCTGTGCGTTCAGCAAAGCGGTGGCAGTACCATTTAGGGGCGTTTTTACTATAATGAAAGGTATAGGAAGAGCGCTAAATGCTCACAAAACCACTTTATGCGGCGATTGCATTCACGTTTTTGAGAATAAATACATTGTATTTATTCTTCTCTGAGTCAAAGAGTTCACTTCTTGACTTGCATCAGGGAGTGAATTACAAAACCTCTCTGGAAAAGCGCTTAGAAAATCACTTTTACCAGAAACGCAGCGCGCAGTGGAGTGCCAGGAGGGGGTGAAAAAAAGCACACAAAAACGCTTGCATTTTCGAGTTTAGGTGTGAATGAGGCCTTACAGCTAAATTTCAGGCAAACAAAATGAAGGCAGCATTGATTCTCTTACCTCTTATTACCCATGACAAAGTAGTCATTTTACTTATATTTTTGGAACCAGAGACTCGCATGCGCCACATAGCATATGTGACCCCTACAGTAAGATGAAATAGCCACTCCCTCGGTAGCATTGATAGGCCACATCCATAGCAAAGATGCTACAAGTGCTGCAGAATGAAGCAGTGCATTCACTATTAATCTGCCCCTATACAGAGTCACATGTAAGCACAGACCACATTTACCTGCCAGCTTCATTTATAAGGTCATCTGGCTTTTCTTCTGTTAGATGCTAAAAAGACAAACATTTCAATTACATAATGCAACTTCTTGAGATAAACTAGCTTTACATACAAAAGCTCAGCAAAACCCAAAATTGAATAATGCAAATTCTCAATACAAACGTTAATTGGTGTAAATGATAGCAAACTGCCTTTGGAACGGAATTATTCCAAATTGCAAATCATATTGTACAGCTCTGTTTGGTCCATATGGAATTTACTTTTCCATCTGAGCTTACTCATAGGAGATGTTTCATATTCTTTTTATAATAACTTTTCAGCATTTTGTAATTGAAAAAGTACCAAACAAGTAGGTGGAAAAGTACTATCAAAATTATTTCAAGTATTTTCTTGCTTGCTGGTAGTTAAAAGGGCATTTTATGGACGACAAAGTTGTAAAAATATCACCTAGAAGAAAACTCAGGAGAACAAGTGTATTGCATATGGGCCTCGCACCATCCCGTCATTCCACCTCTGAAGTGATTTGACCTACAGGTCGAAAATGTTTTCAAGACTCTTCTTGCAGGATTTGAATGTACTCCCGTTCAGTACTTCTGAATCTGAGCGGATCTTTACTGTGAATGCTCAAGTATGGAATCAAACATGCGCAGTAAGATGCACGACTTCAGAAGCACTCTGGGACACGAGTGCTTCCAAAGTACTACATTGAATGCCAGATGGTGGAGGAATGAGGACAGACCAGGAAAACTCTAAGGTATCTAGAGCCTTCTCTCTACATGGGTAAGTATCTAACCTGATGCGAGTTTGCTCACTTCAGGTTCACTCTAACAGCTCTTCTGCCTCTAACTTCCTAAACAGAGGTCTTTCAACATTTTAACACATTCCAGTAACTATAAAGCCCCACCAACTGGTTGCACACACATAGTTTCCACTGTTAGTCAGAAATTATGGGGCAAATAGTCTGGCGGCCATTTCTCTTCCTCTTTTGTGTATTACAAGTCACACTTGATTGACAAACCCACCAGCTGAATCCAGCAAGAAGTAGTAAGTTGATCAGTGGGCAATCTGGCTCATGAAACAGATATTCTGTCTTTCACTTTACTTCTATCCATGGTTTGTATTCATTTATCACCCTGATTTCAGTTAGAACTTCTCTTGCTAAATTTGGGGTTTACCAAGTTATAAAGGAGAGGACAATTTGTAAAAGTTATAGAATTTGAGTAGCTGGAGAAATTGGTCAACATAACAAAGAGAAAAATAATGTTATTAACACCTAATGGTGGCCACCAACAATCCACTCTTGCCCTTTTCTATTTAATATAAGGGGGTGTCAAAATTATCCATCTAATATATTCAATTAATTTCCTATTACACTACTTAGATTTAGTAAAATTGGATGAAAAAGATTGGATCATTAGTGGCCACCTTTAGAGTTATATTTTAAATGACAGATGGGTCGGCAGCAGCATTGTGGGGATATTTTCTACTAGTTTCTTCAGTGAACTCATATCAGCTTTCTATAATATAAGCTCTACTTATAATCCTAGTAGAAAAGTTCTCTTTTTTTTCTTCACTGTAAGCGTTAAGAATCTGGAGTACTAAATGACAGTTTTGTTACAGTGGGATTGCAGTCAAAACTGCAACACGTCTCACTGATAAGAAATTACAAGCTGTAAAACTCTCATGGGACTAAAAGAGTAGATATATGGATTAAGTCAATTTTTTAAAGATTTGTCTCCATGGTAGCTAAATAAACCAGGGAAGCCCTATTTAGGAGTAGGATTATAGATACAATTATTTATCTTATCAGTTTATTTTCACTTCAGGTTTTCTTTAAGTAATAACTGCAGTGACTACAAACTGCAGTTATAACTAAAATAGGACAAAAATTGTCCATACACTCAATCCACTGCTAGGGTAATACTAACCTGTAAATGCTTTTATGGCATCTACCCAGAGAAGAGAGGAATATATATGTACATGCTAAGCACTGACATGTCAGGACCAGTGAGGAGACAGCTGTCATGTCAGGCTGTCCAATTCTTTGTCCATGATTAAAAAAAAATTCTGATTTCTGGGTGACAATCCCATTAGCGTGATGGGCCATGATATCAATTACCACTTCAGTTTCAATTTAGCAGCACGGTCATAGAGGAGCAGTGCTTTGATCAGCCTGTGCTGATCCGGCTCTGTGAAGCATGACACTCGTTAAATTGCTGCCTATTGTTCTTTTGTCACCGCTTGTATTGGACTGAAACAAACCCAGCAATATTCAACTATTGAGGTCAAGGCTTGCAGGCAAGGCAATTGAACAAGCAAGCAGATCTACTGCAGGAACGTGAAAAGTTACTTCTATCTATCACAGAAGGCTTCTCAAGACGACTGCTAGGATGACAGGCTTTCGATTTCGTGAGGAGAGATCATTATGGAAACTGAAGGGTTTTTAGCGACAAACAAAGATGTTGAAGTTTTGAAACTCATTTGCTATTTATACTGTTTTCCTGTATGCCATTATTTACCAAACAGCCATGTGAAGCATTTTGTTTTCCATGTCATCAGAATGACAAAGAAAGTCCAATGTATTTAAAATGAGATGAAAAAGAGAAAGAAGAGATGGAATTTCAAATAAGGAAAGACGATCTGAAGGTTACGGACACTTATCACAGGTGTCTGTATTAGAAATGAAGACAATTTATTGGGAAGTCATATTTTGTTAAACAAAAGCTGACTTGCCGTCCAGCTCATGCATAAATGGCAAATGCCACTTCACAGCCTTCTTCTGCAGCCTCCTATGATAGATTAAGCACAACAAAGCAGGCTCAGGATAGCTGAATGACTGGCAAGGATCCAAGTTTCCATGTAGAAAGGAAAACTTTTACGTCATATTTGTGAAACGTATTACTTGAGCCTTCACATACAAGGAAATCAAAGGACAGCAAAGTGAAATTCTAATTTCTACGCACCTTCATCTGTGCTACATGCAACCTGTCATTATGCAATGTATAAAAGAGTTAGAATTAGAGCACTAGAATTAGCAGAGAAGTGCGGCAACTGGCACTGTTTATAAGGGACGAAGTCTTACTGCAGGGTTTCCTTTAATTAAAATCAGGTCATGATAGTAACCCAGAACCCTACAGTCCCCAAGTAGTTAAAGGGAACCTAAACTAAGATGGATATGGATTTTTCCTTTTAAAATAATACCAGTTGCCTAACTCTCCTGCTGATCCTGTCTCTATTACTTTTAGCCACAACCCCTGAACAAGCATGCAGATCAGGTGCTCTGACTGAAGTCAGACTGAATTAGCTGCATGCTCGTTTAAGGTGTGTGATTCAGCCACTACTACAGCCAAAGAGATCTGCAGGACTGCCAAGCAACTGGTATTGATTAAAAGGAAACATCCATCTCTCTCTTCGTTAACGTTCCCTTTAAGGACTCTACTTAAAGTAAACCTCCAGACTAAAAATCGAATCAGCAGAACTGAAGAGGCTTGGTGTTTCTTTAACAGTTTCACAGCATCAAATTTTTGTTTTTCTTATAGAAGTCTCATTTTTAGCTGCATTTTTAGCTAAGCTCTGCCCCATCAAAGAAAACTGCCCAGGCTTTTTTCCCCTGAAGCTGTGCAAAGCATGATGGGATTTCCTATGTTATTCACGTTGCCTAGCAACTGGGAGGGGTGATCAGGACACAGGACAGTTGGAACTGTGTCTCATGCTTCCTGTCACCTTCTTTCAACCAAAAAGATGGCTGCCCTTATGAAATCACAAACACAAACTTTTGCCTGTTCTTTTAAAACAGGGTGGGTAAGAGATTATATTACCTATCTATTTTAATTAACATAAGTAATGTAACTTAATGACAGTATGTTTGTTTAGGCTGAAGTTCCTCTTTAACCTAATGCTGGGAATACACGGTTCGTTTTTGCCTTCGTTTAAACCTTCGTTTCGATTGTGCCTTTTGTCCTTTTCGATCCCGAAATAATCAGTCATACGGTTAATATCACCACCCACGGTTTAGTTTTTTTTTCCGATTCTGATGGTTTCGTTTTTCCAATGATCGAAGGCTGCAAAGAAACGAAACGAAAATCCCTTTTTACAGGGACGGACTAGCATAAACGAATGTATAATCGATCTGAACAGCCATCAAGCCTACCAATGGCTCGATTAGATGGATAAAGAGAGATAATATCAAACATGTTCGATCACTAGTCGTTCGTTTTTGGGGTCTATTAATCGAAACTATAATGAGATTATGACTATTTTCACATACGTTTTCAACACTCGATTCGTTTACCGAACGAATCGAAGGTTTAAACGAAGGCAAAAACGAACCGTGTATTCCCAGCATAAGACTGCTACAGCTTCAGTTAGTGCTAAGCAGCCTCTGCAGTAACTGCTCACTGCTTGTCCATTTACCTGCTAATGCTATTCATTATTATTATTATTTTTAAAGATTCTTTTTATGCCCCATTCATGACTTGACTCTGTGCCTTGTTGTAGGACTATTTTTGATCCCAATTATGTACCAGGTCCTGGCTTCCAATCCTGAATAAATATAAATATATATATATATATATATATATATATATAAATATATATATATATATATATATATATATATATATATATATATATATATATATATATATATATATATATATATATATATATATATATATATATTATAAAATATATATATAAAATACCATGTTGAATTCCACATGAAAGACCAATACAAAGTGGTGTACACGTGGGAAGTGGAACGAAAATCATACGATTCCAAACTTTTTTTTTTACAAATAAATAACTGCAAAGTGGGGTGTGCGTAATTATTCAGCTCCCATTGGTCTGAGTGCAGTCAGTCGCCCATAGACATTACCTGATGAGTGCTAATGACTAAATAGAGTACACCTGTGTGTAATCTAATGTCAGTACAAATTAGGGCTGCACGGTTTTTCGGTTTAAAACCGAAACCGCGGTTCGTGGCAAGACGATCTGCTGATCGTCAGTACCTTCGGTTTTTCGGTCCGTTGTCTGTAATACTTTGCTTCTGGCCCTGCTGTGCGCGGATTGGCCAGAAGCAGTGAATATGTATGTGTTAATGAGCTTGGCGGATCCACTCGAGCAAGCGGCCGGGCACATACAGCATTACCAATCACTGGCTAGCGATGGAATGACGGCAGCGGTAGGCGGAGCTGTATGCTCTGTACAGCTCCACCTACCACTGCCGTCATTCCATCGCTAGCCAGTGATTGGTAATGCTGTATGTGCCCAGCCGCTCGCTCGAGTGGATCCGCCCCCCGCTCATTAACACTCATACATATTCACTGCTTCTGGCCAATCCGCGCACAGCGGGGCCAGAATCAAGGTATTACAGACAGTGAACCGGGTAGTGCGGACCGGATTGGCCAGAAGCAGTGAATATGTATGAGTGTGATTGGTAATGCTGTATGTGCCCGGCCGCTTGCTCGAGTGGATCCGCCCCCCCCCCCCCCCCCCCGCTCATTAACACTCATACATATTCACTGCTTCTGGCCAATCCGGGCACAGCAGGGCCAGAAGCAAAGTATTACAGTCAGCGTACCGGGCAGTGCGCCTCCCCCCTTCCCCCCCCCCCCCCCCCCCAGCATTTGGGAGAGAGAAAAAAAAAAAAAAAAAAAAAAAAAAAATCGGGGAAAAAAATCAAAATTGCAATTTCTGAGAGAAAAATCGCAATTTCGATTTTTCCCTAAAATCGTGCAGCCCTAGTACAAATACAGCTGCTCTGTGACAGCTTCAGAGGTTGTCTAAGAGAATATTGGGAGCAACAACGCCATGAAGTCCAAAGAACACACCAGACAGGTCAAGGATAAAGTTAATGAGAAATTTTAAGCAGGCTTATGCTAGGAATACATGGTACGTTTCTGTACCGTGTATCGAGCCGCTGATGGCTCGATTGATAATATCCGATGCGTCCGATACCCCGCCGGATCGATTCCGCAGGCAGAACAATAGAATAAAACGAAAAGATAAGGAGTGCCCACGGGGACAAGTGGGAATCGATCCGGGCGCCCGCGGGGACGCGCCAGAATCTATCATGCGGCTTGATACACGGTACAGAAACGTACCGTGTATTCCCAGCATTAGGCTACAAAAAGATTTCCAAAGCCTTGAAAATCCCACAGAGCACTGTTCAAGCGATCATTCAGAAATGGACGGAGTATGGCACAACTGTAAACCTAACAAGACAAGGCCGTGAATCTAAACTTCAGAATCAGAATCGCTTTTATTTCGCCAAGCACGACTGAATCGTGCACGGAATTGGGTTTGGCACATAGATACAGGGCATTACATAGAAACATAAGAGACATACAACATGTTAGACATCACTTCATTTCAAAACATATACATAGCACATTTACCCCAGCCATGTGGGTTGCAGGCAGAAGATCGGCCTGGAGGGGGCAGGGGACAGCCTAAGGGCAGCCTAAGGGGGGGAGAGAATGAGCAGCGTTTGTAGAGTTCAGCAACTTTACGGCTGAGGGGAAGAAGCTATTTTTGTGTCTCGTGGTCTTAGTGGAGATGGACCGGTACCTCAGATACCTCCGCCCCCAGGGGAGCTGACTGAAAAACTGGTGGCCAGGGTGAGAGGCCACCTGTAAACTCACAGGCCGAACAAGGAGAGAGCTCATCAGAAATGCAGTCAAGAGGCCCATGGTGACTCTGGACGAGCTGCAGAGATCTACAGCTCAGGTGGGGGAATCTGTCCATAGGACAACTATTAGTCGTGCACTGCACAAAGTTGGCCTTTATGGAAGAGTGGCAAGAAGAAAGCCATTGTTAACAGAAAAGCATAAGAAGTCCCATTTGCAGTTTGCCGCAAGCCATGTGGGGGACACAGCAAGCATGTGGAAGAAGGTGCTCTGGTCAGATGAGACCAAAATATAACTTTTTGGCCAAAATGCAAAAACGCTATGTGTGGCGGAAAACTAACACTGCACATCACTCTGAACACACCATCTCCACTGTCAAATATGGTGGTGGCAGCATCAGGCTGCTTCTCTTCAGCAGGGACAGGGAAGCTGGTCAGAGTTGGTGGGAAGATGGATGGACCCAAATACAGGGCAATCTTGGAAGAAAACCTCTTGGAGACTGCAAAAGACTTGAGACTGGGGCGGAGGTTCACCTTCCAGCAGGACAACAACCCTAAACATAAAGCCAGGGCAACAATGGAATGGTTTAAAACAAAATATATCCATGTGTTAGAATGGCCCAGTCAAAGTCCAGATCTAAATCTAATCGAGAATATGTGGCAAGACCTGAAAACTGCTGTTCACAAACACTGTCCATCTAATCTGACGGAGCTGGAGCTGTTTTGCAAAGAAGAATGGGCAAGGATTTCAGTCTCTAGATGCGTAAAGCTGGTAGAGACATACCCTAAAAGACTGGCAGCTGTAATTGCAGCAAAAGGTGGCTCTACAAAGTATTGACTCAGGGGGCTGAATAATTACGCATACCTCACTTTGCAGTTATAGGTTAAGAGATTCCACTAACTCTCTATTGTTAGTAACACAATATATAGCTGGCATTGTACCTGTTACCTGTAGTATCTAAAATAAAATAAAAAATAAGTTATGTATGAAGTTCCACATACAATCTTATGCACAAAACAATGTATGTAGCTTACCTGCAAAGCATATTTTGCGTCAACAACAGACACAATGCCTGTACAAAACACAAAGAAAAAGATCAAGAGGTTGCCTTGTTAAAATCTGAATCCATCAGGATGTTATTTTCACCTTTCTTTATTTGTATATATACACAAAGATCCGACTGTGGTAGACCGGGCCGGTTCTCTCATGAGGCAAGGTGAAACATTTGCATCAGGTGCAGAGATTACAGTGGCTGCATGTTTATATTGTGTTTACACTAACAGCATACAGTCAGAGTAGGAGAAGCAAGAAGACAGCAAGGCGAAGAGGTCGGTCACCATTGAGGAAAAGAAGCTTGTTGTGCTGTGTGAGGAGTCTGACAGTGAGTGAGGAGGGGGGAGACAGGAGAGCAGCAGTGTTTCATTTGACTTGCACAGCAGAAGGGAGGAGGTGGCACTGCTGTCCTGACTGAGGAGGAATGGAGTGACTGAGGGTGAGCAGTTTGTTTTTCACAGACTCACAGCTATGCAGTGTGCTATTGTGTTGAGCTGCAGCATGTCATGTGGGAACATTAAATGAAGCCGAGTAAACTGCCTGGTGCTGTGCGATCAACCACTATTACCAATCAGTCCAACAGTAGGAGAACAATCCAGTTAAAATCTTGTTTTGTTTGAATGGCACCCAGACAAACCGCAAGTAGTGCCAGCTAAAGTGTTATAGACAATTACGTGTTTACAACTGCTAAGCATAGAATAAACACTACTATACAGTACCATGCAAAGGTTTAGGGCAAGTGGGAAAAAATACTGCAAAGTAAGGGTTGGTTCACACGGACGGTTCTGTGACAGTAAACTATGGCCGCGGAACAGGTTGCTTAGAGGATCGTTTACTACCATGCTTCTGTGTACCCTGCAGGGATTAAAAGAGCCACCAAAAGTCGACAAATGCTTTTCTGTAAACTTGGCAGCCGGGCTGCCGTGGGCGGCTGGTTCAGATGTCCGTCACAAAAAGCCCTTAGAATGCTTTTCCAATTATATATTCTAATTGTTTTTGGATTATAGCCAGATCTATGGTTAGGCCTACAAGCCATTTGGCATTCAAACTCTCCAGGACCCCAAAATTGAATGCAGCATTAGGCTGCCATTTTTTTTACGTACTCACAACATGCCACTAGGTCACAGTGAAGTGGTTGTGCCTTTCTACAGTGTACTTATAATAACACACTAATGTATGTAAAGAGCATATCGTGCCCACAAGACTGAAGACAGAAGAACAGACTGATGGAGGAGTGTGACGGCTAAACAGGTGTGTCTGCTTTGCCCTCAAACACTCTGCAGGGGCCTCGGGGGACCACAATTTTCCTATTGCTTTATGGACAATACTTTGCGTGGCTGCATCTGAACTTTGCTTTGCTTGCTTTTTGCATTTCATGCTGGCTTACAAACCTATGCTGCACATGCCTATTTACACTTCTCTCAGGATTTGCATCTACATGCTTTGACTGCATCTGGGCCGGACACCGCCCATATACAGAACCGCTGTTATTTCTTGTTGCATATGCACTAATCAATATGGTACTTTAGCCTGTTCAATCACCTCTTTCTGGAGCTCCATTCGCATATGTTCATGTTGGGACGGTTGCCAATCTCCTCATTTGCATGCATGCATACTGTATATGTATACATTATTGGAGAGTTATTGCGGGCTGTGGGGGGTATGGGGAAGGGGTTCTGAGGGACCAGTAACTTTTTAACATGTGTATAGTGTTCAAATAAAGTTTATAAATTTTTCTATTTTCAAAGTGTGTTGTGTGATATTGGCATGCAACCTCCTCCATTTCTATAGATTTTTACTATTTACAGGGAAGACTGGGGAGGGTGGGGTCAGCTAGTGTTTGGGCCCTGGGCAATTGCTCAGCTTGCCCCAAAGGAAGCGCCTTGCAACAACTACCCACTGTGCAGAGGCCTGCATATGACAGAGCACATAAGATGAGATAAATGATGTCCTCTAGCTCTACAGGACACAGAATACACATTCCACATATTTCTCACATCTACCAATACAATTTTTATTCTCCACTTACCATCCAGGTATATGTCACTTCCTAGTTCAGCATCCACCCAAAACATAGAGGCCACAGCACCTTAAACAAACAATAACAATATACAGTAATCTTTTAATCTTTTCAATGAAAACAAAAAAATTCTGCTAATCTTTCCATAGTCACAGTTGGTCCTAGACTTGGTAAAGCCATACGCATACAACAGACGTTTGCCCAACCTGACCCTAAATATCTGGACTGAACATCTGTTATGCAATGTCCCCCCCCCCCCCCCCAGATATTGCAACCCCACAAATGACACCTTTCCCATAGACTAACTTGGACTTGAATTGCTGGATCTCTGTAAAATCATGTGATCATGTATCTTGTACCCAGTTTGCTTGTAGAACCTTGTGCTACGTTGTATAACCATGTGCTACCTCTCTGTTTAATGCCCCTTCTTAAAACTGTATGTCCATCACTGTGTACCATGTTGGCATTTTATAAAAAAAATATAATAAATAATATAATGTTTGGATGGAGATTAAAATTAAACCTTAATTTTTACTTTTGGATGGATAGAAAATTATAAAACCATCGCCCAAACTACTTTTTCTGTGTGTAAACCTGTACAGAAAGTTCTGGGTCACTGCCGGTTCTCAGTGTCTGTGTCCAAACAGATGGATAGATCTTTTTACAAAGGAGCAAAAAGCAGCATGGTGTACACAAATCTATTAAAAACAGGAACTGAGCATGAACAAACTACTATAAAAACACTTAATAATTCCCTATGCTACTAAAAGAAACTTTATGCCGTCTGAGACCCAATGGCAGAGATCTCAAATTTAATCTTTTTTGAAAGGGAAAGAGGGATGATATTGGGTCTAGAACAGGATTTGATGGAGAATCTTCCTTAGTGTAACCTAGAAAACTATTTCTTACTCTAGCTATAAAAAACATTTTGGCTAGAGTTCCAGTTTAATTTCCATTTCTAATCAAGATAAGAAGATGATTAATATATTTCGAAAGCTTTAGCCAAGTAAAAGAAAAGACTTCTGGAGGTCAAAGTTCAGACAAGAGTTTTGATAGCAGCCATTGATATGCAAATACAAAACACCCAGTCCTAATTTCCTCTACAGAAGGCTGAATATACGGCCACCAGGCTCCTAAAGAAATCCACCTCAGCTGTCTTTACAACTTACCGCAAGAAAACAGATGAACAGATAGAAAATATCTGAGCTTTAAGCACAATTAAATAAATCTTGGCTTTCCAAGCTGTGAGTGACAAGTGTCTCCTCAAAAGTCATGTAAATATTAAAAGTGTTCCTTATGTTTTTAAATAACCTGCATTAATAGGTCTCTTTGCAGCAACATCAAACGGAGGGAAACCTTGACAGGCTCTCAGAGAGCTATTACACTTTCTGAAAAGCATTGCCGACACGTGCATGGCAGAGCTGTCCAAACAGATGAGTGGCAACGGTAACAGGGCTCACTGAGGCCTCTCCAGCCGTCTTGCTGACATGATCTGATGTGCTTCTCTGAGCATCACTTTGTGTCAACACTGGAACACTTGTCAGCAACTTGAGGTGCTTAACCATGCACAATATAGTAAAGGCCACAAGACCTGATGGCTTCCTGATACAAATTGATTTCTTTCCCAAAAAGCTTAATAGTTTTCCAATTTGGCTTAGATGGGGCTTGCTAGTAACAGGGGCTGAATCAATGTCTTATCCTTTAAAAGAAATTACTTTAGCAAGACAATTATTTGGCTAGGAAGCTGTGTGTGTCAGGCTGATGCAGGGGAAATAACTGAACTGCCAATACAGATTGTCCGTTAGTAACAAGGGAACTACTAGTTCCTCTGTCTTAAGGACAATTACTTCTATAAAAGTACAGTTAATTTAACCCTTCATCATTTCAGTGAATAATCTTGAACTTTTGGTGTTTAACTTTTTTTGTTTATTTGTTGCCCTGCTAATAGAACCAGATCTCCACGATCAACATCTACAATACGGATACAAGAAAGTGGTCATTTAATTTATTTTGACTTTAATAAAATATTAAAAATGAGAATGAGGTTACCTTTTCCTTTATGTTAAAGCCCACATTTATCCTCCCATTTTTAATTTATATTACAGTAAATTAGCATTAATTAGCACATCTGTACTCTGCAATAAAAATACTGAAAGTACCCATTTGGCTTCTAACAGGCTGCATCCAGTTGCTCCTCATGTTCTTTTAGAGGAGTGAAGTTCAGGCACATCACCAGACCCCTCCCACTTCCTCTCACTGTTGGCAGAGATCAACTCTTTGTGGGCAGCAATGTAACTACAGGTCAGCAGTTCCTCCCTGCACAGAGTATAATAATTAAGCATTTATCACATACCACTAGAGATGGTTAATCAAATGCCATCCAGCTTACATGAAACTTTTATGCAAATTGTTTACATTTAGGAACTGGGACAATCCAAATCAACATGAAATGCTTTTGAGTTGCCCAGTTCAAAGTTGTATATATTTTGCATTAAACGTGCATTCAAAATTGAAAAAGTGGCACCCCATTGACCAACTCTCCACATCCTCTCAAAGTGTATGAATAAAAAGCATGTCTATTCATGTATTTATACAGTGTTGCCTTCTGCAGTGCTCTACCTAGGGACCCTAGCAATGCAAGGAACAAAGAGTTAAAGAGACTAACAAAAATGTCATTTTTTCAACTATCCTACAAGTTCCTAAACCTATTCTAATGTGTTCTGACTTACTGCAGCACTTTCTACTCATCTTTCCCCCGTCTGATTTGTCGCCCTGTGTCTGGAAGGCTGCCAACTCTTCAGTGTTATTGATCTGTTATGTACGCCCCCCTCCATGCACACTCCCGGGTGTTATTTACATTATACAACATTCAAATATACCCTAAATAGAAAGTAGTAAAATTTAACTTTTAATCAAAATTGCATTAAAAAAGAACAGTTTGCTGCCCATTGTAGTAAATTGTGAAGAAAATTAGCAGAGTGACGGCCACTGACAGCTAATTTTCTTTGCTAACCTTTGTAAATATGTGATTTATTAATGTATTTATCTTGTTAAGCACATAGTCACCCTCTCACTAATATACACTCCTGACGAAGTTTCCAATTGAGGAAATGAAACTTGTTGAGTTGGTGTAGGGTTTCATTAAATACAGTGTGAACTTGGAGGATGGCCTTCTGACCTCTGACTTATACCTCCAGTCTCACTTTTTTCACAATTTACTACAATGGGCAGCAAAACTGTTCTTTTTTAATGAAATTTTGATTAAAAGTTAAATTTTACTACTTTTCTATTTAGGGTATATTTGAATGTTGTATAATTCTAATTCAGGTGTGTTCTTTCTAATCGTGTTATTTACATTAGGCAGCCTCTCTGCTCTCTTGTCAGTAAGAGAAGATAGCTGCCTGGATAAATCGTCCTCTGTTAGGCTGTGAAAGGAGCTGGGCTGTCACATGCTGAGGAATTACAGACACTGGCAGAGCTGTCTACAGGAAGAAACAATCAGCCCGAAACTCTTCAGTGGATGATAGCTGCAGGGGATAGAAGGTGAACACACAAATAATCTCTTGAGATTCAAAAGGAAGGGTGTATACAGCCTGCTTATGTATGGATGTATTTTCTATGTGTGGACATACTGTACATCAACCTACTTCCGGTTTTGGTGGCCATTTTGTTTGTTTATAAACAAACTTTTTAAAACTGTTTTTAACTACTTTTAATGTGGCGGGGAGCGGCAAAATTGTGACAGAGGGGAATGGAGATGTCCCCTAACGCAAAGGTAAGTTTACTTTTGTACGATTTTAACAATACAGATTCTCTTTAAGCTATCAGCAGCAGGGAAAATAGAGGAAGAAGGGACAACAGGGGTAGAGAGGGGAGCAGAGGTGGCTGGGTCAGCTCTGTTGTCACTGAAAGACTTGCTGCTGCTTTCTCCCAGCTCTTCCCTGACCACCTCCTGTATGGTCAACTAGGCAGAATCGTATAGTCACACAGATGGCAAATTTATAAACCACAAGCCAGGCATTAAGAAATTATTAATGCAAATGGTTTATATACAATGCACAAAACTTTGAGCATTGCAGATAATAAAATATTCCACAATACATGTATAAACACATAATGAACTAGGATTTTAACCTCGAGGACCACAGTGCTAAACCCCCCAAGTGACCAGGCTTTTTTAGTAAAATAGACCACTGCAGCTTTAAGGCCAAGCTGCAGGGCTGCACAACTCGGCACACAAGTGATTCCCCCCTCCTTTTCTCCCCACCAACAGAGCTCTCTATTGGTGGGGTCTAATCGCCCCCCTTGTGTTTATTTTTTTTAAATAAATATTTATGTTCATGTCTTTGTACTTTTTTTTTTTTACACAAATCCCGTCCCTCCCCTGAGACTGAAGGCAAAGCGGACCCCAAGCAGGAGATCTCCTGCATTAGCTGGCCCCAGGACTTTACGCTGATTAGTGTTAGGCGGTTCTGGGGTTGCCGCCGCGGACACGCCCGTCGGCGTGACGCGGTCGGCAGGAGGTTAACTACTTAATGGAGTTATCAGGCAAAAAAAAAAATTTGAGTTTCACTTACCTGGGGCTTCTACCAGCCCCATGCAGCCATCCTGTGCCCTCAACGTCACTCACTGCTGCTCTGGTCACCCTCCATCAGTTTGTTTAGTTTTTGCGCATTCCCGCTGGTGCAGGAACATTAACACATACATTTTTACGCATTTGTGGTTCAATGCGTAAAAATGTATGTGTTTATGTTCCTGCACCAGCGGGAATGCGTAAAAATGTACGCAATGCTGCCCGCCGACCCTGAGGTCGGCAAAAACTAAACGACTTGACAGAGGGGGACCAGAGCAGCAGTGAGTGACTACGATGCTGTGATAGACGTGACTAATAGGCAAATAAAATGGGTGGGTTGTTTTTATAGTAGCATTGCTTATTTTAAAACTATAGAGGATGGAATTGGAAAAATAGTGTATTTCTTTTTTTCTTGTTTTATCCTATAAATTGCATAGAAAATAAAGTAATTACTGAAAACAAGTATCACCCACAAAAAGCCCTATTTGTGGCGAAAAAAAACAAGCTATAGCTCATTCACGTGTGAGAAGCAGTGATAAAGTTATGGCCAAATGAATGGGAGGTGCGCTGTCAGGTAAAAATGGCTTTTGGCGTTAAGGTAAGGTAGGCTGAAGTGGTTAAAGTTCAGAAAAAGAAAATAAAAAAAACCAGTAAAATTGCAAAAACATACAATTAAAAAGGTACTTTATCTGCGGAAGGAAGAAAGCTTTTGTAGCTAGTTAACCGTTTTTTTTCCATTATATCTGACAAGATAGCAGATGAATTATGGCAACCAGCTACGCAAAGAGGCCTATACTTTGGTAATATAAACCTCCTGATGATTAGGCTTTACTTCCCCCTTTTTTTTTCACTTCCTTTCAGGCACATTAAAGTTCTGTACAGTTTAGGCTGTAAAAGGAGATTGTGGTCATCCACCAGGTGACTCATACAGCAGTGGCTGGGCCTTAAAGTGGACCTGAAGTAAAAATGCAAAGTCTTCATGTGTAGCCTTGTCAGACAGCAGCACTTTTGAAGTGTAATTAGATTTCTTTTAAAAAAATCAAACCTTTTTCCCAAATGAAGCATTGGTTCTATAAGTACTTTATAATCTGTAGCCTAGGCTGCATTTCAAGGATGGTAACAATATCACACTTTAGGTAGAACCACCAATTTTCCTCCTTGCTCTTTGTTACATAAAGTTCTCTATTCTTCCTTTCCCAAAACACTCGGTTTACACGTTGCCATGGTGACCCAGAACCATTAGGGAAGTATAGGGGACTAAAAGACTGAAAAGCCCTTTTCCCCTCCATACTCACCATATTTCTTTGTTAATAATTCCAACATTTGTATAGCGCCTGTCGGACTCAAAGCACTTAAGAGGCAGCCACTAGGGCGTGCCAAGTAGGCAGTAGACTTGCCCAAAACATCTTACTGAATAGGAAGAGCCGAGATTTGAACACAGGTCTTCTATGTCAGAGGCAGTGACCTTAACCATTAGTGCCACACATTTTACCATACTCCTAATTATACCATACTCCAAATAATTTAAGGTATTATTCAATTGGCGTTCTGCTGAGATGCATATTGGACCATGTCTTGGCATTTGCCCCCTTCACATCTGCTGATATTTAGTATTATTGAGGATTCTTTTTAAATAGTTAATGCAAAATTATACAGTATTTAATGCAAATTTATGCAGCCCTGTTCAATATGAGGACCCACTCAGTGAAGCTGAGGTGGGATTTGATTGGTACATTTTCAAGCGTCATTAATGTGCTTCAACTTGTAATTATTTAAATCTTATAAACCATCTCTACCATATCCAACTTATAGGGTATAATGCTAACAACACTGTATACTATCCCACCCACTTTTGTACGAATTCTGGAAATGAGGTGAAGTGTCTCCTGATCAAGAAATATATCAGCAATGTATACCAAGTGCTTTGTGCAAACTGAAACCAGTAACTATTAAGTGATTGATAGAATCCCTGTATTCAGTTATACACTAGAAAGGAATTACTGCTACAGTAATATACAATAAAACATGGGTTTCATCTGTTTCGACTCATTCATATGTGGTATTGATGAATTGGATTTCTAAATAATGCTATTGTGGACCTTTACTTTTTTCCATTTTTGCTGCAATTAACATATTGGCTTACACACTTTTAAGCAGTAGTGCTGATTATCCTTTGGGATTGTCTGTAATAAAAATAATTCATTCTATAAATTGAGTTTACAGGTTGGATCAAAATACTTACCGCGCTTATTATTTTCAATATGCTTGGGGCATAGGAATTGCTAAGATTTCAATTATCATTCATAAAAGTGGCATCTGCAGTGTTAGTCATTCATGGCATATTGGATGCCAGCACCCTGGGCCCCGTTCTGTTTGCTTGTGTAGCCTAACATTTTATGGTTGAGCTGATATTGCAGCTAGACCTTTCCAATTAAAGCACCACTATCGCGAAAAAAGTAGGCAGTTAAAATCTGACAGAACCGACAGGTTTTGGGCCACTCCATCTCCTCATGGAGGGGTTCTTTGTTTTCAACAGCATTTCCTGAACAGCAGTTGCTAAGTTTAACTGACAAAATAATGTGCAAGTGAGTAAGGAGGCTGGCTGGTATCTTACTATGTTGGCAGTTAAATTGCTGTTCAAGAAATGTTGTTGAAAATAAAAACAAAGAAAACCCTGAGAACCCCGATGAGGAGATGGACTGGCCCAAAACCTGTCGGTTCTGTCAGATTTTAACTGCCTACTTTTTTTGTGATAGTGATCTTTTACAACAGAACTAGCACTTGAGGGCCTGTTTCCACTTGTGCGGTGCAAATTAGTTGCGGAAGACGCAAAACAAATTCGTACGCGGATGCGAATTTTACCACAAATTCGAGGGCGTTTTCACATGTTAGTAAGTATGCAAATTTAACCACGTTAGTGCCTGTGTGCTTTTACATTGATCTTATGCAAAAACGCCCACGAATTTGCGGTAAAATTCACGGTAAAATTTGCATACGAAAACGCATGCAAATTTCCTATTAAATACATTGTATGCAAATCGCACACCGCAAGACGGTGTGCGAATTCTAATGGCTCTGCCATGCAGATTTTTCCTGCACACAAAACCGCACAGGATTTCTGACAAGTGGAAACAGGCCCATCCACTTGTATTGGTTATGCAAATCTGCATGCAGAAAACGCATGCAGATGCACACAAGTTGAAACGGGCCCGGATTGTGGCAAGTCTAGCAGGGCAGAGATTCAGCAAACTGAAGTATGAGCTATGGGGCGTGGCCAAGATGGTGGTGTGAGAAGACGCTACTCCGAGAGCTCCGCTGCCTGGCGCCCTATTTTCCAGCTATTAGCCTGCTTACTGGCTTACTTTGGGATACAAAATACTCCCTACGCCACCCGAGAGCATCTATGCACACTCCTGACGACTGGGAGCGAGATCAGGACACGCTGGGAGCCCTTCCTCCCGCAGCAGAGAACGACTGGTACTCGCCTCCGGGGCCTTACCGCCTGACTCACACCTCTTACCGCACCTCACCATACCCTACGGCCATGTAGCAGAGAGGCACTAAAGAGCAGAAGGACAAAACGAAGGGGGACAAAAACAGTGCGCAAGATGAGCATCCAGCTACCCTGGCCCCACCGAAACATGCGGCCCGCGCTGCTGCAGACAAAGATGGCGACACAGAGGAAGCAGAGGCGGTGGACACAGATCCTACTACTCCAAGCTCGGCTGAGCTGCTCGCAGCAATCCAAACCTGCCAATCCACCCTCACGCTGAAATTCGACCATCTAGACTCTAAATTCAGTTTGCTACACCAGGATCTTGCTACGATCAGAGAACGCACTGTGGAGTTAGAAAGACGCACCTCTGCTACTGAAGACCTTACCCGCGCGCATGAAGCCGCCATTCCTGGCATTAACAAGCGTCTGGACGCCTTGGAGTACCGAGCAGTGGACGCAGAAAATAGGAACAGGCGAAATAATCTGAGACTCCTGGGGCTCCCCGAAGAAAAGACTGTTCCAGCTTTTATTGAATCATTACTCAAGGAATTGCTGCCCGAGGACACTTTCTCATCACATTTTGTTATCGAGCGGGCACATAGAATACAAGCTAAGCTGGGCCCTCCGGGTGCCCCCCCACGCCCAGTCATTTTCAAATTGCTTAATTTCAAGGACAGGGATGCCATTCTTAGTGCGGCTAGGTCTGCGGGGGATCTTAACTATGGAAACACCAGACTTATGCTGTTCCCAGACTACACCATTGAGACTCAGAAGCACGTTAAAGCTAAGCTTAGAGAGCGTAATCTCAAATGTGCAATGTTATTCCCTGCTAAACTGCGAGTAGAAGATGGAGAAACAGTTAAAATCTTTGAAAAACCAGGTGATGTGTCAAAGTGGCTAGACATTCTTCCAAAACCTTGATGTGATATGAAACGTGCATTTATTTAATACTTTCCTTCTTGAAAAAAAGAGACACCACTTTGAAAAGGCCTATGCACATATAAGCAAGATGCAACAAGAATATATAAACTGCGCCACAAGCAGGAAAAACTTTCATAGTCCTTCTTTAACTACTTACTTTTCACATTCTCACCAGCAGAGGACTCCTGAACACAATAAAAGACCGGGTTTTTTCCCTTTCTGAATGCAGAGTCAATGGGACTTTGAATATAGCATGCATGAAAACTCTGGCATGCTAACACTCTAGCCATGTGCCTCTCAACTACATGGCTCACTAACTGGCCCTCATCCATGGAAGCTTTGACCAACTGCCACCTTAAAGACACTGAAGCGAAAAAAAAATGATGATATTATGATTTGTATGTGTAGCACAGCTAAGAAATAAAACATTAAGATCAGATACATCAGTCTAATGGTTTCCAGTACAGGAAGAATTGAGAAACTCCAGCTGTTATCTCTATGCAAAAAAGCTATTAAGCTCTCCGACTAACTTATGCTGGGAATACACGTTTCGTTTTGCCTTCGTTTTAGCCTTCGATTCGTTCGGTAAACGAATCGAGTGTTGAAAACGTATGTGAAAATAGTCATAATCTCATTATAGTTTCGATTAATAGACCCCAAAAACGAACGACTAGTGATCGAACATGTTTGATATTATCTCTCTTTATCCATCTAATCGAACCATTGGTAGGCTTGATGGCTGTTCAGATCGATTATATATTCGTTTATGCCGTCCGTCCCTGTACTACGTTTCGTTTCTTTGCAGCCTTCAATCATTGGAAAAACGAAACCATCAGAATCGAAAAAAAGAACGAAATCGTGGGTGGTGATATTAACCGTACGATCGATTATTTCGGGATCGAAAAGGACAAAAGGCACAATCGAAACGAAGGTTTAAACGAAGGCAAAAACGAAACGTGTATTCCCAGCATTAGTCGTGGAGAGGGCTGTTATCTGACTTTTATTATCTCAACTGTAATTGAACTGTTTACTTTTCCTCTGCTAGAGGAGAGTTCATTACTTCACAGACTGCTCTGAAAGACTCATTTTGAATGCTGAGTGTTGTGTAATCTGCACATATTATAGAATGATGCAATGTTAGAAAAAACACTATATACCTGAAAATAAAAGTATGAGAATATTTTCTTTGCTGCTAATCTTCTAGTAATTATTCATAGTACACAACCAATTCACTATATCATATATTTTTTTCCCGCTTCAGTGTCTCTTTAACCACTTGCCGACCGCACGCTTATACCGTGCGTCGGCAAAGTGGCAGCTGCAGGACCAGCGACGCAGTACTGCGTCGCCAGCTGCAGGCTGATTAATCAGGAAGCAGCCGCTCGTGCGAGCGGCTGCTTCCTGTCAAATCACGGCGGGGGGCTCCGTGAATAGCCTGCGGGCCGCCGATGGCGGCTCGCAAGCTAAATGTAAACACAAGCGGAAATAATCCGCTTTGTTTACATTTGTACGGCGCTGCTGCGCAGCAGCGCCGTAAGGCAGATCGGCGATCCCCGGCCAATCAGCGGCCGGGGATCGCCGCCATGTGACAGGGGACGTCCTGTCACTGGCTGCACAGGACGGATAGCGTCCTGTGCAGCCCAGATCTCCCGGGGGAGAAGGTAGGAGAGGGAGGGGGGAGAATGTCGCCGCGGAGGGGGGCTTTGAGGTGCCCCCCCCCGCAAAATGCCTGCAAGTAGGAGCGATCAGACCCCCCCTGCACATCATCCCCATAGGGGGGAAAAAAGGGGGGCGATCTGATCGCTCTGTGTGGCCGCGGATCTGTGCTGGGGGCTGCAGAGCCCACCCAGCACAGATCCAAACAAACAGCGCTGGTCCTTAAGGGGGGGTAAAGGGTGGGTCCTCAAGTGGTTAAGACATGTGTAATCCTTACCATATCATATTTTTCAGCATCTTCTTGCCATATAACTTAATGTGATATGCAAATATTATGATATGCTGTTATTCTAATATCCTGATATACATGCAAGAGTATTCTTTTATGGGTTCAGTAGCGTAAGGGAAATATTTTAGGAGTTCTCTTTACTTTGTGGGATCTCTCTCGCACACTATCATACTTATGATCTACAAGTCCCTATTAATGGGGCAAGTGACTAATAACCCCCTTAAAATATTAGAGGATTTGTTAGAGGGTCCCTTCACTAGTGCTGTCGATTCGGAAAGGTTGATCCTGATTTATACGTTCTAACATATATCTCCGAACAACATCAGCTCTTTCTATTTATATAACGGAAGCATCTATGAACAGTACTACAACCTACTGGTCGCATGGTTATTAGAAACGGGTCTATGGAGAGTTTTCTATAAACTTCAGTTATAATTATTGCTGGGTGCTGCCAGGCAGCGGAGGTATCCCTCCTCCTCGGACAGCCGCATCCACAGGCGCGCACACCTCTTTTAGGCCCCATTCCTAGCGGGTAGTTAGGAAGGGACCACGTTTAGGGATCCAAGCTACACCAGGTTATTGTTAGGGCGTAGCAGGGTGGGGGGTGTTTTAGGGATGGGTTCAGTTAGGTTGGTGGGCTCACAAGGCTTGTGGCCCACATGTGTGTTGTATATTAAAGACGACTGTTTTTTTTGTTCACTTTAAAGTCTTGTCTCTTCGCATGATCGTTGTCCTGACTTGGTTATATACTCAGCCTGTTGCTCCCTGGAGTTCTGGTAAGGTAACCCTTTTGGCAATTTTTAACGGCTATTCAAATACTATATTTGATGTTTTCACTTCAGACCATGGTTAAACTGATATTATGGAATGTTGGGGGTCTTAACTCCAAAATCAAAAGATCGCTTGTTTTTAACTATCTGAAGGCCCATAATCCTCAGATATGTATTCTAAGGCAGGGAACACACTTGACTGTTTTCGTTGCGCGTTTTCTGCACAGAAAAACTGAGAACTCATGTTAATCAATGGGCTAGTGCACACTTAATAAGTTGTTCGCATGCAGAAAAAAAACTGACATTCTGCATCCTGATTCTGCACATTTTGTCAGTTTTTTCTATCAACTACATCAGCTGCTGTGAAAAACCGCGTGCGTTTTCCTGCATAGAAACACACTTGGTGTGCAGAAAAAGTATGCAGGAAAATGCGCACAGAAAACTGAAAGACAAGTGTGTTCCCTGCAAACCAATCTGCATGGTAGTAGAATCCTTGCCCTCAAGAAACCCTGGGTAGGTCATTACTATAATGCTACGTATTCAACGTACTCGAGGGGAGTCGCTATTCTAGTGCACAAAACATTGCCTTTTCAACTTATTAACGTACATACTGACAATCTAGGCAGGTTTGTTATTTTACATGCCCGTATACATTCCGAGGAGCTTGTTATAGTGGGCCTGTACATACCCCCGCAAGCGCATTTATCAATGTTAAATGATATCATGAACAAAATTGCTCAGCTACCCACGTCCAAAATCTTACTATGTGGCAATTTCAACATGGTTCTTCACCCACTTACAGACAGGCTCACTCGTAACCCAAGGGATACCCTTCTACTACACAACTGGGCACAATCATTCAATTTACAGAAGTATGAGCTATTCTGCTGCAAATAACTTTGAAAGGATTTTCTGGTGCATGATTTTATGTACCTCTTGGTAATTAGTGACTATGGAGGAAGTAGCCAAACCAATTCATTAAAGGTGTGTTCAGTTACTATTGGTTATGTGGTATCTGCATAATCCAGTGAGAAACACATTACTAGGTACCTGGATCTGCTAAGCCGGTTGTCTCCAGCAGTATGTAGTCAAACTTCCCTTTCTTCTGCATTAGATTTTCTATTGCTTTCAAGCCATTGTCCCTGAAAAAAAAAAAGTTACAAAGTTTACAGCATACATGAAACCATGGGAATAATTCACAAAAAATGTATCTAATCAATTATTTGTTTTTTTACTTACCAAGCTACTATAGGTAAGGGAAGAAAACTAATAGTGTAGCAATCAGTAGTAGCCAAGTAGTACCGCCAGGCTAAGATAGCATAGTCACTGCTACAGTAGGTAAGTGTGGTGTAGCTGGCATAAACAAGTGTCTGATGTTCTCAGATCTTTCTTTGCGTTTATAATGTATGTTACTGTTAAGAAACAGGCATGTGTTGCAGAACATTATTTCAGGATGATGTGATGGTGCAGCACCACTGAAGAACAAGAACCACCTACGCAAATGTGGATAGAATGGAATGGAGGTGACTTTCAGCACTTACTTTAACTTGAGTATCTTAATTTAAAATGTTCAGCATTAATATAGCCACAGTGTACCTTTAGGTGGAAAATGCTGTAGGTACCCCAAGCACCCTGTCCAGTTTAATATTTCAGATAAAGCAAATAATGTGATTGGTTGTAACACTACTTTTTCTAGCATCTCATACTTCAGGGTATAGCAAACCCCAAATTTTAGGGGACATTTAAATAGCAGTGGCAGAGATCACAAGGAAAGAATGGATTTTACAGCTAGGCAGGGGCTTTAACAAACCTACTTTAATGCAAAACTTACAGCGGTCCTGAACTCAGAACTTCCTCTCTGCTATAAAAGATGGCAACAGCATAACCTTCAAATAAAAACATTTCTTTGTTACAGACACACTCTGCCTTTCGAATTGATCGCTGGCAATCATTCCAGGCAACAACTTTAGGAATGACAACTATACAGAAATTTCCTGGCTACACTTCAGCAGCCTGTTCATCTCTATAGGTGTGGAGGGCTCCGTAGATGAAGTGAAAGGCGGGCATATTTATTTATTCTTAATATGGGTCGGTGGCTTAAAGCATTGAAGGCAAAGGATCAGCAGGACAGGCAGGCAATCAGCTTATAGGACATAAATAAGGCAGCCTCCACATCCCATCTCACTACAGGGTCACTTTAAGCCAAGCAGCATCAGCCACACACAGAGTTTGCCATTAACTCTTTCAGATAACCTGCTTCTCATCATGTGACATTCTTAAAATGAGAACCATCTGTAGAAAGCCTGTAGAGCTAGCCCTGCCCATTCTGATAAACCCCCAATTCACCCCATCACTGCCTAAAGGAACATTACCCACAATGCCTGAACACCCTTTCATTTAATAAACTGTCAATTGGATATTTTGGTCAACAAATTTTTGGAAGATTCAAAGTTACCAAATATTCTGGAAATATCAACCTGAGTACACAACACTTCCCCGCTTTTGTTACCCCTCGCTTGTCTGTCCATGGCTGCTTTTAATAAGGTACTTTTCTACTTGCCTCTAGACAGGTACACTTACCGACATCCAAACTTTACTTACTTCACTGAACAGCAGAGGCAGCCATTTCTTAACTCCAGCCATTCCTCATACAGTTCTCCAGCTTGACTTATGGCTAAGGACTTTTCTACAGCACTGCCTGGAACACATCCAAAAGAAATTCAATGGCATTAACACAATTCACTCACCTCTGTGAAATGCAACTTAATTCACATCATTCTGCTATTATACATTAAGGGCTCTGCCTCTGACACAGGTGACCTGGGTTAACATCTTGGCTCTTCCTGTTCAGTAAGCCAGCGTCTATTCAGTAAGGAGACCTTGTGCAAGAGTCCCGAACACTGCTACTGTCTATAGGCCGCGCCCTAGTGGCTGCAGCTCTGGTGCTTTGAGTCCATTAGGAGTAAAGTGCAATATAAATGTTCTGTGTCTTGTCTTGCCTAATCCACATGCTGCAAGCTAATGATTCTAGATGTGGTATACATTCAAGGCCCATTGAGACAAAATCCGCCTGGCAAGCTAGTTCTCTAAATTCTATTCTTGTTTGTTTTAATGAACTAACGTGAGGTTTAGCAGTCGTAAACAACATAAGAAAGTACCTGGAAGGTTTAACAATCACATAGGAAGCCACTTATCATAAAGTGGTTAGGTCTACTTCACACTTGCCCAGGAATCACAAGCGCAAATCACGCTGAATCAAGTTAGGTCCGCGATCGCGATTCGGCGGGCAAAATCTCGGGATTCAGCCCGATTTGTGCTTGTGATTCCAGTTCATTAGAACGAGAATCACAGCGCAATCGCCCCAAAGACGCTGCATGCATCACATTTGTGTTTGATTGAAATCGCAAACGCTGCAGTGTGAATGTATCCATAGGGATACATTGGCAGCAGTGCTTTGCTGATCGCCGGTGATCAGCAAAGCGCTGAAAAAGCTCTAAGTGTGAACCAGCCCTAATGCTGGGAATACACTGTTCGTTTCTGCCGTGCGTTTCTCCTCTCGATTGTTTTTGCAGCTCGATTCTACAGTCATTTCTCTTATCTTCCGTTCGTTTTTCTTATCTTTTTCCATTCACTTCTATCAGAAATCGAGCGGCGAAAGAATCAATAAGGGAGATCAGACATGTCAGAAATTATCTATCGAACCATCTAATCAGCTAAAAAATGTACTGTGTATTCCCAGCATAAGGGTTTTCAGTGCGCTGATGCCGAAGCAGTAGTATAACACAATGAGAACTTTAAACATAAGTAGATTACTTCTCCATAATACAACATTTATGATAAGCTGGCATTTCCAGTCGCTTCCCCTCCTGTCTAGTAAGGGACTGAACCCACTAACCCAGTTGTGTCCGCTTCAGTCCGCTTTTCAGCATCTGCAACACTGATGTTTAACTGCAAATTGGACAACTACGTTAGTGGGCTCAGGCCCGTAATGAGCAAGCAGCAGAAATATTTTTAGTCCCTTTCTGCTTGCCTATCCACTGCTATATGATGACTGGCGGTAGCCCTAGTACCAGTAATAGTACCATATCGACTGCTATCTAATGACGGGTGGTAGCCCTAGTACTAGTAATACCATATCCACTGCTATAAGATGATTGGTGGTAGCCCTAGTACTAGTAATAATACCATATCCACTGCTATCTAATGACTGGTGATAGCCCTAGTACCAGAAATAGTACCATATCTACTGCTATCTAATGACTGGTGGTAGCCCTAGTACCAGAAATAGTACCATATCTACTGCTATCTAATGACTGGTGGTAACCCTAGTACGAGTAATAGCACCATATAAACTGCTATCTGATGACTGATGGTAGCCTTGTTACCAGTAATAGTACCATATCCACTGCTATCTAATAACTGGTGGTAGCCCTAGTACCAGTTATAGTACCATATCCACTGCTATCTAATGACTGATGGTAGCCCTAGTACCAGAAATAGTACCATATCTACTGCTATCTAATGACTGGTGGTAACCCTAGTACGAGTAATAGCACCATATAAACTGCTATCTGATGACTGATGGTAGCCTTGTTACCAGTAATAGTACCATATCCACTGCTATCTAATAACTGGTGGTAGCCCTAGTACCAGTTATAGTACCATATCCACTGCTATCTAATGACTGATGGTAGCCTTGTTACCAGTAATAGTACCATATCCACTGCTATCTAATAACTGGTGGTAGCCCTAGTACCAGTAATAGTACCATATCCACTGCTATCTAATAACTGGTGGTAGCCCTAGTACTAGTAATAGTACCATATCCACTGCTATCTAATGACTGATGGTAGCCCTAGTACCAGTAATAGTACCATATCTACTGCTATTTAATGACTGGTGGTAGCCCTAGTACCAGTAATAGTACCGTATCTACTGCTATCTAATGACTGGTGGTAGCCCTAGTACCAGTAATAGTACCATACCCACTGCTATCTAATGACTGGTGGTAGCCTTGTTACCAGTAATAGTACCATATCCACTGCTATCTAATAACTGGTGGTAGCCCTAGTACCAGTTATAGTACCATATCCACTGCTATCTAATGACTGATGGTAGCCTTGTTACCAGTAATAGTACCATATCCACTGCTATCTAATAACTGGTGGTAGCCCTAGTACCAGTAATAGTACCATATCCACTGCTATCTAATGACTGATGGTAGCCCTAGTACCAGTAATAGTACCATATCTACTGCTATTTAATGACTGGTGGTAGCCCTAGTACCAGTAATAGTATTATTATTATTATTATTTTTTATTTATATAGCGCCAACATATTCCGCAGCGCTTTACAAAGCACAATAAGACGACAAGGGGAACATAGATACAGCTAACAAATATACAGCAGAGTTCCAAGCAGCACAAATATTGTTACAAAGACAGTAAACATTAGGAGGATGACCCTGCCCTTGCGAGCTTACAATCTAATAGTACCATATCTACTGCTATTTAATGACTGGTGGTAGCCCTAGTACCAGTAATAGTACCGTATCTACTGCTATCTAATGACTGGTGGTAGCCCTAGTACCAGTAATAGTACCATATCCACTGCTATCTAATGACTGGTGGTAGCCCTAGTACCAGTAATAGTACCGTATCTACTGCTATCTGATGATTGGTGGTAGCCCTAGTACCAGTAATAGTAACTGTATTCTTTTTATTTTAATCTATAACTCCAAGGTAAATTCTTTATTTTCCTTTTGCACTGAAAGAGGATGGGACTCAACCTTTGTTAAGTTTTTACTATTGTCTGTGTCACTGACCCTGTCAGTGGGACACAAAGTAAAGTGCATCTTTTCAACAGGGATACAGACAGCAATTACAAAAAAAAACTCACAGAAGTTCTAACGCAGACGTGTCCATGCAATGCAATACTTACATATCTTTAGTATGTGATAAAAGGGAACAAGGCAAGTGTGGTTCAGTAACTAAATTGGATCAGACCACCTCAAAGCACTAGGATGGAAGCAATCCTTACCCAAACTGCCTAACAATACGCAGTGTAGCATCACAGTGCTAAAACTTATGTGGATGATGCTATTTACCATAATATTCAGCTGATCAAGAATACCTATGCAATAATTGCAAACTAGCACCTGAAAACATGACAATTTCATGCAACAAATATCTAACATAATCAGGCAACTTAACTTTTTCCAGACCGCCGCATGTAAATCCTACGCCGCACTTGTGGCTGTCTAAGCTTGATGCAGCTTAGGATTTATGCCGCCTGCCATTTCCGCTTCCGACGCGATTGTGAGCACCCGAGAGGGGAGATTAAGCTGTCATATGACAGATGACACCTCCCCTCAGTGATCAGGAGCCATCATGATTGGCTCCTGATCACTACGATCGCCAGCGAATCGTAGTGATCATTGTTACAGCAGTGGCGGTAGGAGAGGAAGAAGAGGATCCACCCACCTTCCTGACGTTCCCCGGCGATTGGCACTCCCCTCCGCTCTGACATGTCGGGTCACGGGTTGACGATGTCATCAAGCCACAACCCGTAACTTAGTGTCAGTGCGAGCGATGATGCCTGAGAGAGCGGAGAGGGCAAGAGCTGCTCACTGGAGCCTGGGAGTTGAGCAAAGGATGCTGGCTACATTGGGGGGGGACACACCATGCCCAGCTAGCTAGACTGGGGATCCGGCTGCCTGACCCCCGTGTCCCCCCCCCCCCCCCCCCCCCCCGCATTTAAAATGGCCTGGTCCTTAAAGGAATCATCAGCTGAAATGAAAAAAAAAATCTGCTTTACTTACCTGGGGCTTTCTCCAGCCCCTTGCAGCTGACTGTCCCACACTGATCACTCCGCTCTCCGCGGCCATCCCGGGCTCCCCGCACGGTACAGAGGCCGACCTCGAGGGCATCCTCACTGCGCCTGCGTGAAGTGCCGCTGTCAATCAAGCCCATGTTGTCTGCGGCTTACTGCGCAGTAAGCCGCGGACAAAGTTGGCTTGATTGACAGCGGCACTTCACGCAGGCGCAGTGAGGATGCCCTCGAGGTCGGCCTCTGCACCGTGCGGGGAGCCCGGGATGGCGGCGGAGAGCGGAGTGATCAGTGTGGGATAGTCGGCTGCAAGGGGCTGGAGAAAGCCCCAGGTAAGTAAAGCAGATTTTTTTTTTCCTTCATTTCAGCTGATGATTCCTTTAAGGGGGGTTAGGCAGCCGGTCCCCAACGAGTTGGTGTACCCAGGGTGATATGTGACATGATGAGATAAACATGTTTATGTACAGTGCCAAACATTTCAATAACTATGCTGTGTTTCTTCTATTTTTCTGCCTCAAAGAGATAACCTCCAGGCACAAGTGACAGTTTCTATCTTGACAGACCCTAGTAGGATTAGATCTGTAACCCTCAGTTGTAAGGAAATACAGCCATAAAACTCTTTCATAGCAGACAAGAGTTTCTATCTGCAGGGGATAGATAATACAGGTCAATAGTTCATGTATTTTAGCTCTGAGACAATTAATAGACTAAAATTGAGCAGAGACAATAAAAAACATTAAATCTACTTCTTTGGCGGACACACAGAAAAGAACAGAAATTATGAGTAGAAGGATAGATACAATTGTTTATCTTATCAGTTTATATTCACCTCAGGTTCATTTTAAGTCACTGCCGCACAATGCCGGTATTTAAGCAGAAAAATGTATAGTGACATTATCCCCAGTTCCATTACAGGAAACAACTTTGGATAATGCACAACAGTAGAAGACACCTGAGCATCCGATAGCTTGCAGAGGTTATCTGCTCAGTAAAGGAATAGTGCCTTATCATGCCACATTCACAGCTCTTTCATAGCAATGGCATATTTTTCAAGTCTCTGTTTTGGTAACACTGCCCAATTTATGCAGAAACACCTACTCCACTAGGGCATGGACAACTGCTATGCAACAAAAAAGCTATGTGAATTAAGGAATCTGACAGATTTTCCCTTTTGGTAGTCAAGACTGCAATACTGTATTTTGCAGTTCACTGGGATTTTGAAACAGCAGCTGGTATATTAAATAGCACCACTAGGGAGTGCTGCTGTACCACCAGCATACTACAAAGTCTAGTACTATACATTGAATGCTAGTAAACCAAACAAAGCAACTGTCCAGTCAGAAATAACAGTAAATGATTGCACAAATTAAAATAATTTATTCAACAGGAACAACATTAATAGTAATGAGTAGTAATACATTACCTTCACCAAACTCATTAACAATGACTGCAATTCTCTTGTTATGCTGTTCAGTCAGGATATAATTCAATAGTGTTGTCTTTCCAGCACCTACAAGTTAACAAA
Source organism: Hyperolius riggenbachi (assembly GCF_040937935.1). Lineage (NCBI taxonomy): Eukaryota > Metazoa > Chordata > Amphibia > Anura > Hyperoliidae > Hyperolius > Hyperolius riggenbachi. The sequence continues at coordinate 411,952,460 of NC_090646.1, read as the reverse complement.
AAAAGTGAAGTAAGCTTTTGTGGAATACATGATGTAGCTGGTGGAATTGGGGGACTTGTGGGAATACTTTATTCACACAAACTGGGGCAAGCTTGTGGAAAGAAAGTGTTCATATATACTGGGATCGGGCTTGTGGGAATGTCCTCTTCACCTATACTGGGATGGAGGGCTTGTAGGAATGTCCTGTTCACATATACTGGGGTGGGCTTGTGGGAATGTCCTGTTCACATACAGTGGGATGAGAAAGTTTGGGCAACCTTGTTAATCGTCATGATTTACCTGTATAAAATGTTGGTTGTTACGATAAAAAATGTCAGTTAATTATATCATATAGGAGACACACACCGTGATATTTGAGAAGTGAAATGAAGTTTATTGGATTTACAGAAAGTGCACAATAATTGTTTAAACAAAATAAGGCAGGTGCATAAATTTGGGCACCACAAAAAATAAATTAAATCAGTATTTAGTAGATCCTCCTTTTGCAGAAATTACAGCATCTAAACGTTTCCTGTAGGTTCTAATAAGAGTCTGGATTCTGGTTGAAGGTATTTTGGACCATTCCTCTTTACAAAACATCTCTAGTTCATTTAGGTTTGATGGCTTCTGAGCATGGACAGCTCTCTAACTCACACCACAGATTTTCAATTATATTCAGGTCTGGGGACTGAGATGGCCATTCCAGAACATTGTACTTGTTCCTCTGCATGAATGCCTTAATGGATTTTGAGCAGTGTTTCGGTCTTGTTGAAAGATCCAGCCCCAGTGCAGCTTCAGCTTTGTCACTGATTCCTGGACATTGGTCTCCAGAATCTGCTGATACTGAGTGGAATCCATGCATCCCTCAACTTTGACAAGATTCCCAGTCTCTGCACTGGCCACACAGCCCCACAGCATGATGGAACCACAACCATATTTTACTGTAGGGAGCAGTTATTTTTCTTGGAATGCGGTGTTCTTTTTCCTCCATGCATAACACCCCTTGTTATGTCCATATAACTCAATTTTAGTCTCATCAGTCCACAGCACCTTATTCCAAAATGAAGCTGGCTTGTCCAAATGTGCTTTAGCATACCTCAAGCAGCTCTGTCTGTGCTGTGGGTGGAGAAAAAGCTTCTTCTGCATACAGCATCTCCTTGTGTAAAGTGCGCCGAATGGTTGACCGATGCACAGTGACTCTACCTGCAGCAAGATGATGTTGTAGATCTTTGGTGCTGGTCTGTGGGTTGTCACTTATGTTTATCCGAGATTTTTCTTGATCTGCCACTTCGAGCCTTAACTTGAACTGAGTCGGTGGTCTTCCATTTCCTTAATATGTTCCTGACTGTGGAAACAGACAGCTGAAATCTCTGAGACAGCTTTCTGTATCCTTCCCTAAACCATGATGGTGAGAAATCTTTGTCTGCAGGTCATTTGAGAGTTGTTTTGAGACCCCCATGTTGCTACTTTTCAGAGAAATTTAAAAGAGGAGGGAAACTTGCAATTGACCCCCTTAAATACACTTTCTTATAATTGGATTCACCTGCGTATGTAGGTCAGGGGTCACTGAGCTTACCAAGCCAATTTGAGTCCCAATAATTCGTTCTAAAGGTTTTGGAATCAATAAAATGACAACAGTGCCCAAATTTATGCACCTGCCTAATTTTATTTAAACAATTATTGCACACTTTCTATGAATGCAATAAAATAAATTTCACTTCTCAAATATCACTGTGTGTCTCTCCTATATAATATATTTAACTGACATTTTTTATCATAACAACCAATGATTTACACAGGAAAATCATGACCATTAACAACGTTGCCCAAACTTTCGCATCCCACTGTATACTGGGTTGGGGATTGTGGGAATGTCCGGTTCACATATACTGTGTACAATACAACAAGGCTGGCACTTCCTTATTAGTATTGTAAATTGATGCATGTACAACGCAAAAGGCAATAAGAAAAACACAATATCACCATTTAGTGTACATATATGTCAGGAAGCATTTTGAGCACAATATTGGGTGCCCTGACTGATAATGGTTATGTGCTTATGTTATACTACAAGTTGATGGGTCTAGTGTATGCTATCTATATGCCTTTATCCCACCTCTGGTTTCCCCCCATTTCTTTAGATTGTAAGCTCACAAGGGCAGGGCTCTCTCACCCTTTTGTGTCTTGGAATTTGTTATTCATTTCATGGCTTGCACTGTTTTACATTTTATTCATCATGTTACATTTGCCATTGTAATCGCCAGTTCTGTATTTTGTACCAGTGTTCATATCTGATGTATATAATTGTATCATTATGTACCCCATGTTTGTTGTCTTACTTTGTACAGTGCCACTGAATATGTTGGCACTTTATAAATCACTGATAATACCTTCTATTGGCATTGGTTTAGATTTGCTGTAGCTGACTGAAGTGGGAGCACAGCCTAGCATTTGTAGAATTGTGGTTTTGTACATTACTCCCATTAAAAACTACTCAGCTGTGGGGCAAAGCATAGTTATCTGGCAGTAAGGCTGCATAGTGGGCAGTCTCACCACCTCACCAACACTGGCTGCAGGCACAGACAGGGTTCCACTGAGCCCTGGAAAGTTCAAATGGTTGGGCAAGAATCCAACTATGGACTTATCTAGTATCTCCTTTCCCTCCTCTCCTGACAGGAGCTGGTTCTCAGTATTGGTGAAGAGGCTAGGAAATTACATTTCCATAAGCTAGGCAGCAGTGCTGCCTGTACAGGAAGCAGGAAAGCATAAGGTATATGGGGTAGTAGGTAGCACTGCACATTTGAGGGAGTAGGGTGGCTGGGCTTTCAAATCATGAAAACCCAGTTAAACCACAGGACTTACCAGAGCTCAGTAGTGCCTCATAAGTGGCAGCAGCCTCTCCTACTAAAATGGCAACCGTATTGACATATAGTACAATGTAATAAATTATTCAGAATACCTAGTGTACCTGGTTTCAGTGTTAGAAATAGTTCTTATATTTATACATTGGTAACCCTGCCCTCCAAGTCATAGTTAGCCTAGGCAATTATGTCATGTAGTCTTCTCCCCAAGAGCACTCTGAGATCATGTGATGTCCCTGCTCACTTAGAGAGGGAAAAGTGATTCACCTTGCCAGCTGTAAAAATGCTGGCATCACTGAAAAATGTAAGAATGTAAATCAGGTTATAATCTATGACTTTATAATAAGCATACATCAGTGGCGCAGCAATAGGGGTTGCAGAGGTTTCCGACCACACCGTGGCACTTGGGTCAGAGGGGCCGTCCCTCAACCACAGTATTAGCTCTTTATTGGCCCTGCGCTTGTAATAATCACATCTATATATGCTGTGAATAGTATTAATCATTAAACTGTTCGCAATCCCCTTCTTGTACCTCTGACATTATGGTTGTCCTTGGCAAGTTGTGGTGCACCGTATCAATTGTTATGTATAAAGTGTTTGGAGGACCTAATGTAAAACTTGCACCAGGGCCCAGCGCTCCTTAGATACGCCACTGGCATACATTAACTAAATGATTTATAAATTATAATTGTAAGAATAGGCAAATTTATTCATTAAGCTATATAAACATTATCATACATTTAAGAAATAAGAGAAGGAATAAAAGGCCCTTACATGAGACGTACACACACCTACGCATTAATGACTGCTTACCCAAATATCCTGTGATTATAGTGACTGGAATCTTGCACTGGGGTTGATCACTGCTAAATGAATCAGTGATAGGGATAAGCTCTGGACACTCCTCCTCTTCCTCCATCAAGACAATGGTTATCCGGACTGCAAGTAAGAGAAGATGAAAGGGAATGATTAACAAAAACAGTGGTATACAACTTTCAAAATACAATGACTTATGGACTTGCCTCCATGCAACAAAGGGAGGGCTGTAGGCCGTTTATCATATCTACTGTAAAGTACACTAAGCTTACTTGAGGTACCCATACATCTAGCGATTTTGGCGGCCAATCGACCAAGATACAGATCTATCTCTGACTGAACCTGATCGGAGAGAGATCTGTTAGCCACCATAAAACTGAAGGCTGATCAATTTCAGCATGAAATCTCTCAGGAATTGGCTTTGTGGCACCGCCTTGCTGCCCCCCCCCCCCCAAATGTTAGATGGACTACCCATTGCCCGTGCTTTAATAGTTTACCTGTCCGCTGTCCTCCGAGTGTCTGCCACTGTGTCCGCATTCTTCTTCCTGATTGGCACCCCATCACGTGTCCCACGTGCAATACATCAGGCGACCATGTGGATTGCTAATGAGGAAGAAAAATGCGAACACAGAGGCGGATTGCATGACACAAGTAAAGTATTAAAGCATGAGCAACGGGGGGGAGGGTCCATCTAACACTTGGGGGGACACAGCCAGGGGTATCCATCATATTCGTTGTCTGCGATTATCGCACCATGTTACCGCCGGGCACACAGTTGAGCACGTCGGCCTGAGATTTTCCAGCATGTCCAATGGGTACATGCGACTAATTTCTTCCCAAAATTGGTGGCCTGGTCGATAGAGCATGCTCTTGGTGGCACTGATTTTAATCTGATTGAGTAATAAATTATTGAATCGGATGGTCGATTGGCCACCAAATCGAGAGATGTATAACCACCTTGTCAGGATCATGTCCTGTCATGATCATGTTTGTGACTTATCCTGCTGGCCGCGATGTTTCTGCGATCAAGCTGCTCTGCTCAGTTGTAATTCTATTCTTGCAAGTTTTATTTTGTTGACCATGGATCTAAGACCTAGTTCTGTCAGTCTGTCTGCAGTTCCTGATCAGTCTCATTACCATTCAGTTGTGCCAGGATTTGCATATCTCCATTCAGTGAATGCTACCAGGTTAAAAGTCTGCTTCCTGTTCACTTCATGGCTCTGCATAGCTACAGCTGGTGCTACGAGCCCCTGTGCCAGTAAACAATATTCCCTGGTTGCCTTGATCGGTGGTTGTCGTAGTCTAGTTATTATTGGAGTGGTGATTAGCGCGCTCCTTCTAGCATAGATCAGTATCATTTGTACTGCCATGCTTTGTCTTGTCCTGTATCTTGCGACCGCATTGTCTCCAATGGTGGCTGATGGTGGGTCCAGTCTTGTTCCTTGTGGATCGCATTCGCCCTAGCGGTAGCGGCAGTGGATCCTCCTTGCCTGAGTTCCTGGAGTGTAGACCATAGCCGCGGTGGCTACTGGCTGCACTCATCCATCTGTCTTGTCCTGTGTTTACGCCTGCTGTTGCCTGGTGTGAGGCAACCGATTACCAAGCATCTACGCAATCTGTTTGTGTTGATCGCTTGCTATCGCAAGCGTTCATTCTGTCTGTCTCAGTCTATTTGTGTTCATTTGTATTACTTGTTGTTAGTTAGGGTGGCACGCTTGTCACTGGGCGCCTAACGCGCGGTGACATGTCTTAAACGCGTTCTCTGTTGCGAATGAGTGCGGAGTTCGAGTTTAGCTAGTGTTTGTTATTTTCCTTACGTTGTTTATTTTACTGTGTGTTTCTTTATTCCTTTCTTGCTGTTTCACCCTGTTCTGTTTATCTGTCTGCTATCGCGGTACTTGCGATTAGCCCTCTCGTTCTATCTGTCCTGCTCTTAAATGTCCGCCGTCGCTGGGTGGCGACTAGATTGGCAGACATTCACCCAGTCTGTCCTTGCTCTTTTCTGAGTTGCGCAGTTTACGCCCTGCGCTGTGTTGCACCCCGCAACCAGTGTCCATTGGGATTTGTGGGTCGCACAGAGGCACGGTTGCTCTGTGCTCCACAGCTCCCCCTTGTGTCCGTTTCCTCTCCTCCACTATATTTGGGGGAATTCCTGTTTCTCGTACAGCGCTTGCGTGCGATCTCCTTCTACATCAGCGTGCGCATTGCATGCTGACTGGGGAGGCTATCCCGCAAGCCTCACACACCTTTACTCAGTTACCAACGTAAGCTCCAAACTTGACAAATGCTTGTATAAAGATATGTATTGTATTTACAAATAAGGAAGACGACGCAGGCCTAAATTATAAATTGTGCCCATCCCTTCCTCCCTCACTAAGCTGCTCTCATTGGTCAACTGTCACTAAAATGATGCCCACTAACGTTGTCACCAATGTCACATGACCATTTAACCAATGGGTGCAGCTTAGTGAGGTAGAAAGGGGTGGGGAGAATTAATTAACCATGAGTTCAACCAGCATATGAGCTGGAAGGAATCATGAAGCTTCTTCAGACACAGGTTGCATGAAACAGGAACATAAAATGTGTGGGCAGCTTTCTGTGAGTGCTCTGACCTACATTTAACGTTAATGGCAAATTTAGCCTATGTGCTCCAAAATGCTGGTAAGTCTCCTGTCTGACAGGAATCCTATGTGTGGTAACCTAGAAAAGCCCCAATATCTTACATCCTCCACACGATGAGATTTTCTGGCAGATTTACTGCCAGATCGATTATTTCCAACATGTCCAATCTGATTTCCGATTGATTTTCCATAGAAGTGAACGGAAAATCGATCGGAAATCAGATCGGACATGTTGGAAATAATTGATCTGGCAGTAACTGCCAGAAAATCTCATTGTGTGTATTAGGCATTAGCGTTTATCTTAATGTCCGTTTGACAATCAGATGGCTCTTTAAAAAATAGACTACTCGCCAAAGGAATAGATTCTTACAATGGGCTCTATTCTCATAAATGACTTATTTATCACCTAATTGATAAAAATAACCTTTCAGCACATTTAGAAACAGAATAATCACTCAAAATAAGTAGTTCCTGATTAACTTCATTTCAATATTACTTTCTTTTCTTACCTTAATTATATTATAATTTTGCTCTTTGGGAGGTCAAAAAAGTAACATTGATAAGGTGGAAACAGAGGAAAACAGGTGAAAAAGCTTGGAATCCTGCACATTGTGTAGGTGGTGTAACAGATTTCACCAAGAAGTGCACCCGTATCTGACCAGAGAACATTCAAGGGCTGCAGTGGACAAGAACCCCTATGAGGACATCAGTGAAGAGAGGACAGCTTATGTTTTCTTGGGTATACCTTTCATAACGTAAATTAAAAGTAATTGCTAGCAAGGCCAATGAGCTAAGCAAATGTCTTCTGTACAACAAAATTCATAGGGGTTAATTTATCACAAGTGGAAAGAAAATCGTAGAAGAAGTAGTGCAGTTGCTCAGTGCAGCCAATCAGGATTTAGGGTCTGTCCCCACTCATCAGTTTTTCTGCATGAGTTGTCTGACAGTGCTGCATTGCTGTCAATTATGTTTCTGCATGTGAAAAATGCATTCAAGTTGATTAACAATGGCTGCAGTTTACCTGTGCAGAAAATACACAGAAAAACTGACGAGTGGAGACAGGTCCTCAGGTGGTAAGTAGAAGGAAGGATTAAGACTCTGCTATTTCTGCAGTTTTCTTTGCACCTGGCTTGACAAATTATCCTAATTGATAAACATGGTCAAAGAGATGCTTATAATGCCAGTCTGCATTAGGCTTGAAAGATAAATCAAATTTAAACCAAAATCGCGATCACCAAGATTATAATTTCAGACTCGTCAAATCGGCAATTATCGTGATCACGTCATTTTCCAGAAGTTTGAAGAAATGGCTTCAAACTTCCCCGATACAAAGTCAGTCCTCAATCGCCGGCTCTTGAGCTTGGCAAAACTCCGGGTTCCTCTATGTCACATGACATACAGGAAGCATTCCGTGCATTAGAGCCTGCAGGAGGCGAAGTGGATAGACGGGCATCACTGGACTCGTGCTTGAAGCTATGTCCAGAACTGATGCAGCTTGGGGGACAGAGGAGGCACAGAGACACACAAAGTGGGCACAGAGACAGAGCGGACACAGAGAGAGACACAGGAGACAGAGCGGGCACAGAGACACAAAGGGGGCAAGAGAAAGACCCAGAGGAGGCATAAAGAGGCAAAGGGGGCATACAGAGAGACAGGGGGACAGAGGGGGAATGAAATTGCAATTTCAGACAGAAATCGCTCAATTCAATTTTTTCCTAAAATCGTTCAGGCCTATTCTGCATGCAAATTTAATGTATTCAACTTGGCAATGGACCAATGAAAGAAGCCAGAAAGTGCTGCAAGCAAGTGCTGCAACCATCTCTACTTAGTGGCAGAGGAAGACCATGGCCTGATACTGACAATCTCTAAATCCATCCTGATTCCCTACTGTAGGCTCCGTTAGACACTGTTTACGAGTGCCATTAATAAGAAAGTAAGTAGAGTAATCAGAGGAGTAGGAAAACCTTCTGTTGCTTTTTTGACACTTGATGTGCTGGAATAAGCAGTGTGTATTGACCTGACGCCCACTACTATCCCTATTTGCAAAGCATAAATAAGACCACTTGGGCAACCAATCAGATGTGTTATCTGTCTACAGTGGCATTGCCTGTAGGCGAATGGCTCAACATACATCTTATAGCCACTCCTCCATCCATCAAGTCCAAGAAGAAAAAAAAAAGTCTATTGGATGTTTCCAGCTGATTATCAAGCAATGTTCTCTGGGCACACAGCAAACTAGTGTGCTGTCACGCAAACACATACATCTTTGCTGTAACCTTCTAAATGAAAGCACATTCAGCTGTCAAATCAGGCAGAGTTAATCATCCCTATTTTGAACTGTAAAAGGACTTTCCAAAAATGATTTGCCCATTTCATCAAGACAATTAACAGAGTTTTAACAAAGCAGTTTAGTGTACAGTAAGCAGGCTGAGGAGGGAAATTATTCTGAATGAATTCTTTGTCCTAGCCCAGTAAGCCTGATATGTTCTTGTCCTTTTTTCTATTACTAGAATAAGTGAAACCCATAACAACATTAACTATTGTTCTTCTCCTAGCTTCATTAACTCAGCATCCTTGATGATTCTGGCAAGCAGTGCTCTAGTGAAAGCATTGGTGGTAATACAAGTGGTGCTTCACTGGCAGATGCAGTGGCAAGGCCTCCTTCAACACAGGCAGCACTGCAGCCTCAAATGCACTCCAGCAATATAATACAACTGCATGGGAGCTCATGGCAATTGTACCGGTACTGATGTCTGCAGGGAGAATTGCACATTTAGCGTAGGTTCATGCATCTGGCAAGGTGGCAATAAATAAATAAATTAGTACTGTATATGTGAGCTAGGGTGGGACTTCTATCAGGTATTTAAAGTGAATGGGAACCACTAAAAGAAAAAAATAAGAAAAAAATCAGTCAAATAATTACCTAAGGAGAGGGGAGGCTATGGGTCCAATAGAGCCTTCCCGCTCCACTCATGGATCCCTTGTTCCAGTGCTGGCTCCCTCGGTAGCAGTATTCAAGCAGATTGGTCAAATACTGCTCTCTCTCTGCTGCCGAAGGAAACTTCGGAAGTCTGCGGGTGCCCGAATGCTCCCGGAGACAGGCGGCTCCGTACTGCACGATCATGTTCTCTTGCGCGCTTACACAGGTGCAGTACAGATCTGTCCATCTTCGGGAGCACTCAGCTCCCTCTGGCTGGGGATTCAAACGGGAGGAGTCAGCGCTGCACTATGAGAGGAGCGGGAAGGCTCTACAGGACCTGGTTTGTTGATTGTTTGGTTTTTTTTAATTCCCATTAGCTCTAATGCTTTGTTGTCAATGGGAGGATCCTGTCATAGCCACCTAGCTGAAAGCAACATCACAAAGATGACGGGAAAGGAGGAATCCTTTGCTGTTTTACCTATTATATGATTTCTATGTGGATGATTTATTTAAACATATATATCTGGTTTAAGACATTTTGGAAGTTATCAAATTTATTTTCAGCACGACTCCGTTTCAAAACTCCCTTGATGCAAATAACATCCTACGAGACAGAATACTGTGAAAACCACAACTGCTGCCAAGAAGACACTCCCCAGTTTGTGGGTAGTTTGTTTTCAGCAAGGTGGTTAGCATGGCAACAAAGCAATAGTTTTATCAAAGTGTGGCTAACATCACACGTCACCAGATTTCACGCTATGCTGATGTTGAAACGCATTTGCCTTTGTCCTGATTTCCCATCATTCCACTTTAACTAAAATTATAGCTAGCAGTTCAGTTATCATTATGCTCTGCCTGGTAAAGCCAAAACCGTAAACGGCAGTCTCTACCTGGCACTTGCTGAACAGCCACTCCAGCTCCCCTACACATCCTCTAAATCTTGCCATACGGTATACATATAGATTTCCACCCAATATTCCAAAAGGATAGATTCCTTTTTGAAAGGGATTGATTCCTACCACACACAGCACATCAATTTTGAATAATTCCAGCAGGGAAGCTATTGAAAAATCGCCCCCCGCTTTGCCTGTTGCTACTGAATGTTGGTGGTAAACTGACCTGCATATGATGTCTTGCAGCCTACTGATATTTATTCTAATGGTGATGCTTTCAGCAAGTATAACGGGAATGTCTTAAGCTTGTATGTATCCCTAGGTCATGTTTTTTTCCCCCCATCGTTGTGAAACGCATAGAAACTGTGATTTGCTGTTATTATTCTAAAACAAAAACTTCCATAAATATGTGTTCAATGTGCACAACATTCTCAGTGGATTCCCTGCAGCTCTGTGGGGAGTGCATATGTATAGTACTACTGTGTAACAAAGTAAACCTGAGACAGATGAAAGTTTTATGCATACCTGGGGCTTCCTCCAGCCCCCTTTAGGCTAATAGGTCCCTCGCTGTCATCCTCCGCCACCTGGATTCTTCTGCTATGAGTCCATGTACTTGAGCCAGTCTAGCGTAGTGCACATGTACACACTTCGCCGCCGGGAGCGTACTACACCTGCGCAGCACTATTGCACAGGTGCAGAACGCTCCTGGCTGTAGGAGCAGCACACTGCCGGACTGCACTGACTGGCTGAATTACTGGGACTCATAGCAGAAGATCCAGGTGGCAGAGGAAGACAGTGAGCGACTGATTAGCCTGAAGGGGGCTGGAGGAATCCCCAGGTGTGTATAAAAACATTTCTTTTCATCCGTCTCAGGTCACCTTTAATGTGTAGTCACCAAACCAAATTTTAACAACATATAAAATTATTTGATTTAATGAGCAAAAGGAGTGCATAAATTTGCATAAACCAGCATCAGCGCAGAATTATTTTCATCTCATTGACCATCTCTATTAGTGACACAGCTGCACATCAGGCTTTATTCTTACAGCATAGTTGTTATTTAATATATATGTTACGGCCAAAGCCAGAAATCGGCCAATTCTAGAATTGGCCGGCCGTTTCTAGAACTGGCCGATTTGACGTTGGCCAAAGTCCAAAATGGTGGGAATTTCTTACATTGGCCGGCCAGTTCTAAAAAACGGCCGGTGTCAGTTGGCCAAAGCCCAAAATGCACAAATCCCAGAACATCCCGGGTCCTGTTCAGCACCATGAATGGCACTCGGAACTTCCTCTCTGCTCTGAAAGATACGCAACAGCATCACAACCTTTCAATAGGCCCCCGCCTCCCTGCATGCTGGAAAGGAGAATCAATCTCTTCTTCCAGTGTCGTGACCCAGAGGTCAGAAAAGTGAAAGTGGGCCAGTGTGGCCCACAGGAGCGGCGGTTTTGGCAGCTACCTGATCCGCTCAGCCCCCCAGATCAGGTAGCCTAATTTTTTTTTTTAATTATTTCATGAGCTCACCTCGGGCTCTCTTTAAAGAAAAACATTCTTTGTTACAGCTGATACAAATTCTGCAATACATCTGCTGTGTGTTTACTTCCTGCTTACATGGAAACAGACATATGTTTAACATCCTGTGCTTTCAAATTTAGCTGCTCTGCTGTGGAGGTCAGGTGACAGAGATCAAATTACAACTTGTGATTATACACAGATGAAGGGGAATTAACAGGCTAAACTCTCTAAATACATACGGGGTGCATTCCTGTATGTTTTCCTTCTGTCCCCTGCAAGAGTTCAGGTCCACTTTTCATAAGGCTGCGGGGAGCTGTGAATTGCTGAGGATCAGCCGGACATGAACACTGAATTCAGCGGAGGAATCAGCTACAGCCAGCCCTGGGTCCATCATGCAGGAGAGCACTGTGGAAAGCAGCCGGCAGCATGAAAAGAAGCCCTGGGGTGAGGACGCAGGGAGAGGCGGCGTACAGCGGGAAGAGGAGGTACCTTGCGGCATGGCAGCGGGACAACAAGCCTGGGACCTGTCCCTCATGGGACAGCGGGGACAGCGCGGGGAGAACTGAGCAGCGCGGGGAGAACTGAGCGAGGACAGCGGGGAAACTTGCAGAGAGGTGAGCTTCGGGACTTGACCGGCCACATTTAGTTATAACATTGTAACGATTGGTGTCAGCAACCAGAGAGAGAATCTGATCCTTGGCGATCCGCAGTATCCCCAAGAATACTGATATACCTGATTATTGAGGATCTGCGGGATCGTCAATAATCAGATATGTCTAACCTCTAGACACCAGAGAGAGTGTAAGTGTTTGGTGCAACAGTAACAACTCTGAGTAAAGACCACCAGAGGAGCTGGCGGCCTATACTCCTGAGGAATTCACCCCTGAGCGGTGGGTGAGATTCCTGTAGCCTGTGGACCCCTGAGCGAGGGACCAAGGCTGGGTTGCAGGAAGCCCTGCTGCTAATATGTAAGGTTTTGCCCTGAACTAGGCTAACGTAACACAGTAATAACACAATCCTAGTCTGGGGTGTGAGGTCCGTATTCACAACACCCTGGTACTAGTCTGGAGCATAACATAAATGACAATACAGTTCCCTAGTCTTGGATGTGAGGGCCTTGATCTCAACACCCTGGAACTATGCTAGAGAATACACAGAAGATACACAGTATTCCTAGTCTGGGGTGTGAGGGCCTCAATCTCAACACCCTGGAACTGGTCTAACAAATAATACAATTCAATTAGTACTTTAAGCTATCAAGAATCTGACTCAGTGTGGATTCCCAGCTCCAGCCGGTTCTGGCACACTGTCGGGTCTAGCTAAGGTCTGAGTGCCTTCACGCAAGTGTTAGCAATGGCAGACAACCAGCAACTGACAAGCAGCAGAATATATAGTTGCTGGACTCTGCCTCCCCGCCCGAGTCATTCAGCCAATCATGAGTCCTGCAGGAATCAGCTGATTTTTCTGATCAGCTGACACTTCCCCTGCTGGTATAAAGGTCCTGAGTTCAGGCCTGCGCCATTTAGCCAATCATGAGTCCTGCAGGAATCAGCTGATTTTTCTGATCAGCTGACACAGTCCCTGCTGGTATAAAGGGCCTGAGTTCAGGCCCGCGCGTAGCTCTCCATCTGCCTATGTGCACTAACAGACCCAGCCACACCAAGCGCACGCTGCTGCATGCAAACCGCTGCGTTGGACGTGGAAACAGCTGCTTTGCTGTCAGGACATGCGGCGGCATTTCCGCATTCCACCATACTACCAGACGCGTGTCTATGCGTGCAAACCGCCGCTTTGGACGCTGAGTCAGCCGCCTTGCTCTTCGCATATGCGGCGGCTTTTCCGCGTTTTCTCACAAACACGTTATAACAGGTTCTGGCCGGCCAAAGTCCGAAATGGAGGATCGTTTCCCATATTGGCCGAATCAGCCGGCCACTTCGAATTTTACCGACAAGAACCCGAAGTGGCCAGACTTCGGGTTCTGGCCGTAACATATATAAGAGAGATTCCTGTGTACATATACATATACACATACACATATATATATATATATATATATACACAGTCACAATCAGATATGTATATCTGACTTTAAAAATACGGGGACTGCTTTACTGAAGCAGCACAAGTAACTATTTTTTTATTTTGGTTTATTTCATTGTTGTAGACTAAGCAGAGCTATTACTGTATATATAAATTATTTATGACGACTTATCTGAGAAATAGAAGATAAGATAAAATGTTCTATTTTAATTACAGTTTAAAGTTATTCAGAGTTTTTTCTCGTCTCAGACTCCAGGTACCCAAAAATTGCTCCGACTTCACAGCTCTGCAAAACACAATACTTTGGAATACTCAGCACAAAAATTTTGCTGATTATTGGACACAGCCAAACACAGCATTTTGAACATTTCAGACTTTTCTTCATCATTCTCTTTTTTCTGTATTTCTATCCAACTGATCAACATATTTAGCAGTTTTAATGTATATTTTTTGTGTATAGGTTTATAATAAAACTAACGATTTTGTTACCTGATTACTCTGATCTATGCTAGAACTCTGGCCTCAGAAGAGATTCATTACAGCATGTTCTTTTTTTTTTAAATTGTTGATTGCTGGTTAGTTTGCAAATAACCATTTTTCTTACTTTTAGGAATAGATAGCCCAAGGTCTCTCCACCTTGTTTCAATCTGGAGAGTGGTGGCAGCAAGTCGCCAGATTTCCAGCGGAAAGTTAATAACTTGTTTGTACCAATTGTACATACAATCAAGATTGTATCATGTATGGACACACCGCCTAATCTTAATCCCTTTCTTTGCTCACAGTTTATTCAACTTCAGTAGTCTCTAGTAGTGGATGAGATCTGAATTACAACTGTGGCATAGTAAGATGGGGTTGGCGAGTGTTTGTCACAGATGGGTGGGCAGGAGACATGGCCATGTTCCATAAAGCCACCTCTACACACCACACTGTATAACCATTTTGGAGCTGGTGTACTTCAGTGGATGTGGCCATGAACCCCAACTGACCATAAGCTACACTCAAATGCAGGTGGATATATAATAATGTTGACTGTAGGGGGTGTGGTTGACGCGTACATTTGAATACGGCGCTGGTAGACTTGGGCGCAGGATCCAGTTGTTAAATGGCTGGTCCTGCTTCTGCACAAGTCCGGGGCGTTTTAATTACTATTCCCCCTCCAGGCCGACATGGATAGTGGGGGAATGAAATAATTCGGCTTCCAGCGATTGCTGGAGGCCGAATTATTGTGTTTTTTAAACAACTTCGGCTCCGTCTTCTGACGGAGCCGACCTTCCTCACTGAGCGCCGCTATAGACTGATTCCTATTACAGTCTATGGCGGCGCTGGCTGCGCCCAAAGCTAGCAGCGCTGAAAAGCACTGCTCCGGTGGTTGACACCTTTACTTACTACATCAGGAAGCACAGGCTGGGGAGAAAGAAGGCAAGGGGCAGTTGTAAACACACTTGTTTCTTAAAGGAAATGTCCAAGCTCCTAAAAATATTAATAAAAAAAAAAAAAAACGACATCGACATACAGTGCACTCCAGGCCACATGGACGTGACGCGGCTCTTGTGCAGGCACAGAAATCCCAACATGGCGAGGTCACCATCGCGAACGGAGGGGACCCTGGGCCACCAGCTGGAAGCGGAGCTCCGGTGAGGGACATATCGGCTGCCAGGGGCTGGAGGAAGCCCCAGTAAGTAGATGACATTTTTGAGGGGAGCTCAGACATTTCCTTTAAAATTAGCACTGCAGAAACAGTGATTAGATTGGACAGAAAGTAGCCTTTAACTTGGTGAACTCAAGGGCAGATGTATCAAATCAGTACAAAAAAAAAAGCTACACACATCTGGTACAAACTGGAGCAGTTGCTTAAAATATCCAGACTTGAGCATCAGCTCCTCTTTTTTTAACCAATTTTGACACAGTTGAACAGCTACAGATTTATTTATACGTTCCTTATAGCAAACCAGCTGGAGTAACTGGAACAATCAAGATCAATTGTTCTGGACAACAGCATCACTTTTGCCTTTTTTTCCTTGCCCAGGTCATGATAAATAACAAAGCAATTCACTTTGGCGCTGAGATGACACCGTGTGGCGCCTGATATCTGCGCAGCTATAATTGCAATGCTATAGTCTGCACCCATATAGCTGTAATTCGGGTGCCGATGATAGCCAGACCCCAAATTACTTACACCAAACACCTCCACCCAGGAAGTATTTTTACGTAGGCTGAAATTTCCGCCATGGTCTGCAATCAACATATAGTTTGTAATTTGGCTTGCCCTGTGCCCAACTGACCGGCGGTGTACTAACTAGTACACATAAATATGGCCCTTCATTGCCTCTGTAATTACCCCAAGAGTCTTTCATTTACACCCCTACATTTTATAGAGAACACATAAATAATAAAAATAACAAACAGGAGAACTTGTGTACAGAAACAAAATCTCATGAGCCTGCACGTGTTTCCTAAAGAAAGAAAAAAGATAGAACATGGTTGGAAACTTTATCTCTGTAATAACAAAAATTGAAAAGTGAGTTATATGTCAGACATGGGAAACGTGCATTTTGTCATGAACTACAATTCCCATCATGCTATGCTAGCAGAGACTGCTTTTTACCTTGTGCAGCTCCTTTCACCCACCGCACTGTCGGAGCTGCTATTTAGCTGAGTGATGGCTTAACTGTTAACAATGCTGCTGCAACAGCAGAGCTCCCTCCAGCAGATCTGCACACATATCACCCGGTGGTGTGGTGGTGTCTTACTGCAGCAGGCAGCAACCTCTCTCCCGACTTCATGTGCTGTACTACTCTGTCTGTACTACAGGCATCCAACTTCCGCTTGTGCAGCTGCTAAAAGCTTCCCTCTGCAACGAGCGACGGCGTACTTGTTGTTTGACAGAGCTTGAAGATTGAAAAATATAGAACAATCAAGATCTCAGAAGTAGAAGTCTTAGCTTAGCAAATAACTAGTAATTAGATTTCCCTGTAATTGATATAATGTCCTGCATGTTGTAAAATCGACATTTAGTTTCTAATGCACTTTGCTAGACATCAAAATGCATTAGTAACAAAATGTCATTTGTAGACCCTGCTAGTATCGAGAGCTTGCTGTTTGTGGGGGGACTTGTTTCATGGAAATCTTCAAAATGACATCTCTTGTAATCTGATGCTTTGTTGTGACTGAATTTGTCTCTAAATTTAAATGGAACCTTAACTGAACAGGGGTAAAGAGTTTCACTTACCTGGGGCTATTAACAGCCCCCTGCAGCAGTCCTGTGCCCTCGGAGCCGCTCTGGGATCCTCCGGTCCCCCGCTGTCACTTAGTTTCGTTTTTGATGACTCACCAGTTGGCCGGCCGCCATGCGTATTATTGGACGCATTCCCTACTGCAATTAGCGCTGTTGCGGACCGCAACGCATACAAAAATACGTGTTGCCTCATATCTACGCGTGCGGAATGCGCCGCCCGCAACGGCGCTAATTGCAGTAGGGAATGCGTCCAATAATACGCATGACGTCCGGCCGACTGGTGAGTCGTCAAAAACGAAACTAAGTGACAGCGGGGGACCGGAGGATTCCAGAGCGGCTCCGAGGGCACAGGACTGCTGCAGGGGGCTGGTAATAGCCCCAGGTAAGTGAAACTCTTTACCCCCCCCCCCCCCCCCCCCGTTCAGTTAAGGTTCCCTTTAAAGTATACCTATCACGGGGAAAAGTTTTATTTCACTTACGTTTGAGCAGCTTATCCCCTACGTAAGTTTGCCGACTCACCAGTCACAAGCTACTGCACACAGAGGCAGACATAGGGCCGTACAGCCGCACAGGGGCCCCATGCTGCTGCACCACAGTTAGGGCACGATTATTTTGTAGGCTCTTCTCTGTGTATTTCTCTCTGAAACCCAGGCCCATTTCCACTTGTGGGGTGGGAATCGCCGCGGGAAAAGTTTGCATGCGGATGCGAATTTCGCATGTGGTTATATGCAAATTTTCATGCGAATTCGCATACGATTTTGCATGGATGACTATGTATGTGAATTTAACCATGGCAGTGCCTGTGTGTGTTTTACATTGTTTCTATGCGAAAGCGTATGTGAATTCGCATGAAAATTCGCATACCAAAACTGCATGCGAATTTCCTATTAAATATATTGTAAGCGAAACGCATAGCGGTATGCAGTATGCAAATTCTGATGGCTCTGCCGTGCAGATTTTTTCTGCACAGAGAAACGCTCAGAAATCCTGACAAGTAGAAACAGTCCCATCCACTTGTATTGTCTATGCGAATTTGCATGCAGGAAACGCATGCAGATTCGCTCTAGTGGAAATGGGCCCTAAGGGAACAGTGATATTTGCTAGTGGCTTAGTCATACACAAGTATGAAATGTGTGCTACATTAACACAGTGCCTACAGAATGTAATGTAGATTCATGTACTTATGTTATCAACATTATTTGGATATGTTAAAGGGAAGGTTCAAGCAAAAAAAAAAAAATGAGTTTCACTTACCTGTGGCTTCTACCAGCCCCATGTAGCCATCCTGTGCCCTCGTAGTCACTCACTGCTGCTCCAGTCCCCCGCTGGCAGCTTTCTGACCTCGGAGGTCAGGGCCGAATTGCGTACATTTTTACACATTCCCGCTAGTGCAGGAACATTAACACATACATTTTTACGCGTTAGTGGTGCAACGCGTACATTTTTGTTCCTGCACTAGCTGGAATGCGTAAAAATGTATGCAATGTGGCCCTGACCTCCGAGGTCAGAAAGCTGCCAGCGGGGGACTGGAGCAGCAGTGAGTGACTACGAGGGCACAGGATGGCTGCATGGGGCTGGTAGAAGCCCCAGGTAAGTAAAACTCATTTTTTTTTTTTGCTTGGACCTTCCCTTTAAGACTATGGCCATTCACATGGGGCCCCTTCATTTATTCTGCATGGGGGCTCACTGCTGACTTTGTCTGCCACTGACTGCACAAGTGCAGTCACAGCCTCTTGCTCTTCCGTGGCCTACGACGGGAGTGCGAACAAGGAGAAGCATGTGCTGTGAGTGTGCAGTAGCATACGGCAGGCAGTCTTTCACAGGTTACAGCTGGTCAGTGGAGTGCAACAGGAGGAAAAAACGAGGGACCTGTAAGCCTGTAAGGCTTTGTGGATCTTGAAGAAGCCCCAGGTAAAGAAAATAGAACGTGTCCCCCCATGACAGGTTCACGTTAAGGTAAAAATATTTAGCTTGAAATGTGTTATCTACTGCTGCCTTGAAACGCTGGCAGGCTGGCTTCTCATACTGAGGGGGAAGGGGAGAGATCTAGCTACCTACTGGGGGGACATCTGGATACCTTTACCAGGGAGGAGGGGGGGGTCTTTCATTGTCCCAGAATCTAGAATATATGAACTATTGACCTTTTTTATTTATCTCATGCACTCACAAGCTGTTTTCTGCCATCCGGACGCTTACAGGTTGCATGAACAAAAAGACTCACTGTGGCCATCTTGTGGCCAAATAGTAAAAGTACACCCTAAAGCATTTTACATATACAAATACATTAGTTTTACACAATAAAATTAACTCATTACCTCCCACACTCCCCAATTTTTTATTTTTTTTTTGTAATTAAAAAAAAAATACAATAAAAAAACATAAATAGTTACCTTAGTGACTGAACTTTTTAAATATTTATGTCAAGAGGGTATAACACTGTTACTTTATAAACTATGGGCTTGTAAATAGGGATGGATGCAAAACTGAAAAAAAATGCACCTTAATTTCCAAATAAAATATTGGCGCCAAACATTGTGATAGGGACATAATTTAAACGGTTTTATAACCGGGACAAATGGACAAATACATTTCATGGGTTTTAATTACAGTAGCATGCATTATTTAAAAACTATAGTGGCCGAAAACTGAAAAATAATGATTTTTTTCCCCACATTTCTTTCCTATTTTCCCATTAAAACACACTTAGAATAAAATAATTCTTGGCATAATGTCCTACCTAAAGAAAGCCTAATTGGTGGTGAAAAAAACAAGATATAGTTCATTTCATTGCGATAAGTAATAATAAAGTTATAGACGAATGAATGTGTAACGATCGGTGTAACACAGAGAGGGTCTGATTACCGGTGAACTGCAGTATCACCGAGAATACAGAATATACCCGATTATTGGTGATCTGCAGTATCACCGATAATCAGATATATCTACTAACCTCTGGACACCTGGGATAACAAGTGAGTGTTGATAAACAGAATACTTTGAGTACTACACAGAGATGTGTTCCTTCCGATGGCCTAGACTCTCCCGGGGGAGGAGCTAGGCTGGAAGTAGGAAGGACAGAGCGTGAGTGACACCAGAGAGAGGGTGTCACTAACAGGTCTGGGAACTGCCTCTAACAGTAAGGCCAGTTCTCGAGGTCGGGCAAGCCAGGTCGTTAACACACAGACAGATAAAGTACAGATTCAGGAGACAGATACGGAATCCAATAAACAGACAGGGTTTGGCAACGGAGTATCAGAATAGCAAGGTACAGAATCAGGAGGCAAATACAGAGTCCAGGAACGAGCAGAGTTTGGCAACAGGATATCAGAAATAGCAAGGTACAGAATCAGAGTTCAGAGGAATAGTCAGGCAGGCAAAAGGTCATAACAAATAATACAGTTCAATATTCCTAATGCTAAGGTGTGAGTTCCGTGATCATCAACACCTTTGGAAACTATACTAGAACACAGATACTGACAAGGTCTGAGTGCTACCACATAGTGATCGCAACGGCAGACACCAGAGAAATGACCAGCATCCAGTATATATACCACAGCGCTCCTCAGCGCCACCCTAAAGTGCTGGACCAATGGAAGGTGGTGAAAATGTCAGCTGACCCGCTTGGTCAGCTGACTCTTCTCTGGCTGTCATATAAGCTCTGTCTCTCAGCGCGCACGCGCGTCCTTCTGAACCTGTGTGGACTAGCAGTCCCAGCCACACCAGACATGTCTTGCACTGTATCCGCTGAATCCGGCGTGGGGGCCGCCGCCCCGCTCTCTGAGCAAGCGGCGGTTTCCCCGCGTCCAAGCACAATGTCAGTAGTATTGCTATGCGCGCAATCCGCTGCATCCAACGCGGACTCCACCACTCTGCCCATGCGGCATGCGGCGGTTTCTTCGCGTTGTGCCGCCATGTTAGACGCGGAAACAGCCACCTCACTCTGAGCACTTGCGGCGGCTTTTCCGCGTTTCCTCACAGAATGGAAGGAGCGCTGAAAGGTGAAAATTGCTCTGGTGTTTTAGGGGTAAATCCCCTCGGTGGGGAAGTGGTTAAAATGATATGCCTAGTATAATGTATAGTGACAATATTTTATTTGGAAATAAAGGTAAATTTTTTCAGTTTTACATCCATCGCTAATTTTTAGCCCATACATTTATAATAATATGACTTCTTGACATACATATTAAAAATGTTTTAATCCCTACAGTCAGTAGGCGTAATTTTACTATTTGACCACAAATGCCCCCGCTGAGCAAATCCTATGTAGCGTATAAGTATGCTACATAGGAAACAATGTGTTGCTACATTGTAACTAGGGAAGTGACGCAGGCTTCAATGGAAGCCTGTATCATGGGTGGCCTGTGGAGAGTTTAATTAATGGGAACTTTGTTCCCATTCATAAATCTAACGATCGGCGGCGGAAGGAAGTGCGGCTGCTTTATTTAAGAAAAAACACTGTTGGGCTTAATGCTTGGCTTTCTTACACTCCATTGTGAATGCCATAAGATCCAAGCTCATCATCCCTCCGCCCCCTCCATATCAACAGAACACATTGCTAGCCTGAATGCCGGCAATGGGTCTGTACGTACAGCATCGGGCTCCGAACTGTCGCCTGAGGAATAGTTTTCTGATCCCTGACAGGTGACAATTATTGCATGTGTGTATTTAGCTTTACAGAGAGGTTTCCAAAACAGCAGGGAGTAATGATGTCATGACCTTAGATTAGGGGTAGGGAACCTATGGCTCAGGAGCCAGATGTGGCTCTTTTGATGGCTACATCTGGCTCACAGACAAATCAGTAGGGGTTGATTCACTAAGCTGCACTGCTTAAGCGGCGCAGCTTAGTGTGGCAGCGCAAGTAACATTTTCAAAGTAGGCATGCTACTGCTGTAGCATACACTTCTAACTTACTTGCGCGACCCTAAAATTAACAACCGTTCCAATTGTCCCACTCTGGGCCCTGTCAAGTCCAGTGACCTTGTAGGATGAGATCCCTACACTTTGATTGGCCCAATACGGTGTCTGTCACTTGACAGGCAG
Source organism: Hyperolius riggenbachi (assembly GCF_040937935.1). Taxonomy (NCBI): domain Eukaryota; kingdom Metazoa; phylum Chordata; class Amphibia; order Anura; family Hyperoliidae; genus Hyperolius; species Hyperolius riggenbachi. The sequence goes on along the minus strand of NC_090646.1, from coordinate 411,930,542 downwards.
CCTATTGGGCCAAAGTGCGGGGATCTCGTCCTACAAAGTGAATCAACCCTTAAGTCAGCTAGCTAATTGTACAAGCTGTTAGTTAGTAATGCTCCTGTCTGGCTCTCGGGGAAATTGCTTATGTTGCTGAAACCCAAGAGAAGCTGAAGACGTGTCTGACACATCCTCTGCCTGGAGGATCAACTGTATACATATCACCATGGCAACAGGGACATGAGCCCTACTGTCCCAGTTTGAAACATATTGTATGGCTCTCACGGAATAACATTTTAAAATATGTGGCATTTATGGCTCTCTCAGCCAAAAACATTTCTGACCCCTGCGTTAGATGATGCCTTTTAGTGACATCTGGAAGACTGCTGCCATACCATAGCACCATGGCAGCAGCCTCATCTACCCCTTGCTTAATAGCTATTGGAGGGAGACTTGTGCAATGCATGATGGTGTCACACACCATAATGTACATGTGTGTACACCCCAATGCTCAGTGATTGAAGTGAAAATGAATATGTTTTTAAAAGTAGTAATAGTAGTACAAACTGTAGTTTCATTGTTAATGTGACCTGCCTCAATATGGCAGTCAAGTTAATTTGAGCTAAGTTAAGTTAGTTAAGCTGGCAACCCCATTATTGACATTGGTTATGTCAGCTTTAAGGTGACCACTAATGATCCAATCTTTTTCATCCAATTTTACCAAATCTATGTAGTATACGGGTAAATTGAGTGAATGTATTGAATGGATCATTTAGGCAGTTCCCTTATATTACATTGAAATGGTAAGATTGGATCATTAGTGACCACCATTAGAAGTAGTACCAGTCTGACAGACAGGAAAAATGTCCAAAACCTACCAGAATATGTCAGCAGGAGTACCTTCCTCTTGAGTTATTTTTTTACTAATTTGGAAATGCATATAGGAAGAAGTAGCCAGAGCAGAGAAACATGCTTCTGTATTTAACTAGGAATGAAAATACCTCTTCCTACAATAATATTTCTTTGGCCATAGCTATAAAAACATTTCTGTGCATTATGGCAATGTGCTGCTGTAAGCTGAAACATTGGCAGAAATGCCACGTTTATAGGTAAAGTCACACTTCTATGGGAGGAATGTTTGCTTGGCTTGGATAAATGTAGCTAAGACTTGTAAACTGCAGAGACCCAGTTATAACTTCTACCAGCTTGTTAGGATCTCTCTGCCAAGACCAAAACTTATTTTTAGAGCTCCTTTTCTGCCACTGAGACTGACTCTTTTTTCTTGATGAATGGAAGCTACACACCCAGGAAGACAGGAAGGCTAAGATAAGACGAATGTGGTTAGCAGAGCACAGTACACTATTTCCACAGACCTAGGAATATGCTGGAAGAAACATAGGCTGTGCCAGTTTGTTTCTGTCACTTCCTGTGGATGATTTGTAAAAAACAGAATAAAGCAATATAGAAGTGCTGAAAATCTCAACTAGCCATCAGGGCCGGTTCTCTCGTGAAGAAAGGTGAAAGATTTGCACCAGGCGGCAGAGATTACAGGGCAGCATGTTTATAAAGTGTTTACACTAACAGCATGCAGTCAGAGTAGGAGAAGTGAGAGGGGAGCAAGGTGTAGAAGTCATAATTGGGGAAAAGCAGCTTGTTATGTTGTGTGAGGAGTCTGACAGTGAGTGAGGAGGGGAGAGGCAGGAGAGCAGCAGTGAGCAGTTTGTTTGTCACAGACTCACAGCCAGCAAGTGTGCCATGGTGTTGAGCTGCAGCATGTCATGTGAGAACATTACATGAAGCAGAGTAAATTGTCGGGTGATCATTCCAAATCGGGTGGAACCAGCCCTGTTAGTCAGGTCTGTGCCTCCCTTCTCACTTCCTGTCTCAGAAAAATGACCCACTGGTGGTGACTCTGTTGTACAGCAGCGTCATACTGTATTTAACTATTGCGCAATTTAACTATTGCGGGTATACTAATCAAACTGAACAGCACACATGAATAGTTTGGTTTGCTTGTGATGACAACATGGAATTAGCTAATCTCTGCTGATTATCAGACAGCAAACTTTGACAACCAACCTGAATTCTTGTTCACAGCAGATAAGTAATCATTCAGGTGCCCTGTGTTTTTGTATTCTTATGCATTGCACTGCTTTTTGAAAATCTTGGCATAAAGTGGATCAAAGTTTTATCATCACATCATTGGCTTGTGAATGAGGACTTCCTCACACTATGGCAGTGCTTCACAACCTTTTTCAAGTCATGACACATCACGCCAAATATTCAGATTTTCATGATACACTGCTGCTGGCACAGTGGTGGCTGCTAATTAGTGGCTCTTATTGCTGGTGGCATAGTGGCGGCTGCTAACCAGTGGTTGCTACTGCTGCTAGCAGGAATTTATGTGCACAGTTTTGATTTTTATTACCTCACTGATTTAGTCATTTACTCATGATTTTAGTTTCACTGTGATTAGCACCTAGCACTTTATTTGCATATCCTGAAACCCAGGGTCACGTACACTCTGTTGCACAGGATTGAGCACACAGTATTATTTGTTAGCAAACATCATTTTGGCCCAGAGGCATTATTAAAGGATCCTAGATGATTTATGATAATCAGTTGGTCAGCTGAGAGGTGTAAACGTTTTAAATGTTTTTAAATTGTTTACAAACTTGTTTAGATTTTTTTGATACCAATAAAATGAATTATTCTTGAGTAACAACCAAATAACCAAAATTGAGTAGGGCTGTTTCCATGGGATACTCCCCTTTTCATGTTAGTAAATTGCATATTGATCGCCCAGAGCACACTCTTTATTAATGAGTGCAAAACTTTTCTTGTTTAACTGTTTGAAAAGTTGAATCAAACAGGCTGCTACCGCATAGAAAACTAAAAATAACGACTAGTAAGGTAAATGCAAGTGAGATGTCATTTTAGCCTGGAACTGGCGGTAAGCTAAGAAAATGTAATTTGTAAAAGCACAAAAAGGGATTAGGAGGAAGAAAGAGAGAGGAGGACAGGACAAAGAATAGAATAAAGAGAAAAACAAAAACACCCAGGAAAATAATAATGTTAATCAAAACATATTTTCGTATTTTTCAATTTTTGTTATACACAAATTCCCATTATTATCATCTTGTAGCAATTAAAAGATGGTCAATGAGACGTAGTCTTTCTTCAGCTCTGCTCTGTTTCAAACTTTAATAAGTCTCCATTTCCCCTCTCAGATTGTAACCTTTTAACTTTTACAATCTGTCCCTCTCTATCTCCTCCACCGACACTGCACCCCACTCGCTTATACACAGTGGCGGCTCCAGAAATTTTATTTGGGGGGTGCTATGCAGGTGCTGGATAATTTTGAAGGGGGGTTAGGTGTTGTGGTGGAAAATTTTGGGGGCGTGACCAAAAAAAGGGCGTGATAAAAAAGGGCATGGCCAACAAAAGAGGGGCGTGGTAAAGTGCTGGATTATACTCCAGTGCTATATAAATACATAATGATGGTAGGATATAAGAGTATGGTCGGATTAGATTGTGAGCTCTTCCGAGAACCTGACTATGTACTCTGTAAAGTGCTTGATAAGATGTTATTGCTATATAGTATGGGCATTACACTGACAGGATTAGAGTGTGAGCCAGCCTAGCCAGCCTAGCCAGGCCCCGGCCCAGGTAGCGCCGGCAGGCAATGATGATGACGCAGCAAAAGGGGCCCCAAACCTCCCGATGCCCGCGCTGAACTGGGCCTCCCTCACTCACACAATGGGACTGGCTCTCCTCTCTCTGACTCCAGACCTCCCCACTCTCTGTCTCCAGTCCAGGCTCTGACTGACGGTCTCTCTCTCGCTGCTCGGCTCTCGTCTCCGCGCTCCGGGCTCCCTCTCTCCTCATGCCCACGGCTCCGCCCTCACCACGCGGACACCACGCGGCGTGCGCAGTTTTATGCTGCCTGGCCGAGTAACGTCACGTCAGCGTGTGCTCCGCACGGAACATCTGACGTCAATCGCCGCGGCGCACACAGCAAGGGGGAGCCTGAGCAGAGCACAGCAGCGTGAGTGGCGTGCTAGACGGGGCTGGGGCTGAGCTAGTGGGCTGGGCTAGTGCCTGGGAAAAATTAAAGCAACAGAGCGGCACTGTAAGTAAAATTTCAAATCGGCACCTGTTTTTTTAGGGGGTGCTAATAGGGTGCTTGGAGGATTTTAGGGGGTGCTGAAGCACCCACCTGGCGCCGCCCCTACTTATACATGAGTTGTCACAGCGTAGATCTCTGCTCCCAGGTTGAGCACCATCTCTATTGGCATTTTCCCTTACTCATTTAAACAGGACCGGTTGTAGACTTTTTGCCGCCTGAGACAAACTTGTGAAGATGACACCACTCCACCCCCCCCCCCCCCCCCCGGTAGTATAATTACCCCCAGTATAGGTAGCCTGCATGGGGTAGCAGGCAGGAAGGGGGGAAGCGGGCACAGCAGTGGGAACAGGGGGGGGGGGGGCCCTCCCTCACCTGCTATTACCGCATTCAGTGTATCAGTAGGCAGCCGGCGGGGAAGAGATGACTCACCTCCCGCGTTCCAGTGTGCGTTTCACCGCAATGAACAGCAGAAGCTAGCAATAATCAGGCAACATTGTCGTGTAAGGCTGCCAAAACCTAGTAAAAAGCTAGAAAGTAAGCTACTCATTAAAGCCCAGGTAGAGTTCAATGGTGGCAGTACTACAGCCCCAGGTTTGATTCCTGGTCTAAACACTACCTGCATTGAGTTTGTTTGTTCTGCTAGAGTGTTTAATGTATTTTCTTACCACATCCAAAACCATGCTTTTGGGCGTCTTTGACGTGTGTTTTTTTTTCGATTCCCGGCGCTTGGGTAGGTGATTCATTTTTGTGCTAAGCGGTTTTCTCGAGCGGTTTTGTAATTCACTCCCTGACGCAAGTCAGGAAGTGAACTCTTTGACCCAGAAAATAATAAATACAATGTATTTATTGTTAAAAACGCGAATGCAATCGCTGCACAAAGCGATTTTGTGAGCATTTTGCGTTTTCTTTCTATACCTTTTTATTGAGGCGGAAAAATGGCCCATGCAGCGCTTCTCTGAGCGGATCAGAAACGAACTGCTCAGATGTGAAATCTGTCATAGAGAATGATTGCACAGGTGTTCTTACGGCGATTTTGAAAATCGCCTGCATTTGAAAAAAAAGGGCAAAAATGCCAGTAGTGTGAACTAAGGCTTTTTTTTTTTCTTGAGCAGCTGCAGGCAGTGCTTTCACCACCTGTCAACTGCTCCTGTGGACAGCCAGGTGCTTGCTAGCGCTCCACACAGACAGTGGAGAGGTGTCCGCTACACAGATATGGACACCGTGTCTGTTCCACAGAGATGCATCTGAGCCAGAGATGGGTTAAAAACAAGGAACACCAAGAGCCCCAATAGTGTAATATGTACTGGTAAATGGTTACTAGATAGAGTAAATATTAATACTCATAAACCAGGGTTACCATTCGGCAACCACTGTAAAAGCAGGTGGGGAGATTTTCCTGACCCCACTCAGGAATAAGACGTCGCTCTCTGTAGATGAGAAAAAGGGGGTTCAACCCTCCACCCAGGGTGGACTCAATATTTGCAGGAGAACAGAGGCGCCAAAGGGATAAAGGGAAGCTAAATGAGCTTAAAAAAACAAATTCTTGGTAAATAGAGGAGGTAGTGGTAGACTTACCTCCTCCGAGTAGACACACAACGACTGTAGTAAAGACAGTCAATATATTTTATTTATGAACTCCAAATATGCAACGAGTTCCGCAGGTTTGATCCCGCTTCATCAGGCAATAACAATGGAGCAATGTGCCTGGCTCTTCTACTGACCACATATGCTATTGCTGCGTTGTTATTGCCTGATGAAGTGGGATCAAACCTGCGAAATGCGTTGCATATTTGGAGTTCATAAATAAAATATATTGACTGTCTTTACTACAGTCATTGTGTGTCTACTTGGAGGAGGTAAGTCCACCACTACCTCCTCTATTTACCAAGAATTTGTTTTTTTAAGCTCATTTAGCTTCCTTTTATCCTTTTGGCGCCTCTGTTCTCCTGCAGAGATGGGTTAAAATTAACTGGGCCCTAGGCAAGGAAGTAGCTTTGGGTTCCTCTTATGGTTGTTTTGGTTATATGAGATGGGAGAGGGGTCCGAGAAAGTGGCAGTTGGGCCCCCAACACTCACTAGGCATCTGCCTAGGCTGCCTTGTGGATGATCCTGCTCTGAACTGAGCGCATCCAGAAGCAACATGAGGTGGGTTCTTGCTGCCGAGTAACTCCACCACATGTGAAATGCTGACAGGTGTGGGGTTAGAAATGCTGCAAATTAAATTGCGGCAAGAAGGTGCTCACTGGCTGGCAGATGGGAAGATGACCTAATGGACAAGCAAGTGGTTTACCCTTCCACATAAGAGAAACCTAAGGTTGAGCAGAATGATGTTTCGCTTAGACTTGGCATAAAGCTTGATGTCATTTATGCATAGGAGGTGACTAATGTCCTCCAAAGTAGATAGAAGCAGCATCCAAATGCCTAGATGTCTTCGAGCATGCTATGGATCAGACCTGTGTACCAACAGGTTTCTATGACAAAGTTCCACAATAGATCCACAACTGCTCTGTAAAAAGCTCTTTATTAAATCAAGGTAAAAACATGAACAAAAAAAGGCCGGAGAGGGGCTATGGCTCTCTGTTTCAGGACACTGCCCTTGTTCATGCAACACAGCCCGGGGCATGACTACAGGGGAGCAGCCCAGAGCTGCAAGAGGGCCCCAACCACTAGTTCACTACCTTCAATAAAGGGGTCCATCCTTCAGATCAGGTGTTTGTGTGGTTATACTTATTATGGGTGTTAAGATTATGATGGCCACACTTGTTTAAAGAGACTCCGTAACAAAAATTGCATCCTGTTTTTTATCATCCTACAAGTTCCAAAAGCTATTCTAATGTGTTCTGGCTTACTGCAACACTTTCTACTATCACCATCTCTGTAATAAATCAATGTATCTTTCCCCTGTCAGACTTGTCGGCCTGTGTCTGGAAGGCTGCCAAGTTCTTCAGTGTTGTGGTTCTGTGATGCATCTCCCCCCTACAGGCCCCTCTCTGCACACTGCCTGTGTGATATTTAGATTAGTGCAGCTTCTCTCTGTTCTATTATCTTTTACAAGCTGGATAAATCCTCCTCTGAACTGGCTGGGCTTTCACATACTGAGGAATTACAGACAGGCAGAGCTGTCACTCTGCAGGAAGAAACAGCCTGACATTTCAGTGGAAGATAGCTGCAGGGGGAAAGAAACACACAAATGATCTCTTGAGATTCAAAAGGAAGGCTGTATACAGCCTGCTTGTGTATGGATGTATTTTCTATGTGTGGACATACTGTACATCAACCTACTTCCTGTTTTGGTGGCCATTTTGTTTGTTTATAAACAAACTTTTAAAAACGTTTTTTAACCACTTTTAATGCGGCGAGGAGCGGCGAAATTGTGACAGAGGGTAATAGGAGATGTCCCATAATGCACTGGTATGTTTACTTTTGTGCGATTTTAACAATACAGATTCTCTTTAATGACCCTTGGAAAGTGGCTGCAAGAGTCACCAAAGGTAGACAAGGGAAAGGGCGTGAACATTGGAGGGTCCCATCAAAGTTTTGTTGAGAGGTCCCATGGTTTGTAGTTCCGCCCCTGTGGACACAGCCTAATCATCTCGGCAAACAATGCACATAGATCTATAGAAATGCATCAACCAATCAGATTGCGCAAGAATTGTTATGTGACTAAATCAGAGCTGATGGAGGATTGCCAAGATGATTACGCTGTGCGGCGTGAACAAGGGCAGAGTCCTGAAACAGAGAGCCGTAGCCACTCTCCAGCCTTTTTATATGTTCATGTTTTTACTTTGATTCAATAAAGAGCCTTTTTTACAGACCGGTGCTGGATCTGTTGTGGAATTGTAGGAGGTGACTAATGGCAGTTCTATTCCTGAACTTATCCATATCCAGTCTTTGGCTATCATTCATAAAGCATTCCCGCATGCGGAAATGCGTAATACCGCTGACTTTACCGAGCACTGAGCAAGTTTTGTATTCATAAAGCCTCTTTCCGCATGCGGAGCTGACATTCCCGTGCAGAGTGACAACGTACCGCCTTGTGCGGTGTGGATACGCAGTTATCCAGAAAAAGTATCAAAATGTTCATTCATAAACATTTCCGCATAGCGGTATGCGGAAGGGGATTACCGATCCCCTGGATGTAGCGGGAAGCTTGCGGAGTACATGTAAGTGAATGGGACGGACCTCCCACACATCAGCAGAGAGAGCACCGCATGGAGGGACTCGGCCAGCTTTTCTGTTTCCGCATGCCTACCGCCCGCCTGCCGACACCATTCTCCAGAAAACCTCCGCACTGCTACCGCCCCAGGCACAAAGTTTATGAATGTGCAAGAAGGATCCGCAAACCGAATGCTGGTAGAAAAATGCTGTGATTCTTTATTCAAAAAAATTCCACATGACATGGCAATAAAACCAGAAGGTTCAACTGACGCGTATCGGGCCTACAATCTGCCCTTAGTCATAGTTGAACTATGACTAAGGGCAGATTGTAGGCCCGATACGCGTCAGTTGAACCTTCTGGTTTTATTGCCATGTCATGTGGAATTTTTTTGAATAAAGAATCACAGCATTTTTCTACCAGCATTCGGTTTGCGGATCCTTCTTGCACATCTGTGAATTGGTTTGGCTGTCCTGGTCCTGCACCTGCTGGTTTGAATAGAGGGGGTAGAGCGTTTTGAACTTTTCTATTGCCACAAAGTTTATGAATGACCATCCAGAAGGATAAACTACCGACGGTGGTATTCTCCCGCACGGGTTCCCCTTACCGACAGCCTGTTCATGAATGATAGCCTTTGTGATATTTCTGGCCATGAGTATTCTAGCCAATGCAGAATAAGGCCTAGTGCACACCGAGCTGTTCTGGTAGCGTTTTTAGAACCGCTTGCGGATATGGAAACGCTTGGGTAATGTATTTCAATGGGCTGGTGCACACCAGAATGGGAGGCGTTTTGCAGAAACGCATACTCCCAGGCTGCAGCATTTTTTGGATTTTGGAGGCGTTTCTGCTTCAATGTAAAGAATAGGAAAAACGCAAAACGCTTGATAAAAAGCCAGATCAGAGCGGTTTTCCAGGCGTTTTTGTTACAGTAGCTATTCAGTAACAGCTTTACTGTAACAATATATGAAATCTGCTACACAAAAAACGCTACACAAAACCGCAAAACGCTAGCTTAAACGTTTCATAATAATAAGAAAAAACGCTTCCAAAACTGCTAGCGTTTTGCGGACCTGCTAGCGGTTTTTGGTGTGCACTAGGCCTAACAGTGAAGATGGTTCATCACCTTGGTATATTCTGCACTTTATGGTCATTTGTGCAAGAAAGGGCTTATTGATATTTTGCCGCACAGTCACTGTGGCACAAGGTGAGCTGAATGACGGCTCACCCTGCTGCCAGTGAAATTGCGGGCAGCATTATTTTTATTATTATTTTTTTCACACACCCAAGGGAAGGATTTGTAGAGCATCACTGTAACAATTCCTGGCCAGTGTAGTGCTAATACATTAATGTGGGAATGAGAATGGAATATTTTCAAAGAGCTGCTTAACCTCCTGTCAGAGCTCGGGTCACATTTCAAACTGATTAAGCCTAACAAGCCTGTAGGAGCAGAGTGAATTCCTGAGCCTGCAACGTGGGACACAACCAGGAACGTAATTTAACTTTTACGAGGCATACAAAGCGATTATAAGCCCAGCTGACATTTGCGGATATGAGTAGCAGCGATGCAACAACAACTCGGAAATAAGTTTATTTTAGACACTGAATAGAGTCCATCCTGTTGACGATCTCGGGTACAGAACTCTAGCGATCGTAATGAGATGAGAGCAGTGACAGAGCAGTGACTGATAGCGGAGGTAGCCCTCCCTGTTCCTCCTCCAGTACAGCCCTGCTCTCTCCCTCTCTCTGGCAAGCACGGTGGCAGCAGGGAGGAGGAATACGGAAGTGAGAAGTGACAGCTCGCTGACAGTGCGCGGGGCATGGAGGAGACTGCTGCCCCAGCACTGCGATAAGGGACGCACTGACCATTCACCATGGCCTCGCTGTCCAGCGCTGAGAGGAGGGCCTTCGCTCTGAAACTCAACAGGTAAGCACTATGCATACCTCTCCCTGAGCATTCATTCACCGTATCCTTTGTTGTTTATTTTTTTTTTTTACATTTTGACATTGACATATGCCCTTTATTACTTTATGAGCATTCTTTTACACTGCCTACGTTTTTGTGCGATTTGCAATCTGATTTCGATTGCATGCGAGCCGCAAAATGCAAGAGTAGTATATAGTACTCACATGTATCATAGCTCCCAACTGTCCCTTTTTCGGAGGGACAGTCCCTCTTTGGGAGCCCTGTCCCTCTTTCCTCCTCATTTGTCCCGCTTTCAGGACTTTGTCCCTCTTTCTATGTAAATATATATATTTCTCTACTAAAAAGTGTGTTTGACAAACTTTATTCCCATCCTTTAAATTGATATATTACTAATTTTAAAATGAAGGAAAATGAACCAGAATAGAAAGGACCAGTGTGGTTTGAATTATCAAACAACATATTTTTCTCACTACATTTTTATCGTATGCGTGACTAGGGGTGTGATGGGGGCGTGATCATGGCGTGGTATGGGTGTGGCTAAAGTGTCCCTCTTTCTCATCTCAAAAAGTTGGAAGGTATGTGTATATTTTATATAAGTATGATTGCGATTTGCAGTATATGGACTCTTTTCCACTGTATAACGCACGCGATGCAATTGTGTTTTTTAAAAATATTTTTTGCTTATGATTCAGAAATCAGAGGGACTGGCACAAGCGTAATCGCGAGCAGAATCACACAAGAATGTGATTGCGTTTCTAACAAAATTTCTGTTTTGTAATGCCTACTTATGTGTTTTGTAAACCGCGTGTGTTTTGCGATTCTGATCGCATTCTTGCAAGTGGAAAAGGGCAGTCAGAGCCAGGGCGGTGGAGTCAGCAGTTTCAAAAACTGAGGAGTTGGAGTTGGATGATCTTTGTACCCGCTCCATAGCCCTGGAAGGGCTGTGGAGTCGGAGTTGAGGTGTCAGAGCAAATTTGGGTACCTAGAGTTGGTGGTTCTATGAGGAGTCGGAGTTATAGTGGGATGATTTTTGTACAGACTCCACAGCCCTGGCAAGCAATAGGTTTATACATCACCATAGCTGTCGTTTGTAATGTTTTGCTTCATTGTGTATCAAAATGCCATTTGACCCCAGTAGTTGTTTTTAGGGCTCGTTTCCACTAGGGCGAATCCGCATGCGGGCACTGCATGCGGATTCGCATAGCTAATGTTAGTGGATGGGGCTGTTTCCACCTGTGCGGCGTGCGGGAGCGATTTGGCAGCGGGCCAAATCTGCACGGCGGGACCCACAGTTTTCGCCTGCGTCGGGAATCCGTGCGAATCGCCGCTAATGTATTTAATAGTAAAAACGCATGCGTTTGGTACATGCGTTTTTACCCACGATTTCGCGTGCGATTTCGCACCCTTCCCAATGTTATCTTGTCCTGGCAGTGTCATGGTTAATTTCGCATGGCACCCTGCCATGCGAAATCGCACGCGAAATCGCGGGTAAAACGCATGCGGAAACGCACCCGCATGCGTTTTTACAAGCGTCTGAATGCCGGCGAAATCGCATCGCACTAGTGGAAACGGGCCCTAAGAAACTGCAGAAGTTTTTATAGTTTTTGTAGTGCAAAGGTACAGGATATAAACATTAACCTTGCTTAGTGTGTTGCGTTCAGACTACTTTTGGCAGAGTTTTCAGTAGCCTCTAGGCACAAGTCTGTGAGGAATGAAGCAGCACACACCTATCCTATAGGACAAGGCTTCATTTATCAGCAATGCTTCAGAGGTAAACTTGCTTACACTGTTACATTCTTCATAATCTCAATCATCTGATCATTTGTTTGTGCCTCTTGGAATTCTGTACAAATTATTGCTACTGGTGAACCAATGGGACTAATTGATTTTATAGTGCCAGTTGAATCAGTTCTGTAAAGGTAAGCTATGTGCGCATGCAATACTGCAGTTGTTCCCAAACAATCTCCAACGGCAATGTGACAAATGATGTCTGGCGACAACATTGCATGCGTGAATTCAACAATGGCATACCGATGGGAGACTAGCGGAAGCTCTAAACTGAAGATCTGGTAGTATATACCTAGCCACGCATGAAGCTTTTGAATAGAATGATCGTTTATCATCATTCGATACCTGTGTTTTCTACCGACTATTAACACCCATTATCATCTGAATGGATCCATGAGGGTGGACCGGTATACATGGAGGATAATCGTGGTCTATCAGTGATTGTTTATTGCTAATCTTTATTAGATTTATTTTTTAAACAATTTATTTTTTATTGTTCATCGTCCATCTTTTGCTTCAAACGATTTTTATCTGACACATTTCCTTAGCTATAGTTTGGTAGTACACATAGGCAGTCCCATGACCAAACATTTAGCAATCAATCATTTCCCAAAGCACCAATCTCTGCGGTGCGAAACAGCTGTCAACACTGCACATGTCTATATACTGTACTTAACTCCCTAGTAATAGGATGAGCTGCCTATAACATGTACAATTGCTTGTTCACTTTAATTGGAAACCATTAAACAGTGGTTTTAGCAGTGGTTGTGCATATTCACTCTATCCTTGATATTTGAATACCAATCATTTCCCTTAATTACCTGATCAGCAACTGATCAGGCAGTAATGCCAAATCAGCGTATACATGTGCTCTATGGCACTTCTGTGATAATTTCTTTCCAGCAACTTTCCATAGATTCCTGTACCTGTCACACTATTTCCAATCAGTCTGCAGGGCAATTCACTTCAGGTTCTAAGACTATGAGATCATTTCATTGAATCAGTCATTGGATCAGAAGTGAATATTTGCTTGTGTATATTGTACTAAGCCAACGATCAAGTTGACTTAAAAGTGGTGGGGTCCAGTGCAGAGATAGGTTTGTATATGGCATCAGGTGAAGTTTCTGAGATTTAGAAGGACAGCAGTTAGCTTTGTGTTAGGCAAGTTGTGGTGGAAGGTCAGCACCAAAAATGGTCAAAAAAAACAACGAAGGTCAATGTCCAATGTGCTGGCAGAATCCTATGTGGCACTATGTTATAGTCTTTTATTATATTTCAATGTCTAATTTCCAAACCAATAGATTACTTATATAGTTACCTATATTGAGAAAAAATATGTCCATCAAGTTCATCCTTACTATTCAGGTCCAGTTATGTGATGCAGAGGAAGGCAACCCTTCTCACTTCTCTTGCTATCATGGGATGTAAGTGTCCTATACTCTGCTTAGTAGCACAAAGCTGGTCAGGCTCAGCAGAAAAAGCTGAGCCCGACTGGCTCTGTTGTACTGAAGGCATAAGATGGCCTGTCAGGGGCAAACCCAGAATTTTCAAGGGTGGGATTCCTGAAAGGTCTCCCTCAGCCACGCACAATACAGCATAATAATATGGTTGAACATCATGCTGGTACACACAAAGCAATTTCCCATCCTACTGACAGGACCTAACGGTTATTTACAACATGTCTGATCTGCTCCGGATCGACAACGTGATAGATCAGGAGCAGTTTGGATACAGACAATAATGAGAACAGCCAACATTGGTAATGAATGGGAAAGCGAAGCATTTACACAGCAGGGGCTGTGCTCATATCAGGCTCTGTGCTCTGTTAAGTTCCCCAGAGCTGCTCCATGCTCTGTACACACGTTGCTGCTCTATCCAAAGTCAGCTGTATTAGGTAAAGAAAGTCATATAAGAAAGACTTTAAAGAGGAACTGTAACGACAAAACGGCCCCTGGGGGGTACTCACCTCGGGTGGGGGAAGCCTCAGGATCCTAATGAGGCTTCCCACGCCGTTCTGCGCCCCTCGGGGGTCTCGCTGTAGCCCTCCGTACAGCCGTGACGCAATATTTACCTTCCTGGCTCCTGCGCAGGCGCTCTGATGCCTCTCGGCGCCGAAGTAGGCGGAAATACCCGATCACCGTCGGGTCTGCTCTACTGCGCAGGCGCAAGTTTCCGGCGCCTGCGCAGTAGAGCGGACCCGACGGAGATCGGGTATTTCCGTCTATTTCCGTGCAGAAAGTCGCAACAGCGCCCCCGCTGGAGCCAGCAAAGGTAAATATTGAACTGACAGTCGGCACAGTCGCCGGCTGTTCGGAGGGCTGCGGCGAGACCCCCGTGGGACAGAGGACGGCGTGGGAAGCCTCATTAGGATCCGGAGGCTTCCCCCACCCGAGGTGAGTACCCCCCAGGGGATCTTTTTAATGTTACAGAGTCTCTTTAATGTGTGCATCAAACACCAAGTAGAACATGACAAATCTGGCTTTGTAAATTTGGCCTAATTGGCTTATCACAAGACATTGCTCATGCAAATATGCATTTGTTTTTGCATGCCAAAATATGCAGGGTCTAAAACTAATACCGCAAAGCGGTTGCCCTGCAGGAATTAGTCCATGCTACATTAGCACTATCCAGGAGCGCCACGTGGAGGCTCCCCAATGCCCCCATGCATGTTAGGTAAAGAAAGTGCAGGAAGCAACACGGTGCTGTGAGCATCAGGATGCCTGCAGCCATTCTAGTGTCTCAACGTGTGCCTGTCCCCAGACACTGCCCCAGTCCTGGTCTGAGGGGGATTCCGGTCAGCTGTAATCTCCCCCTGAACTTGCCTATGCCTGTGCAGTGTGGCTGCACTTGTTTACAGATGGGAGTATGCCCATGCGCACTTATCGAAGAGGTGGGGGGTCCGAGCATTGGATCAGTGGAGGCGAGGTTGTAAGGGGAATCCTCTGGAATATCCAGAGGCTTCCCTTTACTAAGTAAGTATTTATTTGGTGCACTTTTTTTCATACGTATAAATACGCCGCCGGTGAGCTGGATGCAGGGTGAGCTGAAATAAATTTTTCTGATAAATATACTAAAACTGGCAGCGTTTGGCCCGGGGAGACCCATGCTATCACAGGGAGAATATACAAACGTTATGCAGATAGAGTCCTTGCCCAAGACCTTTCTAGTTACCGTATATACTCGACTATAAGTCAAGAAATTTAGGTCTGACTCAAAGTATAAAGGTGGGGGGGTCGCCTTATACTCGAGTCAGTCCTAAATGTCCCACGTATAGTAGGGGGAAGGCGCCTCTCTCTCTCCCCCTCTGATGTAGCTATCCCGCTGTAAATCTCTTCCCTTTCCCCCCCCCCCCCCCCCCCATCGCCGTGAAAAGGGGGGCTGCCTCTCTCTCCCCCTCTGTGTAATTAATGTTCACATGAAGTCACATGACATCGGGAACCGGAGCTGTACTATTGGACAGAGAGCGGCATGAACGGAGAGTGTATAGAGGATTCAGCGCTGGCAATGGAACTGTAAGTGCTGGCTTCTGCTGCAGCGCTTACTGTGCATTAGATCGCACAAAGGGGGGAGAGAGAGGATGGAAGCACAAAATTACTGTAGCACTGCGGGGAAGGGGACAGAAAGAGGCACCTTTCCCAGCACATAACATTACAGAGTTGTGCTGGGAGGGAGGGAGGATTTTCAGTGTGTTGCAGGTGATTTAGCACTGTGGGGAGGGTTAGAGAGACGCTGGCTGCTGAGGCTCTGGGAAGGGTGTATTGTTTAAAGCGGACCTGATCTCAGATCCTTCTCTCTGCTCTAAAAGATATGCAATAGCATAATAACCTTTAAAACAAAAATGCCTTATGTTTGCAGATGTATTGCAGAATTTGTATCAGCTGTAGTGTGTCTACTTCCTGCTTTCATGGAAGCAGGCATATTTAAATGAGCTTATCCGCCTTGTCAGGTGACACGGGGAGAGATCAAATTACAGCTTGTTATTAGACACAGATGAGAGGGAATTAGACAGGCTAAACTCTCCTAATACATACAGAGTGCATTTCTCTATGTTTTCTTTATGTCCTGTGCAAGACCTCAAGTCTACTGTGCAGCCATTAACTTTGCTAGATAGACTTATACTTGAGTAATTAAAAAAATCCAGCTCAAGAGGGTCAAATATTGGGGTTACAATTCCGTGTGATCTTTTCTGCAATGAATTCCCCATAATGCCGCACTTTCTAGTGTAGATATCATTCCTTTTCGCTACTGTGAGGCAATTATGTATACAGGGCTGCTGATGTATAAAACATCTATAGCTCTTGGCTACTCATAATTATAAATACAACTTACATACAGTTGTTTTGGGTTATTTGCCCTCATCAGTAACGTATGGATTTGTATGACCACTGTATGGGGTGAAGATCAGGGAAAAGCAATACAGACTACCTGGTTAAGAAGACTGTACTATACAGCATTTTTGTAGAGGGTTTTTAGGCTCCTTCCATTCTAGTACATAACAGCATGGAGGTTCTGTGACCCTATAATGTAACTTGGTACAACATTGTTGGGATGGGGAAGCCAAACTAACTGCTCTGTTACTGCACACACTATTACCAAACTGTGTTCATGTCACATGTGATGAACATGTGATAGGTTACTGTGCGCAGCTGGGCACAGCACATTTATTACAGTGGCCAGTTAGGAACAAATTGATTGAGAAATGACATACTGTATGCAATCAGCTTTGTCAATAAATGGCAGATGTCTGTCAAAGTCTTTACAGGATATTTCTCAATTTTCCCACATTGTGAAGTATTGCGGTCAGCAGAGGAAAGACACTTGTGAAAACCATGCGTTCATGTGTTGCAATGCACACGCTGAACCTCCAAACTGTTTATTTCTTTTTTTAACCCCTAAAGATTTGCAGACATGATTTAATGTGGCACTGCAGGTGCTTTATTCCAACAAGCTTCCTAGACTTCGTAGAAGCGCATTTGTAGCGCGAAACGGCCGTCAGGCACCTGTCCCCAGCACCCACCGCACCACCAATGGTATGTGACCTTTTATAACAACACTGTATGTGTGCTGCTTTTTGTGCCTCGCTTGTTGGAATAGAGCACCTGCAGTGCCGATCATCCTCCTCATTCTCTTCATTCACATTCATGCTGCCTTCCACCTGTATCAGAGCACACAGATTGCACCACAGCGAGAGAGAAGTGTGTGAACCCTGCCTGCATCACCCCAGTGTCTGCTGTCTTTAGCTGCAGTGCCAACTGTTTCCTCCTCCTTCACCTATATGATTTAAAGTGGACCTTAACTCAGAACTTCCTCTCTGCTCCAAAAGATAAGCAGCAGCATAATAACATTGGAAGTAAAACATTTCCTTGTTTCAGCTGATACAAATCCTGCAATAAATCCAGTGTGTCTACTTCCTGCTTTGATGGAAGCAGACATAAAGTTAACATCTTGTGTTTACAAATTAGCTGCTCTGCTGAGGCAGCCAGCTGGCACAGCTGATACATCAAGTTATAGTTGATTAGACACAAATGAGGGAGAATTAGACAGGCTAAACTATCTAAATACATACTGGGTGCATTTCTCTATGTTTTCTTTCTGTCCTGTGCAAGTTCAGGTCCACTTTTACCAAATCCTTGGTATAATGCTGTGTAGTATGGATTATCAATGAGATGTAAAAATGATGTGCTGATGCAAAAGGTATGCTTATTTTATGCAAATGTATGCAGCTTAAAAACTGGATCGATCAAATGCAAGAGCATCTGCATTCATTTGGTCTATTTTCAAGGTGCACAAATTTGCATAATATTACCATAAATTTGCATAATTTAAGAATGATTGCTCTTCCTTGACCATCCTTGCTGTGAAGTCACAGTTGAATAAACAGTACTGTTGGTTAAGTTGCTTCTGGGAAGGAAGGGCAGTGTTGAGCAGATTATCTGGCTATGTTATCAGCTTGCCCATTCACTTTTTTCCCTGACGTCACTCTTGCCTGTGGTCTCTGTGTAGAAACCCACAGTCACAAGATTAACAGCTGATCCAGCTGAACACCAGGTCATCATCTATCATATTATGGCCGTAGGCATTGCAAAGGAAATGTGAAGTGAGAGGTATATGGATGCTGCCATATTCATTTCCGTTTAAACAATGGCAGTTGCAAGCATGCAGCTAATTTAGACGTCACTGTCAGAGCACCTGATCTGCATGCTTGCTCGGGGTCTATGGCTAAAGCATTAGATGCAGAGGATCAGCAGGACTGCCAGCTTGATCTCTAATTTTGTGGTTATTAGGGTTTTGTCCTGTGTCTCCTTCCAGGACACAGTTTAGCAAAGTGTAATGAAATGTTTTCCCCAAAAAAACCACACACATCACACCATAATAAGGCAACTCCCTCCCCTCCCAAAAAAAACCACATAGATAATAAAGTTCTTAAGGGTGGTTAAAATGTTCTAAAATGAGGCTCTGAATAATCAGTATAAAATTAATACGCTATAGCGCACTATAACACCAGCTGCTCTGTATGTGTGTCTGGGGATAATGTACGTATACAGAAATGAAGCATCATGGGAGATCTTTTTTGCTTACATGAAGCTGAATACAGTAGAGTACCAGTTAACTAGAACTCAACCAAGCGGCAGTCTCACCTAACCGACTCAAATCCCAAGATGGATTCACATACTTCTGCTGCTTCTAGGCGACTTGTGCTGTAATTTCTGGGCTCCAAGACTTTGTTTCCAGGCACCCCAAGGCTCTGCCACCTCACCACTGGGCAAGAGAGTCTCCATAAATGCTTTTTCTTTTTCATTTGGTGTCGTTGACATTACTGTGCCCTGCATGAATAATCTGCAGCTGCCCTCAACTACTTTATGCCCTGGCTTTTTTAATTGTCCCTAACCTAGGCTGCAACTTTCAAAACAAAAAAGTCAGCTGGCCATAGAGTATTCCATAGTGCCTGGGGTCCTCTAAGTGCTCTTAACACTGCTCCCACTATCATGGGGTCCTGAGGAGCGGGCTGAACAGTAAGGGCCCGTTTCCATTAGCAACGGAACCAATACAAATCAATGGAGCAGTTTCCATTGCTTGCGAGTTATGCAATGTGACGCTGCCAGGGAAACTACTCGGATTCATGCTGCAGATTCTCACAGCACACATCCGATTCCCGTACACAACAA
Organism: Hyperolius riggenbachi; assembly: GCF_040937935.1. Taxonomy (NCBI): domain Eukaryota; kingdom Metazoa; phylum Chordata; class Amphibia; order Anura; family Hyperoliidae; genus Hyperolius; species Hyperolius riggenbachi. The sequence goes on along the minus strand of NC_090646.1, from coordinate 411,911,406 downwards.
CTAGCGGCCGCATCCAGACTTCCGGAAGACCACTGGAAGCAACTGTGGCACGATACGATGCAATGATCGCATCCTATTGCTAGTGGAAATGGGCTTAGGCCCGGTTCACACTGGAAGGATCAAAAACTGATCTGTAGAACGTATCAGTTTTTATTTGGCATTGGTTTTTGATCCGTGACCCTCCGTTCCGTTAGCGTTTGATCAGTGTGATGCGTCTGTTGCTCCAGAATTATCCCAGCCTCCCCAAAATTTCGGTCCATTCGGCGTAACGGGCTGAACATACCTGACCTAACAGAGCAATGTGAACAGATCCTATTGATTAACATAAGATCTTTTCACCACCATCAGGATCCGGTCCATTTAGTTCTGCTAAAGGGACTGTTTTTAGTGCCAATGTGAACCGGGCCAGTACAGTATATGGCTCTACAGTACAGAACTGAGGCCATCAGTGTCTGAAACTGCTTTGGCTCTCCACACTGCTCCTATTCTCCTGGGGTCTTTCTGGTTAATACTGTACCAAGGGGCTTACTGTTGCTTGAACTGATAAAGCTGCTTCATCTAGTTAATGGTATGTATGTAGTTTGAGGTATAACACAGTACTAATTAGGCCTATTTTTAACATTGAGTCTCAAGCAACCAGAACGCGCATTTATCCAGCATCAGCCAATCCCTGTTTGTGCCGGATAACCGAGACTCTGCTGTAATTGCAAATACCTTCTGTTTTAAGAAGGCAGATTCATGGCCGGCCTTTGACCTGAGTAACTAGAGTGGTCGCTCAGGGCGCCGACTTCCGGGGGTGGGGGGGCGTTCGCACGTGATGTGCTTTCAACTGGCCCTGGCTGCATTTCTACCTGCGGGCTCCGGGTCCGTCTGTGGCTGCTACGAGTGGTAGCTCCGCCCACTGGTGCTGCTGAGGGTGATGGGGACGAAGACTCCAGGATCCTGCTGTTGCCTCTTGCTGAGTCTGTGTGAGCCTTGCATGCCGCCCCTCGCTCACAGGCAATGTCAGCGTTGCGCACTAATCAGAGACAGACCTGCTTGTCACTCCTGACTCCTGGCCATCTTCTGTCCCCAGCTACAAGCAGAGAAGTAAGATTCCCCAACTGCCTCCTGGTTGGGGAAGGTGGGGGAGGGCCCATATACTGTACGCTAAAGCGAATCTGCTTGTATACTATAAACTATTTATCTGCCTAGCTATATACACTATCTGTGTATATATACTAAAGGGGGGATCTGCATATATACACTAAAGGGGTGATCTGCCTATAAATACTAAAGGGGGATCTGCCTATATATACTTAAGGGGGATCTGCCTGCATACACTAAAGGGGGAGAATCTGCCTATATACCCATAAGGGGGGTGGGGGTAATCTGCTTATATAAAAGAAAAAGGGGATCTGACTATATACACTAAAGGGGAGGATCTGCCTATACAGTATATATTAAAGGGGGGAATCTTCCTCTATGCACTAAAGGGGGGTGGGGGGGGGAGAATCTGCCTATATACACTAAAAGGGGATTTTCCTATATATACTAAAGTGGGGATCTGCCTGTATACACTAAAAGAGGGGGAGGGAGGATGTGCCTATATACACCAAAGGGTGGGACCTGCCTATATAAACTAAAGGGGATCTTGCACATGGGTGTGCGTATGTGTGTGCGAAGAGGATGAATGGGGGGAGGGGGCACCAAAATCTGGTTACGCTCAGGGTGCTTTGAAACCTAAGGCCAGCCCTGGGCAGATTTATATTTAACGGTAGTGATTTGTAACTTGTTACCCCACAGTGCAATTTATGAAACCTCCGACTCAAGGTACCCAAAAATTGCTCCGTCTCCTCAACTCAAACTCCACAGCCTTGGTTGTTGGACCAGTTACACTTTTATACATAAGGATGCAATAATTGAAACTCTTGTATACAGTCTTCTGCTTTACAGGACTCCATTGCATGGTCCTCAAATAATCTCTATATTACCCATGGACTTACTTTATACCCCCACCAGTGGCTAGTTGTTCATGTTTTAATGCAATGTTATGCTGTGTGCAGTCATGTGTCCATGGATTGCTGAGTATAGACCATTTTATGGTGTTTACTTCCAATAACATTTCACATGTTTGTGTATGGCCTTGAGTACATTACAGTGTGATATACAGTTCTCTTTTTCTTTCGTGCTATGTTCCCATGTGGTTTCACTTCCCTTCCTGGTGTAGAGGTATGCACCAGGTAAATAAATTATAATCAAGGGTTATTGTCCCATGTTCATCTAAGGCACAGGTAGTCTTCCTTCTCTCTTTCTCTCTCTTCTCTTTATTCTTTTCATCTTTGGGGTTTTTGGTTAGGGGAAAACGAATGAGGGCTCAAACCCACTAGAGCGATTTTGTGAGCGTTCAGGGAGTGATTCAAAATGCTTGTGATTTCTCTAAATGCTTACTGTATTTTTTGGACTATAAGACTCGCTTTTTTTCCACCAAAATTGGAGAAAAAAAAGGCACTGCATCTTATAGTCCAAATGCAGGGAGTTCCTGACTTGTGTACACCTAACACTACAAACCTCAAACCCGCTGCAATGTTGGGGACTCCCTGTTCTGTGCCCATGCAGAGGAGGACACAGGGGGACAAACGGAGGACACAGGGGGACACAAAGGGATATTGAGGAGGACACAAGGAGGACACAGGGAGACACAAGGGGGCATGAGGTACAAAGGAGGCACAATCCACAAGATGCCCCTCACCTTGTATACACCAGGTTTAGTATATATTTTTTCTCTTGGATTTAGTCCTCTAAACCTAGGTGCGTCTTATGGTCAAGAGCGTCTTATAGTCCGAAAAATATGTTAGCTAATGTTAATGGATGGGCCAAATTCCACTGGAGCGATTGTGATTACCAAAATTGCAAACGCAGGACATGCAGCATTTTTAGCGATTAGCGTTTCTGCAATGTAAAGTATATAAACGCTGGCATAATCGCTCGTCAAAACCTGCAGAGAGCGATTTTACATTATTGCACACTGTAAAAATGTTTTTAATTTATTGGAAGGACCAATTATAATTAAAAACGCTAATCGCTTTTTAAAAACGCTTCCAAAACCGCTTACAAATCGCTCATTAAAACCGCTGGCGATTGCGATTAGCGATAGTGTTTTGTAGTGGGTTCCAGGCCTAAAAATAATTAGAGAAGCCCATTGATTGTCGTTACAATTCAGTGACATCTGTTGGAGTGGTTGTTAGTTGGGGAAAAAGTAACCCACAACTTCTCCGATTTGTTAATGTTCTGGTAGGGCAGGGGTCTCAAACTCGCTGCCCGCGGGCCATTTGCGGCCCTCGATACAATATTTTATGGCCCTCGCCGGCAAAAGCTTCCTTATAGTTCGCTTCAGTGCTCCCAAGTAATCCGCCGCATTCCCGCTGCTAAACGAGGGCTGCAGAGCCCCCAAATCGCCCGGGGGGCAATCAGCCGGCATTTCCTGGAAGTGCCAGAGCTTTCAGCTTCAGCTCTGCCCCTCCTGACGGATCGCCGCCTCTCCCCGCCCCTCTCTGTGAAGGAAGAGTGAGAAGGGCGGGCAGAGGCGGCGATGCGCCGCGATTGTGAAATTCCTTATGTGGCCCAGCCTCATCCCGACTTTGCCTCCTGCGGCCCCCCAGGTAAATTAAGTTTGAGACCCCTGTGGTAGGGTGATTGTACTATAGATGTCCTGTATAAAAGCATTGTGTTTATAATATATTCCTTACTGGAACATTATGGCTGACGTTTGTAAATGAAACAATCACTATGCATATTTTTCTGTATTATGTTACCGCTTCTCAATAATTTTTTTTAAAATATAAATATAAGGCACAGGTAGTTCTTCATATATTTATTAGAGAATGAAGATGGCAGCCTGCACATTCCAATCACATCAGGTTCCCTTTGAAAACACTTATAAGGATACTAAGGGCCCTTTCAGACTGTGTCCGTTATGTTGCGTTGCAACAGAAAATATCATTGCATCCCATTGCAATGATATTGTCTGTTGTGAGAGTTTTGGGGCTTGCAAACTGATAGCGGTGTGCCGAGTTCTGAAGCAGCATGCTGTGGGTTATTTTGGCAATGCATGCATTTACAGAGGCATTCTTTGATTGTACTGTATGGCTCACTGTACGGTTTCACCACATTGCTACCACGCAATGCGACTTTTTGGTTATGTTACATTGCGCTGCAATGTCTCAGTGTGAAAGGGCCCTAAAGCACAGAATTGTCAGGCTGTGAACACTCAACCAACACCACTGCACCTGGGCTGTTATGGTGGTACACTTCCAGCTGTGAGCAGTTATTACATTGGGCTCTGAAAGCCAGTGCATGCGTCTGTCAGCCATGTAATTCCTATTGACTTGGTTGTTATGACAGCACATGTACTGACATGAGCGTAGCTGTTGCACACCCTTCTAATGCTTTAGCCATGTTATTCTTCAGAAGTTCCTTTTTAGAAGGAATCCACTTTGTGCTGTGTAAATAATGACTTGAAAATAAATAAATAACACAAATGATGACTTACTTGTAAAACTTGCACTGGCTTAGTAGAGAATGTTCAGAGTTCAGTAGTTTGTGCTTCTGCACAGAAACCAAGTCTAATTTTAGCTATGTATAGAGAATGATTAGGATTTAGTATACAGGAAAACTACATAATCAGGTAAGATAATCAAACCTGAACTTATAGAATAAATACATTATAATAAATGGCTAGTATGAGAGGCAGCTGACTTCATAAGGTGTTAAAGAGACACTGAAGCAAAAAAAATGATGATATAATGCATTGGTTGCTTAGTACGGATAATTACTAGAACATTAGTAGCAAAGAAAATATTCTCATATTTTTATTTTCAGTTGTATAGTATGTTTTTTATAACATTGCATCATTCTCTAATATTTGCCGTTTACACACTACTCAGCATTCTAAATTATCTTACAGAGCAGCCCAGTGAACTATTGACCTGTCCTCTGCAGAAGAAAAAACAATACAGTGTCTGACAGTTGATATAACAAGCTTCAGAAGACAGCGCTCTCTGTGACTTTGAAAGTTGTAGAGCTAAATGGTTCTTTTGTTTGCATAGATAACAGCTTAACAACTGGAGTTTCTTAACTCTTCCTGTACTGGAAACAATATTAGACTTATGTCTCTGCTCCTAATGTTTTATTTCTTAGCTGTACTACACATTCAAATCATTATATGATAGGTTTTTTTTTCGCTTCAGTGTCTCTTTAACTTTCACTTTCCAAGAACACGAACCCGTGCCTGCTTACAATTAAAGGTCCACTATCATGAAAAATTGTAAAATGTGAAATATATGTGTATAAGAAGTGCATCTCCGCCTAAGTTCCGGTCACCTCCTATGTTCCTGTCACTTATAGTAAGCATTGAAAATCTGACAGGCTTTGGACTAATCCATCTCCTCTTCTCAGTATTTTCTTTATTTTCAAAAGCACTTATTGAATGGCAGTTATTCAGTCCAACTGCCAAAATAGTATGCACATGAGTAGGGAGGCTGGCCAACATATTTGTATAGATCCTTTCCAGGGATTGCTCTGGTATAGAATAAAGGAGATACTGAGAATTCCTCAAGAGCAGATAGTCTAGTCCAAAACTTGTCAGATCTGTCATACCTTTACTGAGTACCGTAAGCGACAGCAACATTGGAAAAAAGTAATTTATAGTGCATTTTAATCTGGGAGGAATGTACTTCATGTACACACGTATTTTAACTTATAAAACAGTTTTAAGTGGGGTCCCATTCCGTGTGCAGCCACCTCTTCCATGTGTAACATCCAGATACAGCAGGTCTTCCCTTTAATGAATTGCTCCCCATTTGCAGCTTCCCTGTTTTGCAGCAGCAGCCTCTCTTCCATACCGAGCCGCCCTCAGGACAGTCCCTTTGTGGCGTTTTCTAGAAACCCAACCTTGCACTTTTGTTGAGAAAGATGCAATCAATTCCTTTCAGCTCTGTTTCAAGATTCAGCAGCAAACATTATTTCAGATTGCTTACCATGTAAACATATCCACTGTAGTGTTACCACAGTCCACATGCAATGTTACCAATAGTAGCTGGTAGATAGGAGTGTTAGTGTTGTCTGTCAGTCATTGGTCATGCAGGCATTTACTCCTGGAGCAAGATAGGAGTTTCTGACTAGTTTGCACTAAAGGGGCCCATACACTGGTCGATTTCAGCCATCGATCACTCGATTGATTCTATAGAATCGATCGATTAGAAATCATTCTATCAAATTCCCCATTTAATTGCTTTGCGGCCGATTTTGATCAATTTCGATGGATTTGATCTATCTAACAGGATGGAAGATCTAGGTCTATCTGCTGCTGGCAGCAGATCGAGGGCCCATAGAGTTGCATTGGATCTAATGGTTCAATAATGCATTTAGATACATTTCCAATAGATTTCATTCTGAATTCTATTAGAAATCTGTTCCTAGTGTGTGGCACACATCAGATAGATTCCCGTCAGATTCGACTTGACAGGCATCTGACAAAAATCTACCTGATGGTCGAATCTGCTGCAAATCTGTAAGTGTATGACCACCAGAGCACCGTTTCCATGGAAGCAAAGAAGAGCTATTTGAGGGGGGGGGGGTTTTGTGTGTCTGTTTTGGAAATTTTAATGACTAAACCTTAAAAAGACTTGTGCTGTACATATTTATGTGCATAGTAGTATTTTGATGAAAAAGGAATTGGGAGCTACATGCACAGCCACTTGCTAGGGCCAAGTGTGGTCACACACAGATTGCCAAAATTTGTATATGACAGGAGTGCTTACAGCAGCAGAGGACACTGTTCTTAGTAGCAAAATCCCTAGTCAATACCTTTGTTTTTCTCTATCAGTTCACGTTCACTTTTAATTTACAATTGTTTTCAAAATAGCTTCAATGTAATAATGCAGTTAAACAACTTGGCTCTTTGAACACCTTCCTATGTGGTCTTCTATTGATTTGACCGGTAAGTATCATACCAATCAAACTGGGAATTTCAGGGACACTGTCAGTCAGCTGCTTCTCTTTTAGCTCTTCTGAAGCTCTTCTCTGTGAGTCCCTGCACTGGCTACTCATCATACCAATGATAGAGATCAAACTTCTAATTCTTACTTTCAAAGCTTTCTTAAATCCGGCTTCTACACCATTACACTAATTCCCAATAGAGTAAAGTCCACGCCTGCCCAGTAGAATTAAGCCACTTGTGCACGGCATTTTTCATCCGTACATGAGCGCTTCATTGTACTGGGCATATGTAGAACATACTTATGGTTTTGTGGTAGGTAAAGACTTGTAGTGCACATGGGCAGAATGCTCCTGACCACGGGAGTGCAATCAGAAATGGGCACCGCTGGACCAGCACTTGCACAGTAGTTTGCAACTTGGCCGCGACTTAGCACACTTGCAGGGCTTTTACACAGGAATGGAGGGTGGTGGAGGTGAATGGGGAAAGAGGGCCTGAGGACCCCTGCCCGTACATGCTCGGAGCCTCCATTTGTACAGGGGAGTTCACCTATGTTATCCTTAAACCACAATGAGGAGACTGCACACACGTAGCTTCTTCAAGTAATCTGTATTAGTGCCATACAGTTACAGAGCCGACAAGAGACACGACATGTTTCGGGCGTAGCCCTTCCTCAGGTGTGCCACACCCAGTAAGCTTCACCTCTTTATACCCCACCCACAGGAAGTCACTTGGCCATTTGGTCACCTGACGTGAATAACACAGCAAACAAACTCCAAATTATTAAAACATTCAATCAACCAAATATAGTTCATATCATGGGGAACTACACAAACTGTGTCTACCCCAGAGAAATTCTGAGGATAGCTCCACTCCCAATAAATTTCAATTATTCATAATAAATCTTCAATTAGAGCATTTCACTTATTTTTCCTGTAACGAAATTCCTGGTCACAGTCAGATATGGTACCTACAAGAGAACAGATTAGAGAAAACACTTCAGACTTAGGCATTCATTGAGCCCATTGGGGTCTACACAGTTAAATTTCCTGATCCATCTGGCTTCACATTGTAATAAAAAAAATTTCCTGTCACCTCCCCTTGCCAGGAGAGGTACACTATCTATAACAAACCACCGCAGTTGTGCTGCTGTGTGGCGTTTTTCCAGGAAGTGACGTGAGACCGAGGTCTCGTACTCCTTTTTCCCCAATGCAAAATTCAAGATATCCCTTTTATGCTCTTGGATACCTTTCTTTACCTCCCTCTCCGTCTTCCCGATGTAGACATACCCACAGGGGCACTTGAGTCCGTATACCACATACGTACTCAGGCAGGAAAACCTCTCCTGGCTAGGGGAGGTGACAGGAAAAAAATGTTATTACAATGTGAAGCCAGATGGATCAGGAAATTTAACTGTGTAGACCCCAATGGGCTCAATGAATGCCTAATGCTGGATCCACACGGTGCGTTCGCGCACTCGAATTCCCGCTCGATTCCCGTCAATTCCCGTCGATTCATTTATTTCCAACATGTCCGATTTGGATTTCGATGGATCGTTAGGTCGATTCGCATGCACAGTATGCCGAATCGACCTAACGATCCATCGAAATCCAAATCGGACATGTTGGAAATAAACAAATCGACGGGAATCGAGCGGGAAATCGAGTGCACGAACGCACCGTGTGGATCCAGCATAAGTCTGAAGTGTTTTCTCTAATCTGTTCTCTTGTAGGTACCATATCTGACTGTGACCAGGAATTTCGTTCCAGGAAAAATAAGTGAAATGCTCTAATTGAAGATTTATTATGAATAATTGAAATTTATTGGGAGTGGAGCTATCCTCAGAATTTCTCTGGGGTAGACACAGTTTGTGTAGTTCCCCATGATATGAACTATATTTGGTTGATTGAATGTTTTAATAATTTGGAGTTTGTTTGCTGTGTTATTCACGTCAGGTGACCAAATGGCCACGTGACTTCCTGTGGGTGGGGTATAAAGAGGTGAAGCTTACTGGGTGTGGCACACCTGAGGAAGGGCTACGCCCGAAACATGTCGTGTCTCTTGTCAGCTCTGTAACTGTATGGCACTAATACAGATTACTTGAAGAAGCTACGTGTGTGCTGTCTCCTCATTGTGGTTTAAGTACAAATAAGTGCAGGAGTGGTGTACCTGCGGGAGTTCAGCGCCGGCTTCCAGGCCTGGAGAAGTATAGGCCTGTAACAGGTGTGTGAAGTGTAAGTTCCACCACCTATGTTATCCTGTAGTATCAAATAATGGAAGATAATAGATTGAGAAAAATGATTGATAGAGTAAAAAATTCAAATAAGCCCAATGGGCCAATAGAAATGCTCAGTGGCAAATTAAAATACTGAATTTCCTTCCAGGGGCTTATTAACAATATTATACAAATACTTGCGGTTATAAACTAATGGTCCCCCCATTCTTTTTTTGTGAAAGCAATATTCTTTGACCTGCTTTCTTGATGTTTGATTGGCCATTGGGCCAATGGGAATGCTCAGCAGCAAATACAAGTTTTGAGATTCGTGCTAGGGAGCTTATTTGAATTTTCTTGACTATTTCCTTTTACTCCACACCATGTACCAATAGAATGTTTAAATACAGTAATATAGTTAACTATGTTTTATAAAAAACGAGGTTTTTTTTCAGTAATTCTTGTGGATTCATCAAAAATGTACCCATTTACCTGGGAGGAGGTGTTGCTCTGCGGCCTCCTTATTATTAAACCTTGTAGAACCTATGTAGGGGAAATCAACGTCTTGTTTGTGGCTGTAACTCTCTGACAAGACATAGGTTTCACCTTTTCCTGTTGCACACTGCTGCCTTGATTGCCACTGTCCTCACTTTGTCGCCACTTCCCACCGCTTGCTCAGCTGTCTTAACGACAACTGAACTCCATGCGCCAGTCAGGAGCTGATTTAATCATAGAAGAAAGAGGCTCTGGTCCTTAAAGGGCCAGAGCTGCGCTTTCCCAGAAGGGAAAAAAAGGCCTCCCAGATCCCGCTATATGTACCCAGGACATACTCCCACATACATTGGGGTAGTTACCCCACCTCCCCGAGACTGAGGTGGAGTTCAGCCCTTTGTCCTTAACATAAGTCAAGGGATGTCTGCCAAGCAAGGGGGAAGGCTTTTCTGACCCTTTTATGCAGATTGCTCCCCAACCATGTCATGACCATGTCAGATGCCATTTCTTGGGGGTGGAGCCCCATGTTGGCTAGCTCCACAATCCCTGGGTTTGCCAGCCTGCAGCAGAGACTAAGAATTCATTAAAAAAAACAAATTTATCTTAAACGAAAGAATAATGAAAAGCACACCTGGAAAAGAGTTTAAAATACATCCCTGCATACTTAAACTGTATCGATATAGCAGTTTTGCTTGTTAATGAGCTGGTTAGTGCTGCGCCATGGCAACCCTTTGCTAGATGTGACATATGGCAATATTCTGCTGCAAAGTAACCACATCGCGTGTCAACAACTGACACACATGGTTACAATTGCTGCTGTTTGGTTGCATTGCATTGCAGTTAAATGACTGTGGACAGTCAGGCAACTTGCATTTTAAAAAAAATACATAGGCAGCCTCCATATCCCCCTCATTACAGAGCCACTTTCATTGTAATTTTTGCAAATTTTTGCATTTCTTCTGTGTTTCAGAAGCACCTTCTGTATACTTTAACAGTGTTAACTTGTGTTTCATTCCTATTAACTTTGCACTTACTTTGCATTCCATTGTACCAATGGAATGGTGTCATTTTATAATTGTTTTGAGTTCATCTTTAATCTATTATCTACAGATTAGGTCTGATTAATAGTCTGGGCACAGACAGGAAATGAAGGAATAAGGGCCTGTTAACCTGCGTGCATCTTGCATCACGCACGCCGGCACTTGAAGTGATGTAAGCATGCATCCAGTTAGCCTAGCCATGCCATGCATAGTTAGGGATCCAGGTGCATGCTGCAGAAATCTGCAGCTTGCCCTCCAGATTCGCAACAGCATGCGTCCAGATTCACAACAGCATGCGACTGCAAGGAAACGCTGCAGATTCAGGGGGAATTCAGCCCTATTGGAAATGTTGGCCTTACTGGAACAACTGACACACCTGATGTGCAGATTACAGATATGTTACTGAGGCTGTCAGTTACAGCAATGGAAATTGATGGTGGGTTTTCAGGGAGCCGCAGGGGAAACAGCCACACAGCGCCAAAAATTAGTCATTAGGGAACTTCTAGGAGTTTCTTAAAGTGGATCCGAGATGAAAAACTAACTATGACAAGTAACTTGTCTATATATCTTATTTAAAGTTTAGATATTTTACAGAGCAAATATAGCTGCAAACAGCTTCAACCGTTTATGATTATGTATTCTTGTGATACAGTGACAGTGTAACGATCGGTGTAACACAGAGAGGGTCTGATTACCGGTGATCTGCAGTATCACCGAGAATGCAGAATATACCCGATTATTGATGATCTGCAGTATCACCGATAATCAGATATATCTACTAACCTCTGGACACCTGAGAGAACAAGTGAGTGTTAGATGCAACAGTATACTTTGAGTACTGCACAGAAGTATGTTCCTTCCGATGGCCTAGACTCTCCCGGGGGAGGAGCTAGGCTGAGAATAGGAAGGACAGAGTGTGAGTGACACCAGTGAGAGGGTGTCACTAACAGGTCTGGGAACTGCCTCTAACAGTAAGGCCAGTTCTCGAGGTCGGGCAAGCCAAGTCGTTAACACACAGACAGATAAGGTACAGATTCAGGAGACAGATACGGAATCCAATAAACAGGCAGGGTTTGGCAACGGAGTATCAGAATAGCAAGGTACAGAATCAGGAGGCAAATACAGAGTCCAGGAACGGGCAGAGTTTGGCAACAGGATATCAGAAATAGGAAGGTACAGAATCAGAGTACAGAGGAATAGTCAGGCAGGCAGAAGGTCATAACAAATAATACAATTCAATATTCCTAATGCTAAGGTGTGAGCGCCTTGATGTCGACACCTTTGGAACCTATGCTAGAACACAGAAACAGACAAGGCCTGAGTGCTACCACGTAGTGATCGCAACGACAGACAACCAGAGAATGACCAGCACCCAGTATAAATACTATAGCGCTCTCCAGCGCCACCCTTAAGTGCTGGACCAATAAAAAGTGGTGGAGATGTCAGCTGACCAGCTTGGTCAGCTGACCTTCTTCTGGCTGTCATATAAACTCTGTCTCTCAGCGCGCGCGCGCCATTCTGAACCTGTGTGGACTATCAGTTCCAGCCACACCAGTCATGTTTTGCAATGTCTCTGCTGGCCTGCACGCGGGGTGAGACGCACCGCTATCTGCACATGCGGTGGCCTCCCCGCGCCTGGTCAGATCGTCAGTAGCAGGCCTGTGCGCGCAAACCGCCACATCAGATGCGGAAACAGCCGCCTCATCCTGCGTCCATGTGGCGGCTTTTCCGCGTTTCTTCACAGTACCCCCCTGAGGAGTGGACTCCGGACAGCTCCTTCCAGGCTTCTCAGAATGTAAAGCGTGGAATTCGCTTCTCAGTTTGTCAGCATGCATGCGACATTCAGGTACCCATGATCTCTCCTCAATACCATACCCTTTCCAATGAACCAGATATTGTACTGAGTTCTGAACTATGCGTGAGTCTAAAATCTTCTCTACCTCGTACTCAGGTTGGTCATCTATCATCACAGGAGGAGTGGGACCCACATGGACTGCTGGCTTAAGCAGAGACACATGAAAGGATCTTTCTCCGCGTTCCGCTATGCCAGCCGCGGAAACAGCCGCCTCATCCTGCGTCCATGCGGCGGCTTTTCCGCGTTTCTTCACAGACAGCAGCCATGTTCTGTTTGTCACATTACACACAGGCAAAGCTCATATGCATCTCCAGCCCTCAGCCTGTGAAAATGTCACTCCCCTCTCCTCCTCCCCTCTGCCTCTGAAATCTCTGGCTAGTAACCTCCTCCTCCTGCCCAGACTGAGCTCCCATAAACCCTTGCTACTAAGGCTCAGAGTGCCAAGGCACTCTGGGAAAGCTGTGGGCAAGGCTTGTTTAGTTTATAGGTAATTATAGTATTAAAACAAAAAAAAGTATTTGGCTTGAGGAATGCCCTATAAACTATATGAATGGAACACAATTATGCAATGAGTAAAAGTTTATCTCGGATCCACTTTAAGGGGCAGAATCCGTAATAGCGTATAGCTGGATTACTAATAAAGAGCAATTTACTGTTGATCTAGCATGCTTATATTATCAGTATACTTATCCTTTACATTGCTTATGTAACAGCAGTAAAACAGCGGTAATCTGCAGATAAAGGTGCAATTATTCAATTTTTACGCCACTTGTATCTTATATTATGTGTCAGCTGTGCAAGAGCATGCTGAAGATAAGGGAAAATTATTTAGATTAACTAAATAAATACTACAAAAAAGTTTATACAGCCCGTTATTCCATGTCAATAAAATGGTGATATTTCAGTTCCATTCAAAAGGGATATCATATTTCAGTTGTGTTTGTATTGGTTGACCCACTCACCAGCTTTTTCCATTTCCACTCTTTTAGTCCTCTTCAATGGAGACAAACACTTTAGTAAACAATATTTATTTTTAATAAAGTGGGAAAGATGTGGTTGTCTACTTCCTTTCCTGGTGACACCCTAATCTAGAGGTGCTCGAATCAAAAGGATGATACATGGAGAAGCACACATTATGTTTATCAGATAATCTTTTATTTATTTCTGAATAGCTGGCCATGATTATGTGAAGAATTTAGCATCTTTACTCTTTCACATTCCTTCCACATTACTCTTTACTCTTCCACATTACTGCTGCATATAATAGTTGGACTTTGGTTTCAAAAGTCAAATGAATAAATCAGCTTGAAATTACACAACACTGTAGTTGTCTGCATAAAACCACTGATTAGAACTATTGTTTGTGTTTTATCCAGGTATTCTTCAGCAGAAGTAAGGAAACATGTCACCATTCATGGTACCTCTGGTTTTTTATCGCAACGAAGTCTTAGTACAACCAATTCACCTTCCCTACAACTAGTGAGTATTGTGGTGTCCTGATTTGCTCCTACATGTAAATAAGGTTCATGTGCCTTCAGAACAAACCCGTTTTGACTACATATATAAATGTTGCTAGTGGTGCTCTCTGCAACATTTTACTGCAGAGTGTATAGGAGAGTGTTTTCCCCTCTCCCTACTGCTCCTCCATGAGTCCTGACAATCCCCCCCAAATAATGCAGAGTATGCAGCAGAGCATGGGAGATAGTGAGAGGGACAGAAGACACTCTGCTCCACCCTCTGCAGTTTTGTAAGAAGAACCCTACCAGTGGCAGCATGACTGGCGATGGGAACTACACTGTTGGCTACATGGGGTAAGTTGGGGTCTCCGCTGTTTAAAATCAAGCTAGACTCCTTATCCACTTGTGCTTTGTTTTTCACATTGACATCAGAAGTGCATACACTGCACTGTCAAGACACAGACTAGACATAGATTATTTATATTGCGCTTTTCTCCTGGCGGACTCAAAGCGCCAGAGCTGCAGCCACTAGGACATGCTCTATAGGCGGTAGCAGTGTTATAGTCATTGGGAGCCATATGTATTAAAAACACCAGTTACTTACCTAAGGAGAGAGTAGGCTCTGGGTCCTGTAGAGCCTTCCTGCTCACCGTTCCAGCGCTGACTACCCTGTAGCAGTATTAGACCAATTTGGTCAAATACTGCTATCTGCGCCACTGAAGGGAGGCTTCGGAAGTCTTCAGGGGCCTGAGTGCTCCCGAAGACAGGCCGTACAAACGTCCTCTCGCGCGTGCGCAGTATGGATCGGCCTGCCTTTGGGAGGACTCGGCTCCCAAAGACTTCCAAAGTTCCCTGCGGTAGAGGATTTAAACAGAGGAGCTGCCGCTGCAACGAGGGCACTGGGAGAGGAGAGAGAAGCCTATAGGACCCACAGCCTTCCCTCTCCTTTGGTAAGTATCTGGCTTTTTTTTTATATGACTCCCAATGACTTAAAGGAATATTTGCCCAAGGTCTCCTCACTAAATAGGTGCTGGCTTACTAAACAGGAAGAGACGAGAATCCTGGTCACCTATATCAGAGGCAGAGCCCTTAACCAGTACACTATCCAGCCACTTATGTGTTGTTTATCTCAGCGGTAACCCACTGCATGGTTGTGTTTTTGCACACGACACAGTAGGAATGGGATCTGCACTGCATTGGAGAAAGATGCAAGTGGCGTGCATTGCTATATATGGTGCATGGCCACCAGCGGTGCAAACAAAGCACAAATGGAGATGGTAGCCTAAATCATTTTTACCTTTTCTCACAGGTAATCATCTAGTGGGCACAGTTTATTTTCAAATCAGTTTATGTTCGATTTTATACAATATATGACTGATTTCACTGATAACTGATTATATATATATATATATATATATATATATATTGTTTTTTTTACAGAACGTTTTCCATGTATCTGATTTTTAATAACGTGACATACTTGTTTGTTGATCCTGTGGTCATTAATAGCTCTAAAGGGATTATATTTACAGGTCCTTCTCAAAAAATTAGCATATTGTGATAAAGTTCATTATTTTCTGTAATGTACTGATAAACATTAGACTTTCATATATTTTAGATTCATTACACACAACTGAAGTAGTTCAAGCCTTTTATTGTTTTAATATTGATGATTTTGGCATACAGCTCATGAAAACCCAAAATTCCTATCTCAAAAAATTAGCATATTTCATCCGACCAATAAAATAAGTGTTTTAAAAACAAAAAAAAGTCAACCTTCAAATAATTATGTTCAGTTATGCACTCAATACTTGGTCGGGAATCCTTTTGCAGAAATTAGTGCTTCAATGCGGCGTCCCATGGAGGCAATCAGCCTGTGGCACTGCTCAGGTGTTATGGAGGCCCAGGATGCTTCGATAGCGGCTTTAAGCTCATCC
Source organism: Hyperolius riggenbachi (assembly GCF_040937935.1). Lineage (NCBI taxonomy): Eukaryota > Metazoa > Chordata > Amphibia > Anura > Hyperoliidae > Hyperolius > Hyperolius riggenbachi. Next base: position 411,895,437 of record NC_090646.1, on the reverse strand, counting down.
AGAGTGTTGGGTCTTGTGTCTCTCAACTTTCTCTTCACAATATCCCACAGAGTCTCTATGCGGTTCAGGTCAGGAGAGTTGGCAGGCCAATTGAGCACAGTAATACCATGGTCAGTAAACCATTTACCAGTGGTTTTGGCACTGTGAGCAGGTGCCAGGTCGTGCTGAAAAATAAAATCTTCATCTCCATAAAGCTTTTCAGCAGATGGAAGCATGAAGTGCTCCAAAATCTCCTGATGGATAGCTGCATTGACCCTGCCCTTGATAAAACACAGTGGACCAACACCAGCAGCTGAAATGGCACCCCAGACCATCACTGACTGTGGGTACTTGACACTGGACTTCAGGCATTTTGGCATTTCCCTCTCCCCAGTCTTCCTCCAGACTCTGGCACCTTAATTTCCGAATGACATGCAAAAGTTGCTTTCATCCGAAAAAAGTACTTTGGACCACTGAGCAACAGTCCAGTGCTGCTTCTCTATAGCTCAGGTCAGACGCTTCTGCCACTGTTTCTGGTTCAAAAGTGGCTTGACCTGGGGAATGCGGCACCTGTAGCCCATTTCCTGCACATGCCTGTACACGGTGGCTCTGGATGTTTCTACTCCAGACTCAGTCCACTGCTTCCGCAGGTCCCCCAAGGTCTGGAATCGGGCCTTCTCCACAATCTTCCTCAGGGTCCGGTCACCTCTTCTCGTTGTGCAGCGTTTTCTGCCACACTTTTTCCTTCCCACAGACTTCCCACTGAGGTGCCTTGATACAGCACTCTGGGAACAGCCTATTCATTCAGAAATTTATTTCTGTGTCTTACCCTCTTGCTTGAGGGTGTCAATGATGGCCTTCTGGACAGCAGTCAGGTCGGCAGTCTTACCCATGAATGCGGTTTTGAGTAATGAACCAGGCTGGGAGTTTTTAAAAGCCTCAGGAATCTTTTGCAGATGTTTGGAGTTAATTAGTTGGTTCAGATGATTAGGTTACTAGCTCATTTAGAGAACCTTTTCATATATGCTAATTTTTTGAGATAGGAATTTTGGGTTTTCAATGAGCTGTATGCCAAAATCATCAATATTAAAACAATAAAAGGCTTGAACTACTTCAGTTGTGTGTAATGAATCTAAAATATATGAAAGTCTAATTTTTATCAGTACATTACAGAAAATAATGAACTTTATCACAATATGCTAATTTTTTGAGAAGGACCTGTATATTACAGTTTGCAGCTAGATTTGATCTTCCAGACATCAAGGTCGGATTTATTCTTTGTATTGCCAAGGCCTGCTTTCACCGGCTGTCCCTGATGACTCCCTTCCCCCGCAAAATCAAGTACTTCGATAGGCTCCTAGCAGAATGTTACTACTTTAAGCACTAGAGGCGTGTTGATTTAGTAGATTGTTTCCTCTTGAGGGTGCGTTTACTCACGTTTACGAGTGCCTTACATTTTAACTTTTACATAAAGTTTTCATAGTAGTCTTTGGACTTCCAGAGCCCCAGTTCACAAGCTTTTATGACTGGGAACTAGTTGACCAAAAGCACCTGCTGCATGATTGAGTGCAATTAAACTGGGAATGTAGGAGCTGGGCATTTGAATCAAGCATGTCCAGTGACAGGAAGCGCTTGCACATAGAGGGAAAAAGACATTTACTGGGCATGTCTAGTCCAGGAATTCAAGCATGCTCAGTTAAAAAATACTTTTTTCCAGTGACAAGAATAAAGGCTTGTGAAAAGGGAGAATTAGAAACTGTGGAGACTACTATGAAACCCTTATACAAAGTTTAAAGAAAAACAGTTCAGGTGCCCTTTAAACAAACATTGTTTTGGAAACACTTACATTAACTATAGTAGACCTTTTCCAATACATGTAGCATGTGAGCTGCCTTCTCAGCTCTTCAAACGCGGTCTTGCTCTGTCTCCTGGCCTGCAGTTTCCTCCAAACCACATAGCCTACTGTGTTGGCTTCTGAGGCAAGCTGGGTGCTTACGCCCTGGGGTTTCTGTCCTTCCACCCATCAGCAGCAAGACCTTGCGTGCACGGTGTCCTGACTGGCCCTGCATTGCCCTGCCCCTCAACGCTTCTCATAGGTTGGAGTTGGGGGAGAGGACAGCTATACATTGAGTGACAGCAGGCTCAGCTTCGAATTATGTGATAGCTGCTCGCTGTATGCAGTAAATAAGTTGCCGATGCCATGAAGAGCAAAGAGAACAGCGTCAAACTATTTTGTCTGTAGCCATCCGCAGCACACAAACACAACACGCTACAGACAGTGTGCAGAGCAAAGTGGGGCAGCTGAGGAGATGATTTTAGCATGTGAGGTTACATGATATCTCTTTGCTCTTCCACCTCTCGGCTCTTTCTACCCAAGACCTGGGTCCATAGGGCCTTCCCAGAAATCCTGACATGACAGATGATTGAAAATATGCTTCCCTGCAGCTATGACTACAGTATACTGTTTGGTGGATGACAAACCAAGGATTTCCTTTGCACACACACGGGAGCTCATCTGTACATGCACAAAGTCACCATTCTCTTTTCAGGTGCTCAGTTAGACCACCTGTGTCACACTTCAGTTGTCTAGCATATCTTGCTTCGCAAGAAATCACGGTAATATCTGTGCCATTGTGATGGGAGGATTATCTTGCCAAATTGTATTTACCTTTAACTGACAAAACAGTTGACAGAGAGATTTGATATGCATGTGCTTAGGCAATCAGCAGGTACATTAAAGGGTAGAATGAGATGGCATAGTCTGATATTATTAGTCTATTTGCTTACTAAAAAGCTAGCATGAGAAATGAGCATGTTGATTTGCTGTGTCTGCCAAAATCTGGGGTCATAGAACAACCATTTCTGTTGTGTCAAGCAGATTATAACTAGGGAGACACAGCTGTTCATATTAGATTAAATTAAATTATTAGAAAGGAATATGAATAAGCAGTGCATTATCTTTTCAACAAATGCTTCCTAAACCTGTATCCATCCTCACAGCATCTGTGCAGTTCTTACAAGGAATAGGAATAGGAACAATATAAAATGAATTGTTAAAAGTCACTGACTGTGTAAGTAGTACAGTTGCTGCTGGGTATCAGGTTAGGCAGGATCATTCTCCCATTTTGTTGATGGCCAGTGTTGATTCAAGGCTAACTGTCAACACCAGTCCTCACAATATTTTTACAGGGAAAGCAGGGAGATGGGCCTGTATCATGCCTCAGCTATTTTAGTAACTTGTAAATATGTGACATGTAAATAAGTGACAAGAAGCGTTAACATGAATTAGTAGGACACATTTCAGTATTATCAATCAAGGATGATTCAGTTTTGATCTGTAGGTGTAGATAGGTGTTCATAGGCAAAATTGTAAGGACAAAGGAACAGCAACCGAAAATTAAACACTTTTAGTCTTAATGTAGATATGCTATATTACTATTGTTACACATCAACTGTGTGTCCTGAGTGCAGAATTGGACTGCTGGGATACAGAAATTGGAGCTCTGTCACATGGTCAGTCCTAGCAGCAGGAGGCCACCAACTAGGAGAATGGAGGTGCTTTTTTATACCAGCACCCCCAATGGCAATAAAGCACCTATGTGAGGGGCAGGAGCTTCTCTGCTAATGTCTAGGTTGGGGTGTGTTTGGAAAGCACACCAGAGAAAACTAGGAGGGAGAGATAGTTGACAAGAGAGATAAATGAGCTGTAATTTAACCACTTTACCTCCCTTGCTACGCTTATCTACTCCCCACAAAACTTTACTTAAATCTCAGGGGAGTAGATAGGCGTACTTGTGGTAAACAGTGTGCTGTATGCCCAATAAGCTATCTGATTATGTATATAGGGTATCATTTTAACCGTGACAAGTGAGAGAATAGATTTTGTGGTGTTTGACAACTGAGGGATAAGTCGTGTGATTTTTTTTACCGGAAAACTGAATGAAAAGCAATAAAACTGTTATTTACATGTACTCTATACCCCTAAATAAATACTAGTAAAAAAAACCAAAAGTGACAGCATTGAAAAGAGAATACATAGTTACCCTAGGGACTTAGCTTTTAAAATATGTATGCCATGAGAGTGTATTACTGTTAATCATGAAGATAAGGGCTTTTTAATTACTGATAGAGTACAATGAGAAAACAAACACCACAAACCAGAAACTAATATATTATCGCCATACATTGTACTAGGAACATTATTTAAATGTTGAGATAACCAGGACAAATTAGCAAATACAATGTGTGGGTTTTACCTATGGTAACATTGTTTATTTGAAAACTATAGTGCATGGAAATGGAGAAAGTGTATTTTTTCTTTTTTTTTCTCATTTTTCCCTTTAAAATGCACAGATAATAGCATAATTACTAAAAGCAAATATCACCCTCACAAAGCATAATTTGTGGCAAAAAAAACAAGATATAGATCATTTACATCTGATGAGTAGCAATAAAGTTATTGGTGAATGAATGGGAGGAGCGCTGAAATGTGAAAATTGCTCTGGTTTTTAAGCAAAAAACCCTGTGGTGCTGAAGTGGTTAATGAGGGAAGTAGCAGGAATAGTGGTGGGAGAAAAGAATGTAGACTAAAGGAGGAGAGAATGGTGGTGATGATGGGGGTGGTAGAAAGGACACACAATAATGAGAAAATAAAGCAAAAGAGAATATGCATAGGAAAGGAGATAGAAGGAAAAGGATGCATGGAAATAATAAAGGAATTTGACATGTATCTAAAACAGGTACATAAAAATTGGGAGAAGGTCTAAGATGGAAAAGATGATGAGCAAAAGGGAAGGGGGAAGTGAGGAAAAGGGATGAACAAAAAGGAAGTTGGGAAAGATACAGGAAAGAAAAATGGACAGAGAAGAGGAGGTAAGAAGAAGGAGAAAAAAGGACAAAGAACGTTGGATAGGGAAGAAATAGAAGAAGAAAATGAAATGGAAGAGGAAAGAAGAATACAGTGGAGGAAGAATAAACAGAGAAAAGGACAACAACAAAGGAGAAGAAAAGGAAAGAGGAAATAAGATGAGTGAAGGAGAGGAAAAGTGCTACAGAGGGGAAGTGAGCAGAAAGGAGGAAATGAACATAACAGGGGAGATATGCCAGGAAAGGGGAATGAGCAGAGAAGAAAATCTGAGCAGAGGATATGCATCACTTCTGTTCAGTGAATGGATATATTATTCTTTTATATCCCTGGTATAACGCTAGAAAAGCTATGCTTGAACGGGACTTACTGGATCCTAAAGTCCCCTTTCCAAAAACAAGCCATATTAAATATAAATTTGCCTTATTAGGTCTTATGTAAGACAGGCAAGAAAGAGCTCCTATCATGTATCACTTATGCTCAATGCAAGAAATGTTGAATCCGGATGATAGCATTGTTTCCCTTTATACAATAAATGGTATCATCCTGATTCAAAACGTCTTGCTTTTTTTTACTGATGGCTAACATGGTACAATACTCTACTGTCACTTCTGCTCAGTGATTCAATATGCTGTAAAACTGGCTCCCAAATCCTATTAATCCGAGCTTTGTAGAGATGAAAGCAAATTTAAACATGAAATAGCCATCAGAAAGCTGTATTAGTATTGCTCTGTAAAGGTAATAGGCTATAGCTATGCTATATACCAGAAGCTCTGGTTCTGTTTCTGTCTTTTCATGTATTTGCATATTTACTCACTGAATAGAAGCGATGCATCATGGGGGCTCTACTGGAAACAATATGAGACTCATATATTTGCTACTAATGTTCCAATGCTAGGTACACACAAAAACATTTTCTGACAGATTTAATGTTAGATCGACTATTTGCAACAGGTCTGATCTGATTTCTGATCGATTTTCCATAAAGGTGAATGGAAAATTTATCAAAAATCAGATCGGACCTGTGGGAAATGGTTGATCTGACAGTAAATCTGACAGAAAATTGTATCGTGTATATCTCGCATTAGCTGTACTACACATACAATTCATTATCTCATACATTTAGTTACACTTCAGATTATCTTTAAAGAGACTCTGTAACATCAAAAAGATCCCCTGGGGGGTACTCACCTCGGGTGGGGGAAGCCTCGGGATCCTAATGAGGCTTCCCACGCCGTCCTCTGTCCCACGGGGGTCTCGCTGCAGCCCTCTGAACAGCTGGCGACAGACCCGACTGTAATTTCAATATTTACCTTTGCTGGCTCCAGCAGGGGCGCTGTGGCTGCTTTCGGCTCGGAACTAGACGGAAATACCCGATCTCCGTCGGGTCCGGTCTACTGCGCAGGCGCCGGAGACTTACGCCTGCGCAGTAGAGCAGACCTGACGACGATCGGGTATTTCCGCCTACTTCGGAGCCGACAGCCACCAGAGCGCCTGCGCAGGAGCCGGGAAGGTAAATATTTACGTCGCCGCTGTACGGAGGGCTGCAGCGAGACCCCCGAGGGACGGAGGACGGCATGGGAAGCCTCATTAGGATCCTGAGGCTTCCCCCACCCGAGGTGAGTACCCCCCAGGGGACATTTTGATGTTACAGTTCCTCTTTAACTATTTAATGATCGCTCCACGCCAATAGGCACATACGCGGCGGCAGCCACAGGACCGACGAATGCCGATCGGTGTGCAGTTCTAGGGGTGTGTTTTGCAGGAGAATGTGCGCGCATTTCCACATGAATGACGGAGCTCTGCTCCATCATCAGTGTCCCAGCGACGATCGCAGCTAGGAGACTGTTAGACAGCGAAATTGGCTGGTGAGAGGAGGGAGGGAGGAAATAGAATAATAATAAAAAAAAGCTTTTCTATTTTAAAATAAAACTTTAAATATAAAAAAAAATAAGATTTTTTTTTTTATAAGGGCTCTTTCACATTAGGGCAGATTTTCTGCGTTTCAACGCAAAGGATAAAGTTTGCGTTACCCAAGGTGAAATGAAAGTCCATAGACTTTCATTTTAGCTTTCACATATAACGCAGCCTTTTTGTGCGTTGCGTTCCACTGCACCCAGGCGCAGTTTTTTGGCCAACGCTAGCTTTATGCGTTACAATGTTAGTCAATGTAAAACGCACACTATGCGCGTTTTCAATCCGTTAACGCAGGCAATCAGTCCCAGAATGCAACAGAGGAACAATGTAGAAAGTTGACAACTAAAAGAAAAAAAAATTACCTGCGTTTTTCTATGTGCAGTAACGGATTGAAAACGGATTAAAAACGCACACTCACTGCAGTGCAACGCATATCAAAACGCAGTAAAAGGCATACAACAAAACGTATGCTTTGAGCGTTCTCCAACGCAAGCTCTGATGTGAAAGAGCCCTTAATAAATATTTGTATATTTGTATAAAAATAAATAAATATCCCAGCAGGGATCAGAGCCAGCCCACCAACAGAGAGCTCTGTTGGTGGGCAGAAAGGGGTGGGGGAATCACTTGTGTGCTGAGTTGTATGGCCCTGCAGCGAGCCCTTAATGCCTGGGAGGTTTAAGCCCATGGTTCTTCATTGGTTAAGGAGGCAAATTTATATCTAGTGTAGCTTTTAGAATGTGGTCACTTAGGTTCCTTTGCAAAATAATTGTGGTGCTGGTTCATCATGACTTAGTTTCTATGGTGGATTGGGCAGCAAAAAGAAAGTCTACGGCGTCACAAGAAATTTAGACTCTAGTTACATCTGTGTCAACCTCTCCTTCTAAAAGCAGAAAAAAAGTACGGTATGTCAGAATCTTCGTCAGATCTATGAGTTTTAGTCACTTCCTCAAACACATACTATGGTAAGCGGTTTATTTCCGTTCTGTGTAGTCTGTGGGATTCTTGTTCAACATTAACCTAAGCATTGTGCTTTCTGTACTAATACTCATATATGTGTTTCCTGTAGCAGCCATCTTGAAAGATACCCGATACAGATACATAAACATTTTAGCTGCTTTTCTGAACGGTATGTCTCTGTGATGTGTGTGATGAGCAGACTATGTGGGTCACTTTTCATTACTATCTTAGGATGATATTTGGCGTTGTAAGGGAGTTTAGCATCCTTCTTCTATAGTCAGTAAGTAAAGGTGATATACGAGGCTGATGCTGTATGTAATGAACTATCAATGCAACGTGCATTTCCTTCATTAGCCTTGCAAAAGATAGTCTACTTTTATTGTTTTTAAATGTACTTCCATTAGTTGTATTCTTTTTACACTTTGGTACTATATTCTGTAATCAGACTGTTTCTGTTTATTTTATGCATACATGCACTATTTGGGGTGACAAAATGTGCAGTAATAGACGCCCATACAAATGATTTGGCAGAGAGAAAAATACAGAATTTAGATCAATAAAAATGAACACATTGATGGAATTTAAATTGTGCATGTGTTTTTACCACAGCTAACAGCAATACACTGATCTTAATAAATGCATTTTGTCGTTTAATACAAAAATCTGATTTGGATTTTGGAAATCTTTAAATGAATATCTGTGTAAATTGCACAGATTAAAATACGGTGTCAATTTGCATCATTTTCAATATTATTATCATTATTATTACAGATTTAAGTAGTGCTATATCATTTGGAAGAAACCTACTGTATATTGATAGTTTCATAATTCATTATATTACTTTGCAACCTAATTTCCAAAAGTTGTGATGATAGTGTCATGATTTGCACATTATGTAAACTTTATGTTCAGTGGAAAATAGTGTAAAGACAACATAGAGAATGTTTAAACTTAGAAATAGTTTAAACAATACTGGAAACGTATGGGAACTGAGTAGACCAGTAGCTGTGGTTGTAGAGGTGAAGGCCCATATGCAATTCACTTTTTCTCCTCAGTTTTCTCCTGGGAGATAATTTTTCATCTTGTATTTAAAATAATGTTCAGCACTTTGCAATTGTAAAAGTACCCCCCAAAAATAGGTGAAAAAGTACTATTGAGATTATTTTGAGCATTTACTTGCTTGTTGGTGGTGTAAAAAGCATTTTATTAACAAGTCATGAAAATATCACCTGGGAGAAAAGTCAGGAGAAAAAGTGAATTGCATATGGGCCGAAATGTCCTATTCTTGCCCGATATAAGTTATGGGCCTGGTTTGTTATATTTTTCATGTCATGATGCACAGAATATTTGTAGTGGGTGGCAGGTCTGGGCTGCAGGCTGGCCAATTTTGAACTCTGGATCTCTTAAAGAGGAACTCCAGTGAAAATAATGTAATAAAAAAAAGTGCTTCATTTTTACAATAATTATGTATAAATGATTTAGTCAGTGTTTGCCCATTGAGAGATCTTTTAAATCCCTGATTTACATTCTGACATTTATTACATGGTGACATTTTTACTGTTGGTATTTGATGTAGCTGCTGCATGCTTTTTTGGCAGTTGGAAACAGGTGTAAACAGCTATTTCCCACAATGCAACAAGGTTCACAGACAGGAAACTGCCAGGAGTACCACGGTCCTCAGAGTTTCTTGTGGGAGAGGTTTCACCACAATATCAGTCATACAGCGCCCCCTGATGGTATGTTTGTGAAAAGGAATAGATTTCTCATGTAAAAGGGGGTATCAGCTACTGATTGGGATAAAGTTCAATTCTTGGTCGGAGTTTCTCTTTAAGGTCAACACATCCCCAGTAGAGGGAAAGCGCTCGTGCATGGAGGGTAAAAACCTATTCATGAGCGCTCCCTTTTATTGGGCATGTGCGGACCATACTTGTGCATTCCCAGTGCAGCTGTACCCGATCATGGCTGTGCTCCTGGCCAGAAGATAAAGAGGAGCCCAGTGCAGGATCAGTGAATGTACAAGGATCTGGGGGGCCTCTGGACTGTACAGGGGCTTGCCATTAATCAGGTAAATATCAATAAGTTACATTTAATTTCACTTCAGGATTGCTGCCTGAGGGCCTGAAGATAACATTATATACCTTTCCATCTTTACTTCTGAGAGACTTACGCTATGTACACACACTAGATTAAAAATGGACCAAAACGGTTAATAATGACTGCTTTGGCCAGTTATTGTTCATTAATCACGTGTGTGTACAGCAGTCGCCTGATGTCACTTAAGGATCCGGCATGGCAAATCTTTGAAGACCCCTGACACCCGAGCATTGCTGATTGCATTGTTCTTGTTTTTTTTTTGGGGGGGGGGGTTAAAACCTATCCTTTAGATGTAGGCTTTAAATGATTTGCGAATCATAACTATCAGTTTTTTGTTAACTGCTTCTGGGCCGAAGTAGTTGGAATCTATGTCCTGCTGGTGGCTGTGTAGCTCCACCAATTCAGCATGCTCACGCTGTTCTCGTTGTTTGCACCACGGTGCTTTCACTGCACCCACTCGCTCGGCTGTCTCAGTGATAGAGGAGCTTACGCATCTTGGTCAGTAGCCTGGCTCCTGACCCCATGATTACTGTGAGCCAATCACAGAAATCACAGTGCACGATAGGAAAAGGATGGCTCTGGCCCTTAAGAGACCAGTGCTGCCCCGTCCTGAATGGGTTAAACCTATAACTATAAAAAAAATTGTTTATTTTCCCTTAAAAATATATATTTTGTCCAAAGTGTAATTGTGCAAAATATGTTTTTTTAGGGAAAATAAGCAATTTTTTTTATAGCTATAGGCTTTAAATAATTTGCAAATCATAGCATTCAGTTTTTTGTTAAACTTCACACAGTGCCCAAACATGTTTAAGATGATGCAATCAATGCAGTAGTACTAGTTCATGTAGTGTGTGTGTGTGTGTGTGTGTGTGTGTGTGTGTGTGTGTGTGTGTGTGTGTGTGTGTGTGTGTGTGTGTGTGTGTGTGTGTGTGTGTGTGTGTGTGTGTGTGTGTGTGTGTGTGTGTGTGTGTGTGTGTGTGTGTGTGTGTGTGTGTGTGTGTGTGTGTGTGTGTGTGTGTGTGTGTGTGTGTTGTTGGAACAAGCTAGAGTGCCTTAAAAAACACCTGAACTGAGAGGGGTGTGGAAGCTGCCATATCTATTTCCCTTTAAACAAAACCAATTACCTGGCATCCTCCTGATCTCTCTGGCTGCAGTAGTGTCTAAATCATCTGCTCAACATTTCATCAACATCATCTGATATGCATGCTTATTCTGGGTCTATGGCTAAAGGTTTCAGAGGCAGAGGATCAGCAGGACTTCTAGGAAACTGGTATTGTCTAAAAGGAAATACATATGGCAGTCTCCATATGCCTCTCAGTTCAGGTGTCCTTTAAAGTAAACCTGTGAGATCCTCATGAGAAAAAGTTAGATACCCGGAGAGGTGGATCTTCCTGGGGATTTCCACGTCCTAAAGACCACCGCTGGATGGCAGGATCATCTGGAAGTTCATGGCCACGCTCCCATCTGTGAACAAGCGCGGCTGCACTGTGCATGCGCTGCACGCTTCGTGCCTGCGCAGTAGCACGGATTCACTCGGGCTTTGCGGAAAAAGCCAAGCCCAAGTACTACTGCACAGGCTAAGGCATTTTGCGCAGTGCACTGCTGATTTTTAGGGGCGGGAGGAAGGTTGAAGCCTCTGGATTATCCAGCGGCTTACCTCTACTGGGGTAAGTATTGATTTGGGGCACTTTTTTCCCTTCGAGTACACTCAGAGAGCACAGACAGTACATACAAACCCCATGCAGATGGTTCAGAACAAAATCTAAGATCTTCACACCACAGTTCTAATTGTATTTAAAAACTGTTCAAAGAATGAGTTTGAGAACAAACCTGTCCTATGTGTTTGGCTGTAGATAAAAAATGAATAAACTGTTATGTATGGACCTTGAATTTCTCTGGCCTGATATCTGGGCCAGGGCAGGTGTGTTACTGGATGCAGTGTGTCTATTTTCTTAGCCTTCATGCAGATAGTATTTTGGCTACATTTTTAATCTGGCATTCTGGGTGTGCATGAAATAGAGACCCTATGGAATTTGAGTGCCTGGGAATAGCCGACAGTAGAATATCTGTATTTTACCAATTTTCTACTATTTTAGAGTGTTTTTTTTGTACCAATATTTTACTACAGCAAAACCTACCAATTTTCTTGCACAGATTCTTCCCTCTATGATAACTGACCTTACAACCTTACCTTACAACCTTACAAAAACACCATGTTAAATTATTATTATTATTGATTTATAAAGTGCCAACATATTCCGCGGCGCTGTACAAAGTAAGAAACAACATGGGGTACATAATACAGACAATGGTGTACACCAATATACAAAATACATGGTTAGTGACAAAATACAGAATTGGCAATGACAGTGATAAATGTAACATGAGGAATACAATGTATAATGAATTGCCATGGACACCATTGTAAATTTCGGCTATACTGGTAAATTTGGGTGCCTGTGGTGCACAATAAATAGCGTACGCTGGGGCCGCCTGCAATGCACAATACAATTAAATATGGCTATAAATAGCAGCCACAATTCACAATGGTGTCTGAGGCGGCACCCCAGTTTCTGCTGCTAGCAGTCACCCACTTTTCCTGCTTCCCATTCTAGTGAAGATAATCACTGTATTTTCCCTTATTACCACACTGTGCTCAGGCCTACATCATTGCATGATCTGTCGTCTTCTCACTTCTGTGTACTGTAGAAACGACTTCCTGGCTTGTCAGTACTTTATGCCACAGTTATAGCTTTCTCTTATCATGTGTGTTCAACCTTTTCCCTTTGTTACGCAAGGGCCTACGCAGACATTCATTAAACTGTCTAAGCTTGTTCAGGCTGGCTGTCTACTTTCCCTTATCCTGCTTACAGACATGCTGTATATTTAGTGTACAGGCTTAGCATTTGATCTTTTTTTCTATAAGTGTAGGAAGAGAATAACTGGGGTAATTAATGACTTCACTGTACAGCAAGTGAAAGTCATTGCATGTTAATGTTTCCTGAGGAAGGACTGCCATGTGTGAACAACATGAAGTGCAACAATTCTGTACATACTGCCGTGACATGATTGTTTGTGCACGGTAGAGACTGTGGTGAAACAAGCATGCATGTGGCATTGGTAGCATAAGTGATGTACACACCACACAATCGCATGGCATATATTCAAGGTTCATGTCTGAGAACTATCATTGGTTGTTATGATTACGCATCATTGGGCTGTTTTTAAACAAATGTTTGTCTGACTACCGGTTAGGGTTAATGCATTTCCAGTAGCATTGACCTGGCATATAAACTGTATATGAAGCTTTACATTGACATTAGTAAATTACCAAATTCAAATAATATAAAAAAATGATACTTTCTATAAAAAAGATATGTGTGGGTGGATTGGTGTGTGTGGTCAGATTTAATATTTCATCTGCTGTCGTCCATTTTGGTAAAATACAGGGCAGACGATGATATTGTGAAGCAGCTTAAGGTTTAAGAGGTGGGGGAACACAGGATACAGTAGGTCAGAGAGGAACCATCTTCAGGAGGAGGTAGGCATTAGCTGATAGTTAAACAATGGTTGGAGTAGATGGGTGGATGGGAATACATTTTTGAACTAGTAGGTTCTGATGAAATGCTTAAAGGAATACTATCGATACCCAAGTGTTCTAAAATGACAGTGTGCAAATAATGTCTAAGTAGCTGTGTAAACATTTTCCTACGTTTCATGTTAAATATCGGAGGCAAAAGCTGTAATTTATTGAGGCTAGGATTTAGCTATATTGGAACAAATCAATTGCAGAAGGGGTGTCTGCTTCAATGCACAGCCAGAGTTGCATATCAGACTACAGAAAGCAAATATCACACATATCAAACTCTGAAAGCAAAAACAGTATGAAAAGCTGTGACAATTAGTTACATTTCCTCTGCTCTCTTCAGACAGGTCAGTCAGAAACACAGGACACAGGAGCTGCAGCTGTTGGGAGCTCTCTTATCTGTCACACACAGAGCTACACAGAGTTAACTGTGAGGGGAATTTCCCCTCTCCTCATGGCTCAGTCAGCCGTCAGTTTTGGCGTAACAGTAAACAATTAAGTTGCTACTAAAATGTATACACCAGTACTTAGGAGCACTTCCCAAACAATTCCTGTGTCAATTGAAAAAGATGTGAATCGATAGTATTCCTTTAAACAAATTGTTGTTAACACTCGCCTGTCTGGCAATCCAGCAACAGGTTTTTCCTCTTTAAAGAGAATTAAACAAACTGTGAGATAGAAAGAAAGGAGGGGTATGACCTGATTGAGTACAAACAACTCCTATTCAAAAAATACAAAACTTTATTTAACATTTGCTCATTATTAAAACATAGAAGATAAATTTCCACCATGGTACCGTACATTTCTTCCAGAGTAAAATGAGCCATAATTGACTTTTCTCCTATGTTGCTGTCACTTACAGTAGGTAGTAGAAATCTGACATTAGTTAACTGGGTTAGTTCATCTCTTCATGGGGGATTCTCAGCATGGCCTTTATTCTTTATAAAGACATTCCCTGAAATAGATTTATACGAAGATGCTGGACAGCCTGCCTGCTCACCGTACACTTTTTTGACAGTTGGACGGAGCAGCTGCCATTCAATAAGTGCTTTTAAAAATAAAGAAAACCATAAGAACCCCCTATGAGATGGGCTAGTTAAAAATCTGTCTGTAATGTCAGATTTCTACTACCTACTGTAAGTGACAGCAACATAGGAGAAAAGTAATTTATGGCTCATTTTACTCCGGAAGAAACGTACTTCTTATTTGTATATGTTAACATGTATTTTACATTTTAAGATTTTCATGACAGAGGTTCTTTAAGCATCCTTTAACGCAGCTTGACTAGAACATGCTATCTATTTGCTCCCCGCTAAGGGCAATCCACCAATGGGAAAACGAGAGGGTAGATAACAGTCAATGTAAAGGCACACACACACTGACATGCACTCGGGCAGTGATGGCCCAATGTAAATAGTCAAGCAGCAGGGGCACAAGTGAGCATGGCACCCCAGCACATCTCTGCAAAGGTGTGGGCCTTAAAAAGCCAGTCCCATCCCCAGCAGTGACGATATTGAGGAATGGGTGCTGATAGTTCACTTAACCCCCCCCCCCCACACACACACGCCGTTACATCTGCCCCATCCTGCTTCTGATCTTCCCGCTGGTGGATACTGTTGTATCACTCTGAGCTTCTTCTGATTCTTTTTCTAACAAGAGGTTTTGCTTCCTCTTATCTATCGCCATTACTTCTCCACCATGGTAATTTCTTCTTTATGGCTGAGCTTGGTTTTACATTATCCCTGTCTTCGCACCTTGGTTGGTACACATGAGCTCTGATCAGTTGCTCCTCATTACTTCTGTTCTTGTCCCAGGGACCGTGACCAGGTGACCACCAGGCAGCAAAGTAGTCCACCCTCCACTGAGGTAATGGCCCATCATGCCTTGAAGGGTGCTCTGGTGAAGACATGGTCACTTAGATTCCATGGCCCACACCAACCACTGGTGCTGAGTTCAAAAGGGCCCTGACAGTTGTGGAGGGGGTAGTCTTAAATGACAAGGGAGGGAGGTTATAGTGAGACATTATAAGATCCATATATGCCCTTATAACTCTTGGACAATGTCTGCTTCTTTGGAGAGATTACAGAACAGCATGTAAAAACCCAACAAAGAAATGTATAGAAATGCTTCAGAGTTGCATAGTTTTTCAAAGGATTCCCTCATTCTCCTCAATATCTAGAATAGTGGAATATGAGTTTACCCAAGAATACTTGTAACCTAATGTGTCAGCATTATTGTTAGATAGGTTTAAAATATTAGGCTTAACATAAGTATGTTAAGGTTGTAGGTTGTAACAATATTTATGTAAGTTACTAAACCAAAATGACAGCCACGAGTATAGTATTTTAAAATGCTTTAGCTACTTGCCTTTTTCTGTTTGCAGCCTCCAGATTACGACGCAGTTGATCCAATAGATTTTGAGAACTTTCTCATGACACATACCAACAGCCAGAACTATGAACTTTTTCACGAGCTTGGGGACTTCCCAGAAGATGATCTGGATCTTATCTACAAACCGAAAGACTGTAGAACACTGCAGCCTTCAATGCCAGAAGAAGGGTAAGTATTATATTTTTCGGACTATAAGACGCTCTGGACAATAAGATTCACCTACGTTTAGAGGGCAAAAATCTGGGGAAAAAATACTAAACCTGGTGCGTCTAAGGTGCAGGGGCGTCTTATGGACAGTTTCTCCCAAAGCTGTTTCTAAGCTACATTGCCCAGCTACACTACACTGACACATTCTGCCCTCATCAGTTACACTGCACTACACTAACACTGATCCTGCTGCTGTGCTCCGCTCCCCCTTGCTCCGGTTCCACTGATAGACATGCTCCTCTTCCTGCAGCTGTGGATATAGTGGTACACACCGGCCGCCTACCGCTATACAGCTGTTACTGTATCCCCAGCGCAACACATTCGCCAGGTTCACGTATGACGTGCAGCACATGTGCCCCGCTGGGGCTACAGTAACAGAACCAGTAATAAGGAAGCACTTGACCGGGAAGTACGAAGGACCCGGAGCTGTATAATGGTAGACGGCCATTATTTATCTAAGACAGCAATTGTGGACAAGCACCATCTAAAATAGTAGTATATTATGCTAGGAGGAATGTGCTAATTGGGTAATTGTAGCATTTGAAAGGAGAGAAGAAAGCACCCAATATAAGAAGCACCAGACCACTTAATAGTATTCCAAAAATAATGCAAACTTTATTGGTAAACAGTAACCAGATTAAAAATTAATAAAAATCACCTGAGGTGATAGCAGCTGTGTACATAAAAATAATCCAATAATCCAATAATCACAGAGGTATCAAAATCTCACAGAACCTCAGTAAAAAGCCAAGTAGAAACCAGACCTAAGTAAACAATTGATAATAGAGTAATTCACACTTCCATCACATATAACATATAATTTAACCCCAGAGCTGTGAGCAATAATAAAGGGACAACTAAGCCTATCAATAGGGCAGGGATAAATAAATTAAATAAATTGCACAAATCCCAATAATAATAATTACACAGTAAACACTGAAGTACCTAGGAGGAGAGACTGCAAAAAATAGTCTCAACTGAATGAAGAGGTGAGCAGAGTGTCAGTGTGACAAAAAGTGAATGACCACAGATCGTGTGGAAAAATAGATAAGCTATAGGAAAGGTACTGAAAACGTACATGGCAGAGGTAGGAGAGATGTACAGGTAACAAAATGAAATACTACAAAAACAAGAATCGGCTCTTGGGTGCATACAAATTGCTATAATTTATTAATTACAAAAATACTAACAAAAGACTCTTACCAAACAAAAAGAAAAAGAAAGAAAAAGAAGAAGAAGAAAATGATTGCATACCACTTCAAAATACATATGGGTATAATAAATTTAAAAGAGTCACCCCACCCTACTCGCGACCTAAAGTAGTAGGTTCTATAGAATCATTACTTTTCTGAACTTTATCATTAACGTTCTTGGTGATGGTATACCTTGTTTTTTAAAGCCTTATTCTTTCTCTTATTTGTCTGCCTTCCCTGCTGCGCTTGCGCCCCTTTTTCCCTTACTCGGTAAACCATAGAGGCTGTTTGATTTTTGAGACGGCGCAGGAGCGTCTGGGTTGCCAAGCAACCCGACGTCTCCTGCGTGATGACGCGGCTGCGTCACGTCTATGGGGTGAATCTGTTTACTCAGCGGGGAAGACCGGCGGGGTTTTTAAAAGCGCTGAACGCCACTTGCAATCTGCCTCCTTCTGAAGCGGGTTGAGCCCGCGCAATGCGTTAAGGCGAGCGGCTGTTACCTGTACATCTCTCCTACCTCTGCCATGTAAGTTTTCAGTACCTTTCCTATAGCTTATCTATTTTTGCACACGATCTGTGGTCATTCACTTTTTGTCACACTGACACTCTGCTCACCTCTTTATTCAGTTGAGACTATTTTTTGCAGTCTCTCCTCCTAGGTACTTCAGTGTTTACTGTGTAATTATTATTATTGGGATTTGTGCAATTTATTTAATTTATTTATTTCTGCCTTATTGATAGGCTTAGTTGTCACTTTATTATTGCTCACAGCTCTGGGGTTAAATTATATGTTATATGTGATGGAAGTGTGAATTACTCTATTATCAATTGTTTACTTAGGTCTGGTTTCTACTTGGCTTTTTACTGAGGTTCTGTGAGATTTTGATACCTCTGTGATTATTGGATTATTGGATTATTTTTATGTACACAGCTGCTATCACCTCAGGTGATTTTTATTAATTTTTAATCTGGTTACTGTTTATTATTTATCTGCTAACTCCCTGCTTGATCAGTTCCAGTCTTGCTTTCGCTCTAACCTCTCCACAGAAACAGCTCTAACAAAGCTATACGCTTGCTATACACCAGCGGTTCTGGATGTAAGCCTGACTTCAGGGGCATAAAGAGATAATTTGCATATTCGGCAGTGGTGCATTGTGAGTAACCACAGTTAGGCCGAATCCACACTATAAGCGCTTTTGTGTGTGTGCTTGCGTTTGATTAGCGCTTGCTGAGCGCTTGTCAGAAAATCGCTCCCATTCACTTTCATTACATTTGCGGTAAAAAGCGCAGCGAATGCGTTCATTTTTTCACGTACGCAATCGCAGTGATTTTTACAGCAATTTTAATGAAAATGAATGGGAGTGATTTTTCAACAAGCACTCAGCAATCGCTAATCAAACACAAGCGCTCACACAAGCGCTTATAGTGTGGATCCGGCCTGACACACTTAAATCTGAATTATCGCAAATACCTTCTGTTTTAAGAAGGCAAACCACACTAAGCATTCCTTTAAAGTGGTCAATGATCTTACAGCTAAATCCAAAGGCAATTATTCCATGCTCATCTTTCTTGATCTGTCATCAGCATTTGATACTGTTGACCACATCTTACTCTAGCAGATACTTTCATCTGTAGGCATAAAGGGCCTCGATTTTCCTAGATATCTTCCTATCTTTCTGGAAGGTTTTTCACAGTCTCTTACTCAGATCAGATCTTCACTCCACATCCTTGGTTTATGGGGGTACCTCATGTCTCTGTCTTTGACCCTCTCCTCTTTTCAATTTACACAGTCTTGGCAACTCTACTCAACTTATTTGGTTTTAAATACCACTTATATGCAAGTGATACACAACTGCACCTCTTAGCCCCAGAAATTAACTCCCTTCTCACACGTGTTCCTGATGCCTTGTCTGCTATATCCTCTTTCATGACCTCTCACTTCAAGATAATCTGTACTCTAAAATTCTTACAATAAAAAGCATACCATTCTATTCATCATGTTCTCCTGGGCCCCTCTTTGCTGTTTCTGCCACTCTCTGCTGAGATCCTGGCTTGTAATTGCCAGTTTTAGGCAGTGTTTACAAACAAAAAACATGGCTGCTAACCAGCATGTGACAGGCTCAGAGAAGCTCAGTCTGTGACTCATACAGAGCCTGCAGGGGGCATGGAGAGAGTGTGTATAACTTCTATCCTATCACAGTAGAGCAACACATTCCTGCCAGACCTGACAAAGCCGGCAAAGGAAAGAAGATTAGATTAGACAACAGAGATAATACAGCCACTGTGCAACTAGGAAAGAATGCAGTAAGACAGACCACATTACAACAGGTATAGGAACTTATAGGATAGAAGAAATAAGGCTGAAAATTTTGTTACAGAGTCTCTTTAAAGGACATCCGAGGTGAAAAAAAATGATGAGCTAAACTATTGTATCTAATCTCCTTCTACTAGAAATAACTTTTCTAGTTTTCCATCAGTTGTATTTTATATTTAAATCTAGTTTTTAAGTTTTTGCTGTTTCATGAACTCTGCTCAATCACACATTCATTGAAGTATACCAGGGCTAAAATCTATGAACTATTGCCCCTTTTTTATCTTTTTTCTGCTCTCAGAAGCCGTTTTCTGCCAATAAAGTGTTTATGGCTGTAATTCCTTATCAGTGAGGGTTACGCTATAGTCAGAGCCGGTCCCGACCTGGAAAGAAACTGTCACGTACATACCTGATTTTTAACTCTTTTCAGGCAGATAAAGTAAAAAAGGAGCATAGCATAGTTATTTGTGTACTTGGCACTGTACATACACAATATATCATTATGTCACATGTCACCTCAGGTGTCCTTTAAAATTTAAAATGAGTAAAACAGAACTAATCCTGTTCCTCCATCTCTGTTCACCTCTTTGCCTGATATAGCCATAAATTAATAACACCCCTATAACTTCAGGTCTCAAAGCATGGTGCTTAGTGGTAATATTTGACTCCTCTCTTTTATTCATTACATTCACTCCATAACCAGCTCCTGTCATCTCCAACTCAAAAATGCATCTTGCATCCAACCTTTTCTCACTTAGGACACTAATAAAATCTTAGTACATGCTCTCATATCTCGTATTGTATTATACTGCTTTGTGGAGTACTAATTAAAGGTGCGTACACACGCACTACAGCAGCCAACGACGGGTCCGTCGGCACCTTCCTCTGGGCGGGTCATTCAGGAACAGCCTTATTAGTCCGCCGACAGTGCATACACACGCACTACAGTTTGCTGAAAACCTGCCCAGCGGGAGGTGCCGACGGACCCATGGTTGGCTGCTGTAGTGCGTGTGTACGCACCTTAACAGGCTGGCTTTGCTCCAATCTGTACTGAACTTGGCTGCTCGACTCATTCATCTTCTTCTCACTCTTCCTCTGCTGTTTCTCTCTGTCAAACACTTCATTAGCTGCCAATTATTGAGAGGATTCATTTCAAACTCTTAACCCTAACCTAACCTACAAAGCTCTCCACAATCTCTCTCACCTGTACATCGCCTCACTAGTTTCCAGATAGCAAC
Source organism: Hyperolius riggenbachi (assembly GCF_040937935.1). Taxonomy (NCBI): domain Eukaryota; kingdom Metazoa; phylum Chordata; class Amphibia; order Anura; family Hyperoliidae; genus Hyperolius; species Hyperolius riggenbachi. The sequence continues at coordinate 411,874,700 of NC_090646.1, read as the reverse complement.
CCAATCGCAATCTCAGATCTGCACATAACCTTCTATTGTCATCCTCTAGAATCACCTTCTTGCATTCACATATGCAAGATTTCTCACATCCTTCACCCCCTCCTCTGAAATCCCATGCTCCAACACGTCTGTCACTCTCCAACCTTTGAAATCTTTAAACGCTCCCTCAAAACTCACTTTTTCCAACAAGCATATGCTCTACCTGATGCCATTCCCCCTCTGGCCAAGTTGTACTGCTTACTAGATCACCTAAAAGCACACTTCCTCTAGGTTTGAATATTGTATAGTGAGTACATGTGGCGTCTTGGTGCCAGGCAGTTCGGCGCACGGCGCACTGAATGACGTCTCTCTCTGCTGCCGCTAAACTCCGGGGTGACGTTAAATACTATTCCCCCTCCAAAGTTGTCGCAACTCGGAGGGAGATGTAATTAGGGGTCTTGCAGCCGCCTGCGCGCATCGTAGCATTACTGCTATGACGGCATCCAGCTTCAGCGCTCGCCGCTCTTCGCCCTGCGCCGAAATAACCTGCTTCATTGTATACTACCCCACCTCTTGTCCCCCCCCCCCCCCCCATTTCTTTAGATAGTTAGAGCGCAAAGGCAGTGATCTCTCACCGTTTTGTGTCTTAGAATTTGTTATTATTTTTTTGTCTTGCAATTTGTTATATATTTTATTCATCATGTTTTCTTTTTGTTTTGTTTTTGTCACTGTAATTACCAATTCTGTATTATATACCAATTCTATATTTTGTATATTGGTATACACCATTGCCCGTATTTTATTGTACCCTATGTTTGTTTCTTATGCTGTGCAGCACCACGAAATATATTGGCATTTTATAAATAAATAATAATAATAACTAATGGTGCAAAATTTTGCTCAGATGAGACACTTTGTTCAAATTTTTAAGATCGAATTGTACAGAAAACCACGCAGTATGTGGAGAAAATCAGCGTGTAATGATTCTATGGTTTGTTGAAATACGGAGCTGAAGTTACTTTTAAAACACAATAATTCGGCTTCCAGCAATTCCTGGAAGCCGAATTATTTCATTCCCCACCATCCATGGCGGCCTGGAGGGGGAATAGTATTTAGCGCGGCCGGGAACTTGTGCAACAGCAGGATCAGCCATATACCGGCTGTATCCTGCGCCCAAGTCTCCTGCGCCGATACCTCTCGTACGCTAGTAAGCCATATCTGCTTTTTAATTTCTAAGACTTTTATTAAAGATCACAGTAGTGTACATTCAATTTATGCTACATTACAATTAAGTTGGTCCTGACATTTACATATCACTCGAAAAAAAAGTGCAATTTGACACAACTATCTGATTTATAACTACACTTAATGCGTACAACATAAAAAAAATTTAAACTAGGAATTTAAACTAGGAACCTTAACTGGAAGTCTCATAATAACAGCAACGTCATTAACTAAGCTGTTACTTACCGTATTATCTGTCCATTCCATCAATTTTACTAATGACATGACTTACACATCGCACACATAGTAAAACTTGTGCTACCTAGGTAACACATGGTTGCTAGGATAACGCATGTTACACTACTTGCATAATGTGCATTATACCAGTAACGCATACGTTACTTTGGTAAGACAAGTTGTACAATGTGCGCAATGTCAGTTGCATAAATGCCAGTACAATTCCTGTGCCCATGCTAATTTTACCTTTTAGATAATACAGCAACAAATGAGGTTCACTGCCTGACTAGAGTAAAGAGCACACATGGTCGACTGCATGCAAATGTCAGCCAATAAAATTAGAATTAAATGCATTGGGGCAAGCTGGTTAGTGCATAATTTATACATTTAGCTATCATGCTGTGCATTTACGTAATACAGCCCAATTTTTCCCAGTTGCTACCAATAACCTACAAATAATCACTTACTATAATTGTGTTGCACTGGGCAGGCATTTGTCAGATATCCATTGGATATTTCCATCTTCCCAGTCAACTTGTAATCAGAGATACAGAGTGATAAAGATGGAAAGGACAGAATTTAAATAGGCTTACATCCACTTTATTGATCACTTGGGAGAGAATATTTTCTAAGGTTTATGTTAAATGCACATAAATAAAGAAAACAAGTAATTGCCTAGATACCTTTCCATTTTCTATATTCTGCTAGTAAATATTTACTAATGGCGTGCTACTAAGTGCTAGTAGTGGCCGTAGCCTTTTTTTTTTTTTTTTTTTTTTGGCATAACTTTATATATACCCATCACACAAAGACATTCCATGTGGCTAAGAGCGCAGGATGAGACTTGCTAATCCTTTGTGCAGACACAGCACCTGTAGTATAAAGGAATGTTATCTGTGCATTCATTGCTTGCTTAATGCAAGAGATGACCTGAAAAAGGAGGGATATTAATAGATATTAAAATGTAGCCTGAAACATTGTTTCTAGTAATATCTCACTGAATGTCATATTGTTTTCTTGTCTTACCTTATCAGGGCGGAACAGGATCTACATGTCAGAGACTGTATTCAGACTTATTTAAGGGACTGGTTAATTGTCAACAGAAAGTAAGTATGCATACATAGCTGGCAGTATACGAAGCGTAAAGTCTTGCCTTGAGAATGGTGTATGTAGTGCTAACATCTCCTGAGCTGTATTACATGTAAGAACATCCTTCCACAGTATCTACATATAGGTAAATCAATATACAAGTAGACAATATAAATGTCGACTTGTATATATATCAATATACCAAGTAGAAGGATCAATTTAATCACATGAATCATGTCTCATACATATAGGTTAACTGGTCAATGAAAAACTGACCTTAGATTACAATAGGAACATAAGACAATGACATTAGATTGCAAGCTCCTCTGAGGGACAGTTAGTTAGTGACACGACTATATGCACTTTACAAAGTAGTAATAATACATAAGGAGAGAGAGCCCTGCCAAAATGAGCTTACAGTTTAAAGCAAACCCGAGGTGAGAGTGATATGGGGGCTGCCATATTTATTTCCTTTTAAACATTACCAGTTGCCTGGCTGTCCTACTGATCCAGTTGACTGTAGTAGTGGCTAATTTACCCCAGAAACAAGCATGCAGCAATCTTGTCAGATCTGACATTAATGTCAGAAACAGCTGATCTGCAATTACTTGTTCAGGGTCTATGGCTAAAAGTATTAGAGGCAGAGGATTAGCAGGACAGCCAGGCAACTGGTATTGCTTAAAAGGAAATAAATATGGCAGCTTCCATAACACTCTCACCCCGATTCATTTTAAAGTGTACCTGAGATGAGAAATGTCTCAGGTTCTGTACTTACCTGGAGCCTCCTTTAAACCCCGTTAGGGCCGCTTGTCTTTCGCTGTCTCCCCGGGTTGCTCCAGTCCCCGGCAATTCAGCCCAAAAGCCTGCCTGAGTAGTGCTTCGTCGCACATGCGCAGTCCGGCCAGGCACGCTCCCCCATCATGCTCCCATCCCTGGGACCAATCTGCACCTGTGCAGTAATACTGCGCAGGTGCAGAACACTCCCAGAGACGGGAGCACGACGTTGGAGCGCCCCGGGCCACGCATGCGTGACGAAATGCGATTCGGCCAGGCTTTCAGGCTAAATTGCCAGGGACCGGAGCCACCCGGGGAGATGGCAAGGGGCGAACGGCCATAATGGGGCTTAAGGAAGCCCCAGGTAAGTATGGAATCGGAGATGTTTCTCATCTCAGGTTCCCTTTAAGGGGTTAAAGGTATAAAAGTCTAAGGAAAAATATGTTAGTGATTTACAAATACAGCAAATAAATGAGCAAATCACTTCCATCTCCATGTTGGACAAATTAGTAAAATGCATTTCATAGTCTGATGATCTATAATGTTTTATTTTTAAATTATTTTTTAATGTGTCATCTATTAAAATAAATTTGTGTTAGAAAAATTCTTATTTGGCAATTAAAGCTATTAGAGAGTAAATTCTAGTCAAACAGCCAGCAGATGTGAAGGGCAGTTTACAGCTGCTGTTGTAAAATCAGAGTGCCTTACACGGCAGATGTACTCACACAGGAGCATATCATCGCTGCTCCCATCTCCTAGCAAAGTCTTTTGGCTTCATTGAGAGGAGAAGGCTTTCAAGCACGTATCTAGCGCTGGTTTAGTTATCAGATGTCCCAGCTTGCTTTAAAAACAAGGTCATTCCCTGTGTTAATGGGTCTGCAGGTAACAGTGGGAATGATCGCAATATCGCCATTTTACTGTATGGTTGCCATCATTCCTAAATGAAAAAAAATCACAATGTATGCAGATTTCTAGAGCATATTGTTGATGTTGCCTTTTTCATTTACTGCATGTAGTCTTATATTGGCTGTAGCTCTGATAATATATATGCAGTAATAAAGTGATATGCTGCTGTATTTTGTCTTGGATCATTTCACCACTCTGAAGGTGGCTGAGTACAAGAGAGATGATAGCAGAGAAAGATTAGACCACTAGAGGGCATAAAGTGCCAGCTTTATTCTTTAATCATATTGCACTGCACACTGATCTCTTGCTCTGAATATAGAATACACATGTATAAGTAGATAAATACTAGTTCTACTTACATAACAGATGTATTGCACTGTCCACATTATGATTCCTGTGAATTTTATAAAGGAAAAGCAGAGAATCCTATTCTAGACAGTTTCCATCTTGGTTATCTTCCCTCACTCTTTTTTTCTCCTCTTACTAATTGAGTATTCATTACCCACTTTCCTCCCAGAGTCTTCAGACACTCCCACTGAGGTCTATACTAGGAAGTACACTGTCTTATGTCATTAGATGCAGGGGAAAATAAAGGGAAGAGCTGGAATATATTATAGATTAAAAGACATGCAACTGTTTTGCCAGCCGATGGCAATTAAAGGGCCAGTGCACCTAAGGTATGTGATAACTCCAAACCATAATAGCAGAAAAAGTTTTGAAAGTTTTGAATGCAGGATTAGCATCTTTATCACTTAACACACTCAGACCAGTTGCTGTTCAAATTTGATTTTTATGGTGACAATCCCACTTTAATGTCATATTGATCCTGACTAATAACAGGACATTGTTTGAATTTTTGCAGACGTTGCTAACAATTAATGTGATCACTTGTAAATGTATTTTTGGCAATATATAGTGCACAGTGCTTTGCCAAAAGCATTGAACAGTTCACATTACCCATTTTCCCTCAAAGAGTCTAATATGCCTACCACATTCTAGGGGCATTATTAGAGGGGAAGCTTGGTAACCTCCCAGTATACTAGCAGAAAGCAAAACAGAATGTCCCATAAGCCAGATATGGTGTATCTCCCCAGCCATTTTGTGTCGGAAGTAAATGTACATCTATAGTCAAAATCTTCAGGTTGCCGATTTGATAGACAACAACTAAAAGAGCTTCCATCTGCCCCCTTACAGTTTGCAGTCAGTGTAGTTGGTTTCTCCATTGAAATTACTTCTGGCTCCGACTATGGGAACAGTGAATCTGTCAGAAAATTGCATCATTTGTACCTAGCATTAAGCTTGTTGTGTATAGGAGAACTAGAAATGATACAAGACTATCTCAAGAGGTATCCAAATATAAATACTTTAATCTCTTCTCGGCCCACAACCTTTGGCAAGTCATTATCCTCCTTCTCCAAATCATAATGGCATATATGTAGGTGATTCTTCTTGAGATAGTCTTCTATCAACCTTCCAAAATGTGGCTACAGGTCTCTTTGAGCTGCAGATTTAGTATACTCTTTCATATTCGATATGGATCTGGGCACTGTACACAGCTATCAGGTGATATATATTTAGATATGTCTCAGGAGCTCAGCTTTAAAAGCAAAGGATCAATACAGTGGCCAGGATACTAGATGTATTTTTGATAGGAGGTTATTCACATTGATATTATTTATCCATAGTGCCCAAATGTTATCTGTATTGTGTCAAGTGGGGTGTCTGCAACTCAAAACTTGATTTTTAAATGTGGTCACATATTTAAGGCAGCACTGCTGAGAAAGTTTGCAGCAGGATCTCTCATGGGGTTTTTGCTTGATCTGTCATCATAATGCTGTTCAGACTGTAAGAGGGCAGTCATTTTACACTTAGGGGTGCAGCAGCCAGGGGTCTGTCGCGTACCTCAGTCGTCACGGTAGCAGACACCATTATCATCATGCACCCGATTGAGCACTGTCAGCTGAGATTTTCCAGCATGTTCAATCAATGCATTCCACCGATTTCAACCCAAAATTGATCAAAGCAAAATATTGGGCAGACATATTGCCTCGGATTCTCATCCGATTTGATAAATTCATAGAATCGGATGCTCGATTGGGCCACAAAATCGGTAGACCTTTTGTAATGATCCGCTCAGCTGGCTGCACAGGCAGACAGCTGTTTGACCATTCCTTATGTCTGAGAGATGCAGGTCTCTGGAAAAGAGACCTGGCTTCATCTTGCAACTTTCAGAGTTGCTTTGCTGAGGGATTTGCATACATGTAAATTGCCCAGCTGTCTCGTTTGAGGGCTGGCAGTATAAAAGCCTTCTGCTGACCAGAAGGCTTGGCTGGTCATAACGGTTTGTTAAATACACTTCTGGAGTGTCAGCCTTCCCTGTTGGATTGTTATAGGTATCTTAGAGCAGCGTTTTTCAACCGCTTGTTGCCTGGTGTGCCGTACAGGTCTGGCCTCTCGCCAGACCTGTTCCTACTGTAGGAGCGCAGGAGGGGGGAAGCAGCGCTAGAAGGAGGGGCAGTGGGGGCAGCGGTGGGGAGGGGGGAAATATCCCCCTCCCTCACCTGGGACCCCTCCTTCTGCCTCTCTCCCCCTCCATTTAGCGGTGGCAAGTGCGGGCTCGGCGGTGGGGAGGCATGCGGAAAATAACTCACCACTTCCGCGTTCCAAGCGCCGGCAGCGTCATGTCGTCAGAACTCCGCCTTCAATGCTGCCCACTGTGCTTCCTGATTAGCGGAAACACAGTGGGCGGCATTGAAGGCGGAGATCTGTGACGACATGACGCTGCCGGTGCTTGGAAAGTGGAAGTGGTGAGTAATTCTGCGCATGTCTCTCTCCTCGCCGCCGAGACCGCACTTGCCACCGCTAAATGGAGGGGGAGAGAAGCAGAAGGAGGGGTCCCAGGTGAGGGAGGGGGGGATATTTCCCCCCTCCCCACCACTGCCTCCACTGCCCCTCCTAGCGCTGCTTCCTCCCTCCCTCCTCACTGTCCACTAGGTCGCGCAAACACCTGCGCCCCCCCACCCCCCACCCCCCCTGCCATTCCCCGGAGAAAAATATGGTCAGAAAGTGATCCCCGGGACGGAAAAGGTTGGGAACCACTGTCTTAGAGTAATTCTGGGGACTGCACTAGGCAGCTCCTCTAGTGCAGTTAGCCTGCTTATCTGTTTTGTCTATGTTGCCTCTCTGCTGTGATTGACCTGTCGCCAACGGTGGTCGATAGGAAATCGTCCTGTCTGTCTGTGGGTGCTAACCAGTGGAGCGGTTGCTACTGGTAGCCCCTTCTGTTTCATCTGTCTTACTTGGATCGCACCAGCCTCTAGCGGTAGCGGCTGTGGATCCTTCTGATCTGCTTTCTTGGAGTATAGCTGGAGCAGTGGTTGCCACCGGCTATCTCATCTGCCTGTCCTGCTTGGATCGCACTAGCCCCTAGCGGTAGCGGCTGTGGATCCTTCTGATCTGTGATCCTGTCCCTGAACACAGATCGCACTCACTCTGGCGGGAAAAGCAGTGGATCTTTCCTACCCTGTCCCTGAACTTGGATCGCACTCGCTCTGGCGGAAAAAGCAGTGGATCCTGCTAAGCTCTGTTGCTTTACTTGGATCGCACTCGCTCTGGTGGAAAGAGCAGTGGATCTTTTCTATCCTGTTCTCCCGTCCGTCTGCCTGTCTTGTCGGATACGAACGCTTGCTGTAGGCTCGGTGAGTTAACCGTTAAGCAAGCGCGCGCGTTCTCTGTTTCATGTTTGGGTGGCGGGGGTTAGTTAGGCGTGCTTGTCTCTGTTGCGCTTAACGTGCGGAGATCGCGCAGTAAACGCGTTCGCTGTTGCGAATGAGTGCGGTGGTTGCGTTTAGTTAGCGTTTGTTATTTTCCTTATCTTCTCATTGTATGATGTGCTGTGCCTTTGCTACTCTCGTGCCCTGTCTTGCTTTAGTTTTGTGTCACCTCTGGCAATCGCCTCTCTCGCGATTGCGTTCCTACTTCGTTTCTGCTGTTGTGTGTGCACCGTCGCGGGTTGGCGACTAGATTGGTGGACATACGTACATTCCTCCTCTGTGCTTATTCGGTCTTGTGTCGCTGTTAGCAATCGCCATCTCTTGCGATTGCCTTCTCACCTGATCTTCATGGTTGTGTGTTCATCGTCGCTGGGTGGCGACTAGATTGGTGGACACACATACACTCTGTCGCTTTACTCTCTCTCTTTAAGGGCTATCTTGCCCTGCGTTTCTTCCCTTCGTACAATTCCTGTCTGGCGTCTGTGGCTGGGCAGAGGATCTGTTCCTCTGCACTCCACAGCTCCATCTGCCGACAGGAATTTCCCTCTACAGGTGTGTTGCACCTTTTGCTGGGTTCTCTCAAATTATACACTTGTGGAGGATTTCCGCAGTGTCAGCGCGCGTCCTGTGCGCTGACCACGGAGAGAATTCCACAATCGTTACACCTTTATTGTCACATTATGCACACCATTGTTGCATTTTATAATGCTTTACTGAATAATTATATAGAAATACAGTATTGCCTGTACAAATATGCTGATTTGTCTTCCAAGTTTAGAATATCTTGATAAAGTAACTTCTTGTTCTATTCCCAATAATTAATTTGCGTGAGAAAATCTTAAAACACAAATTTACTGCTGCTATGCTCACTATGACCCAGTCTGATTCCTATACTGTGAATTATGAGTATACAATCAGCTTTTTCATTTGCACCAGACTCCTGCTGAATGACATAATGAAGTTAAAAGAAAGTAGGTCTCATGTTGAAGGATTCCATTGTTTCCCCAGACAGCTCCTGAGACATGAACTTAGATTACATTTAGCTCACATACAATTATGCTTCACTAAATAAATGCAGACTTTTTCCTTCTGATCACATGGTCAGTAACACGCACTTAATGATTTTCCTTTTTTTCTAGGAATCAAGAGAATTCCGGTACAAGCAACTTTAGCAGAAGTGGATCTAGAAAGGATTTCCAAAAAACCCTTCAAAAGCAGATATTTGAGTCTGATGAACCAGAAGGGAGTCAAAATGAACAGGTATTTATTTCACGCATAGATAGAAAAAAACAAGATTGTAAATATTGTACCGTTTAAGGAATGACTTCAAAAATGTTTTGTAAGTGAATTTTCAAGGAATCAGGTTTTGTCTTCAGGCATATTTGTAAGCTAAATGATAATGCTAACATTTGTATAGCGTTTCCCTGTGGGACTCAAAGCACTTGAAAGCTGCAGGAATGCTCCCTATGTCACCCTCTAGTGTTTGGGACTCCTTACTGAATTGATACTGTCCCCAGCCAGTATTTAAACCCTGTTCTCCTATGTCAAAGGTGGTGCCCTTTACCAGTTCAATATCCATCCATCTAGCTTTGCTACTATTTCTCCTGTATGAGACAGTCTCCTCCCCTGAGGCCCTGTTTACACTTACATCAGTTGGTACGTTTTTTTTTCCTTCTCCATAGCAGTGCGTTGTGAAAAAGATTTCAGTTAAAACGCGTTAAGTGTGAAAGGTGCCATATTAAAACATGGGACTTACTTTGAAAATCAGTTGACCTTTCAGTTATAACTGAGAGCAACTGTTAACGGGGCTTGAGGCTAGAGAACATCAAGTGAGAATGAGTGGAGAAGATGGTGACTGAGAGGTTAGCCAGAAATGACTAGAACTAAGGAGATAACATTGAATGCCAGAGTCTCTAAATAGTATCTGTCAGGTTCCCAGCTATGAGCTAATCTCAGTAAAGTATAATGTTTTGAGTCTGAGTGACCTGTAGTCAAGACAGTACATGTTTATGTTGATGTGACATTCCAGTGCCTCTAGAAAGAACACCTTTAGGAAAGTCTGTGTTTACATAATAGCTCACATCTCTAAAGCAAGGTACAGGAGAAGGAGGATGACTGGCTGCCTTAGCCCAGCCCCTTCCCAGAAGCCATTGCAGGAGAAAGGTTAAAGTACCCCTGAACCGAATATTGGTTTACATGCTTTTAATCACGTTTTATCTACATTAGATTTCCATTGACTGGTTGTCATTTAGAAAAGCAGAGCTTTGCTATTAGCACACTATCTTTCCAAGCTCAATCTCCCCAAGCCCACACAGGTCTCCTGCGCACTGAGCAGTCACACATTAATATCGGAACGATAAACAGGGAGTGAAAGGGGCATTTCTAGGGACAGACTGAGAGGAGGAGATCTGCCACTTCCTCCTCATCCATAATCAACATTCCTCGGAGTTGAATATTACGGGAGAGCAGAGCGGAGGCTACAGGGGGTGCTGTACTATGAGGATGGTAGTGTGATATATGTCACAGCACCGCATAAAACACATGATTAGAAGATTCAGGATTCAAGCACTTATTATCATTGTGAAACACAACGAAATTACTTTAAAAAGCATGCAAACGCTGTCAGAAGTGGGATTTGAACCCACCGCTCGGCCATCCAGAATCATCTAATCTACATGATTGTTAAGGGTCTATGGCTACAATATTAGAGACAGAGGATCAACAGGACAGCCAAGCAATGTGTATTGTTTAAAATTAAATGTCAGCCTCCATATCTCTCCCTCATCAGGTCCCCTTTAAATCTGTTTGCCTACATTTTAAATATCGTCTGACTGCTCTCCCCTCTGCATGCAAAGAACAATAGTGGACACTTTAAAACTTAAAGACATGATGCATTATGAGTCCCTGACAAGATGCATTATGGGTCTTGCTTTTGGTCATGTTGAGGTTATAACCTGCAAATATAAAAACAACAAAAATAAATATAACAAAATCCTGGTAGCTCTGGTATGAGGTCAAATATAAATCTTTCCTTGGAAAGCCTGCACATTTATAATCAGCGGTCCGTTTAGCAAACCGTAACAGATCGGATCCTAACGGATGTGAACAGATCCTATGTTAATCAATAGGATCCATTCACATTGCTCTGTTGGGGAATGGAACCCTTCGGCCTGTTCCGCTAAATGGACCACATGTTTGGGAAGGGAGTGATTTTCGGAATTGACGGACGCATTCACCTAGTGCGAATGGAACGGAGGGTCATGGATCAAAAACTGATGCCCAAAGAAATTTGATACGTTTCACAGATCAGTTTTATATTCGTCCAGCATGAACCGGCCCTAATAGTTGTATAATAACGTTCCCCAAGCTTGAATATAATAAATCTCTTGTTTCTAAAGATTCCTACAACATGCATCAAACATCATAGAATAAATCAGGACACAGTTGTCTGCAGGAGTATATATGTTCTTTTGTTGCACTGCCAGTAATGTGTTGCTGTGTATCTCCTTAGGGCGATGGAAGTGTTTCTGCAGGCTTACCTGGTGAATCCGCAAGAAATACCCTTACATCTACTGACTTTGATCTGCGTGGCCTGAATCCAGAAAGTCGTTTGAAGAACTTCCTTCAGTTTTCTAATGTGGAGGACATGGAAAGGCAAAGTGAGGAATTACGTAAGGCCAACAGACAGACAGAGCTGTTTGCCCTCAGCCCACCTATGGATGATGTAAGTAGAGAATATGAACAATGTCTTGGCCTACAAAATCAGCCATTATCTCAAACAAGAGTAGAAAGTGTCTTGCAGTCAATGACGCATTAAAGAGAACCTGAACTGAAAATAAAAAAGTCTAATTTACCATACACAGGTCATACTTACCTCCTGTGTAGTCTACTACTCAATCTCTTTCTCCTCTCCTCGTCCCATTTGTCCACTGTGATCAATGGAAGTCTCCGTCCTCTATTTTAAAAATGGCCATTAACCCATAACAGCTTCCTGGTCAGCACACTGTTAAATTGTAATATCGCCTACATGAGCCATAGGAAAACATGGACCTTGCACATTCAGTTGTAACTGACAGCTGCTGATATATAACTGACAGCAACTGGTATATTTCAGTTCCGACAAATTATTGTCAGAACTGGAAGGGATCACTGTAAAATGAAAATGGTGAGCTTCTGAGAAAAACTGACTGTGAGGTTAGTATGTAATATTCATTTGCAGCTACATCATGTGTTAATTTTAAATAATTTTACTCGCTTCAGGTTCCCTTTAAAACAAATGGAAGTGGAGCATACTGTACAAATGCAGCCGAAACCAAAGTACTACTTTTGTCACAGGTCGAACAGTAACATTCTGTGACTGTAGGGACATACAGCTAGTATGATTAGCTAGTCTTGATGGCTGATTTGCATGACCAATTTACTATGCAAAATGTAAAATAGTTTCCCGTTGGCCTCAGGCTGCTTTTTCACTTGTTTTTTGCGTTGTGGTGCGCATCGCATTTTTTTGCATTGCAGTGCGATGTGGCTAGTGCAACGCATTGTTGCACCAGCCACATCGCACTGCAACGCAAAAAAAACTCACTCATATGAGGGCGCCAACAGGGTCATATGGATAGCACATGCTGGGCAGGAAGTATGCCACGGGATTCCCTGGGATTCGCGTTGGTCCTTCCCACCAGCCCGCATACATCAAACACTTCATGGTAGCAGACATTGGTATATAGGCAGCCATGCCTTGACCACCAGCCTGTTTATACACCTATGCTGAATTAGGCGGGTAAGATCTTTAGAGGGTGTGAGTACACCACCTGTAAGCCACCCTCTGCTTTAATGCAATGGTGTATGTTAGGTGAGCAAGCAATGGTGTAGCTATGTTTACAAATACAATAATTATCTAATTTCAGTAGCAGAGTATCATTATACTGTTACTCCAGGAGGTACAGACTACATCTCAGTAAGAACCCACAATGCACATTATTGCAGGCACAATTCCTCACTGCAATGCTGCAGCCAAGGTTGGTTGTCCACCATCCAGTCATACGTCAAAATACAATAAATGGCCGGCACACCAGACAGCAATTCAGATGTTTATTTGTTCACCATGGAATAGATCCAACAATTGTTTCTGAATCATATGCTGTACATGTACTCCTTTGTCAAGGTATATCGCACAGTGACCGCCACAGTGTACTTTTATTCCAGGAAGTACAGACTGTATGTCAGTAAAAACACAAAAGCTCTTAACTACTTGCCACACAATCCTAAATTAAAACTGATTTTTTTTTTCACTTTTTGGCTTTACGATTTTTTACTACTGTTTGTTAATCACCTTTATATTTAGTATATTATTAAAGGAGGAGGCACCAAACTGAGTATAGATCCATAGTTGCTCTATGGAACTCACTTCCACAATCAGTACGAGAGGCTCCCTCTCTGGACAGCTTTAAAAAAAGGCTAAAAACCTCTTTTCCCTAGCCTTTGAGACTGCATAATGCAGGGTCACAGCGCTTTGAGTACCCAGGGAGAAAAGCGCTATATAAATATTATTGTTATTGTTATAGTTTATTCGCTGTGCGGAGTGGTCATCACACAAACATAATGTGTTGCAGGGCACCCAGGCAAGGGTGTGCAGAGAGATGGCCACTTCAAACAGCTAACATCTGTCCCTCCTTTGATACTTCATTGTGCTTTCTTCCTGCTCAAATTAGCAGAACACAACTGGGATTGGCCTTCTGTGTGTGGGACTCAGGGAGATGTACCTAACTATTTCCCTATTCCCCTTTCTCCTCTGGCTAATGGACTCTTGAAATAAATTGTCAGAGTGTGTGAATCTTAATCTTCCATTACAATATTTAGTATGGTAGTTTTGATATAATTCCACCCTGTTTTGTTTTAAAGGAGGACACTGTTGAAATCCGCCCTTTACCGGATTGTCCAAAGGAACACATGGGATACAGGATAATGGTCAAGCTGCATACCTTAAAGTACGGAAGTGTTTTATTTTTCCTTGTAGCTCATACATATACAAAATATTTAATTATCATCAGTTTTAGATCCTGTCATGTACCATGGGTATATTAATTCAACTGTGAATATGCACTATTCTGAACCTTTTATTTTATTATTTCCTAAACAATAAACTAAACTCTTTACAACCCAACTATAGATTCTAGACATTCTTAAATAATCCATCTGATCTGATAGCTTGATAAGCCCATGTCACATTTTTGTGTCCAATTAAGTTTCTGCAACTAAAGTTAAAATTCTATTGAAAATATTGGTCACTTGACTTCAAGCAGTCCAACTTGATGTAGATGGAAGCATGCTTTGCTGATGGAGCACTGCCACTTTGCTCAAAATCATCATACTCTTCATAATGCAAGAGAAAAGCTCTTTCATACAACTCTGAGAGCTGGAGTTACTTAGGGCTCTTTCACATTAGAGCCCTTTTCCTGTGTTTCAGCGCGAAGTCAAAACTTTGCGTTAACCAAGGTAAACCCGTTAACCTGACGCTGTGTTTTGGTGCGTTGCGGTTCAATGCACCCGGGAGCGTTGAACCGACGGGAGCCGGCATTTTCCCGTCGGGTTAATTAATTACTACCGCTGCTAATCAGTGTCGCACCGCTACATCCCAACAACATGCCGCAGGCTAGACAATGCGTGCAGGAAACAGCTCCTGCACGCGTTGTCTAATGTGAAAGAGCTCTAAGCCATTATACACAGATGAAAGTAGCTCTGAAACTGAATACCCAACCCTCTAATGTTTTGTTGTTGCTGTTGTTATCCCACTCCTTGTCCTTAGATTGTAAACCTATATGCAGGGCTGTATTTAGGGTTTGGGCTCCCCTAGGCACCCCAAACCTACAACTCCCCCCCCCCCCCCCCCCCCCAGGAGGAGGACGTTGTCGGTGAAAATTGGGCGTGGCCACAGAATGCAGTGGGCGTGTCCATAACACCGTGGGTGTGGTCAATTAAAATTTCCTAGTAAGAGTGCAGCCCAAAGTCGGTGGGGCCATGTTTTCTCCCCAGGTATGAGTAAAGTGACCCTAAAAAACCAAGTAGGAAATGTCCCCCCTCCCAACCCCCCCCCCCCCCCCCCCCCCCCCCCACACACACACACACACACACACATTAGCCAGTGTTCTCTCGCACAAAATAGTGGTAGGTATTAGATTGTAAGCTCCCCTGAGAAAAGTCAGTAACATGACTGTTCTCTGCAAAGTGCTGCAAAAGATGCCAGTGCTATATAATTACATAATAATATGGTAGGACATTAGACTATGGCAGAATTAGATTGTAAGCTCCTCAGAGGATAGTCAGTGACATGACTACGTCCTCTGACGTACTGCTGAAGATGGCAGTACAATACAGTACAGTAGTATGGCAGCACGGTGGCGTAGTGGTTATCGCTCTCGCCTTGCAGCGCTGGGTTCCAGGTTTAAATACCATCCAGGTCAACATCTGCAAGGAGTTTGTATGTTCTCTCTGTGTCTGTGTGGGTTTCCTTAAGACACTCTGGTTTCTTCCCACATCCCAACAACATACAATACAGATAAGTTAATTGGCTTCCCCTAAAAATTGGCCCTAGACTATGATACTTACATACACATATGACTATGGTAGGGATTAGATTGTGAGCCCCACTGTAGGACAGTTAGTGACAAGACAATACATACTCTGTACAGCGCTGCGTAATATGTTGGCGCTATATAAATAACTAGTATAAGTACAGTCAGTGGCGGCTCCAGGGTTTTTTTTGGGGGGGGGGGGGTGCTATGCAGGTGCTGGACCAATTTTTGTGGCTATATCCTGCAGTGCGCGAAAAAATGGGCATGGCCATGACCAGATGAGGGTGGAGCTAACTGTAATTTAAAGTGAACCCGAGGTGAGAGTGATATGGAGGCTGCCATATTTATTTCCTTTTAAAGGGACACTTAAGCCAAATAAAAAAAAATATAGTTTTACTTACCTGGGGCTTCTACCAGCCCCCTGAAGTTGTCCGGTGCCTACATAGACTCACTCCGATGCTCCTGGCCCTGCCGGCAGCCACTTCCGGTTTTGGTGACAGGAGCCGACAGGCCGGGAACGCGAGTGATTCTTCGCGTTCCTGGCCGTAATAGCACCCTCTATGCTGTTATAGCATATAGCATATATCATATAACAGCATAGAAGGCGCTACTACGGCAGATTTGATCAGAAATACGAGCAATATTGTCAGCACAGATTTGATCCGAAATACGAGCAATAATGTCAGCACAGATTTGATCAGAAATAAGAGCAATAATGTCAGCAGATTTGATCAGAAATACGAGTAATAATGTCAGCAGATTTGATCAGAAATACGTGCAATAATGTCAGCAGATTTGATCAGAAATACGTGCAATAATGTCAGCAGATTTGATCAGAAATATGTGCAATAATGTCAGCAGATTTGATCAGAAATACGTGGAATAATGTCAGCAGATTAGATGAGAAATACGTGCAATAATGTCAGCAGATTTGATCAGAAATACGAGCAATAATGTCAGCAGATTTAATCAGAAATACGTGCAATAATGTCAGCAGATTTGATCAGAAATACGAGCAATAATGTTAGCAGATTTGATCAGAAATACGAGCAATAATGTCAGCAGATTTGATCAGAAATACGTGCAATAATGTCAGCAGATTTGATCAGAAATCCGAGTAAAAATGTCAGCAGATTTGATCAGAAATACGTGCAATAATGTCAGCAGATTTGATCAGAAATACGTGCAATAATGTCAGCAGATTTGATCAGAAATACGTGCAATAATGTCAGCAGATTTGATCAGAAATACGTGGAATAATGTCAGCAGATTAGATGAGAAATACGTGCAATAATGTCAGCAGATTTGATCAGAAATACGAGCAATAATGTCAGCAGATTTGATCAGAAATACGTGCAATAATGTCAGCAGATTTGATCAGAAATACGAGCAATAATGTTAGCAGATTTGATCAGAAATACGAGCAATAATGTCAGCAGATTTGATCAGAAATACGTGCAATAATGTAAGCAGATTTGATCAGAAATACGAGCAATAATGCCAGCAGCTTTGATCAGAAATACTATATTTTTTTTTTTATTTGGCTTAAGTGTCCCTTTAAAAGGAAGTAAATATGGCAGCCTCCATATCACTTTCACCTCGGGTTCACTTTAAATTACAGTTAGCTCCACCCTCATCTGGTCATGGCCATGCCCATTTTTTCGCGCGCTGCAGGTTATAGCCACAAAAATTGGTCCAGCACCTGCATAGCACCCCCCCCCCCCTCCCCCAAAAAAACCCTGGAGCCGCCACTGACTGTACTTATACTAGTTATTTATATAGCGCCAACATATTACGCAGCGCTGTACAGAGTATGTATTGTCTTGTCACTAACTGTCCTACAGTGGGGCTCACAATCTAAATATTTGTGCGTAGAATTGAACTTTAACATTATTGATATTATTGTTTAAACATTTTACATAGTTTTGACAATTGCAGTTAACAAATACCAATAAATAAATATGCAGTGCATAGTTCAATAAGAACATCCAGCAAAGCATGTTTTGGTAGCAGTAGTACAGCAAAGTCAATTAACAATAGGGTGAGGGCCTTGCCTTAAAGTGTACCTGAGACGAAAAGAGTCTCAGGTTCTATACCTACCTGGGGTTTCCTTAAGCCCCTTGGAGGTCGCTCGGTCCTTCGCCATCTCCCCGGGTCTCCCCCCCCCCCCCCCCCCCCCGGTGAGCAGGCGCAGAATGCTCCCGGCTATGGGAGCATGACGGCGGTGCATGTGCGGCCAGGCCATGCATGTGCAACTCAGCCAGGCTAGTGGACTGTCCATCGGAGGACAGGAGCCACCTGGGGAGATGGAGAGGGACCAAGGGGACTTAAAGTGAACCTCCAGACTAAAAATCTACTCAGCAGCACTGAAAAGGCTTGGTGTTTTTTTTTACAGTTTCACAGCATCAGAACTTTATTTTTCTTACCCAAGCCTCATTTTTAGCTGCACAGAAGCTAAGCTCCGCTCCATCAAAGAAATTGCATGGGCATTTTTCCCCTGATGCTCTGCAAAGCATGATGGGATTTCTGATGTTGTTGTTCTTGCTGCCTAGCGGGTGCAGCTGGGAGGGGTGATCAGGACACAAGACAGTGGGAACTGTCTCATGCTCCCTGTCACCTCCTTTCAACCAAAAACATGGCTACCCCCATGAAATCACAAACATCTGCCTGTTCTTTTAAAACAGGGTGGGTAAGAGATTATTCTACCTATCTATTTTAATTAACATAACTAATGTAACTTAATGACAGTATGTTTGTTTAGGCTGAAGTTCCTCTTTAAAGAGAAACCATGGCCAAGGATTAAACTCTGTCCCAATTAGTAGCTGATACCCCCTTTTCTGTGAGAAATCTTTTCCTTTTTTCAAACAGATCATCAGGGGGCTCTGTATGGCTGATATTGTGTTGAAACCCCTCCCACAGTGGGATGTCAGGACCATGGTGCTGACATAACACTGTGGGAGCCTTGATGCATTGTGGGAAATAACTGTTTCCAACTGCCAAAAAAGCAAGCAGTAGCTATTTCCACTGACATCACCTGCCAGCAGTAAAAATATCACCATAGGATAAATGTCAGAATGTAAATCAGGGAGAGGAAAGATTTTACAATGGGCAAACACTGACTAAATCATTTTATACATAACTAGTAGGCCTAAGCCCGTTACAATAACGGGCTCTAGGCCTCCCTCACAACCCACCTCCCCTCCTGCCCCTGTCACCTCCACCGCATGTCAGCGCACACACATGCCCCCCCCCCCCCCCCCCCCAGCCCTATCCTCCACCTGTGCCAATGGCCGCCCACTTGCCACACATGTGCAGTTGTACAAAGGCACGGACACAGGGACAGGAGAGGACAGGGACACAGGGTTTATTGTATAGGAATATTGTAAAAATTAAGCACTTTTATTTATTATGTTATTTTCACTGGAGTTTCTCTTTAAGGTAGCCCCAGGTAAGTACGAAACCTGAGACATCTTTCCTCTCAGGTTCACTTTAACAAGCGTACAGTGTAGAATAATAATTTAGTTATTGGGGTACTCTAGTTTTATAGTACAAGGACATGTGGCATTTCCAGTTCTCAGATTGTGTTTCTTCTTCCTCTTTCCCTAACAGATTTGATATTGATGTTGAGCCACTGTTTGTCAGCATTGCACTGTATGATTGTAAAGAACGCAAAAAGGTAATAAAACGTTATCTTGTGAGTGATTATACTTGCCAAACTTCCCAGCCATATTTTACACAATTTACAATTGCTCCTTTAACCCATTCTCCTCCTAGACTACCGGTATCTCATGTTTTCATGAGCTGAGTGAACTTTTCTGTTGAAAATGCAGTATTTAAGTTACATTAAATAACTTTTTACTTGTACCATCTCATAACAAAAAAAATATACTGGTGCTTGTAATTGGTATTGATTTCTTTTTTTGTAGTAAGATGAAGTAAACATTTTAATATACGGTATGTTTATTATTCAGGGAAAATGTTCATAAAATGTATGTGAAACTAAACAAAATTATTTTTCAAAGTGCTTTGTGCACAACCTAATTTATTGCATATACTGTCCTGATTTCTGGGATATCAAACATACATGTTCTTTACAACTATACAGATTTACCAATTCTATGTAGTATAAGGGCCAACAGATTGAAAATACCTTGAATGATTGATTGGATAAGCTCTTATACTACATGAAAGTGGTAAGATTGAACAACCAAGATTGTATGGTGTGTGTTGACTGAGGTTCTTCAGAGCTGGAGAACAGTGGAGTGACTCTGTTACGCTGCAACACCTCTACAAACTTGGGATGCGCAATGTTTCAGTTGTCTGCTGTTTGATGGCAAAATGTTGCATCTCTCAGCTGGATCATATTAGGGCCCGTTTTCACTAGGAGCGGTGCGATGCGTGCTGAGACACATGCACGGCAATGGAAGAGTTTCCACTGCGTGCATGTTATGCAGAGCGATCCGAGAATCTGCAGCATGCTGCAGATTCTCGCATGGCCGCATCCGCCCGCAGCCGCGTCCCATCTCCTCAATTGACTTCCGCATCGTGAGATGCGGAAGTGATGCGGCTGGTGGCGAAAGTGATGCGATGTGACTAGGTAGCCAATTTGCATCACTAAGAAGTGGAAACGGGCGCTTAGAACACAGCGAAGTTGCTAAAAGGTCATATTTTCCCAGTTGTGCAGCAGCAGCATGTGCAGCACCCACAGTGAGAATGTTCATTAACAAATCCAGTCTTTCCTGCACTTATTAAAATTAAGATTTGGCTGTGGGTGTTTGTAAACAAATGCAACAGCACAATCACTAGGCCTCTTACTTTTCAACCATACTCAATAAAATATGATATGTCCCAGGTGAGAGTTGCAAGCTTTTGCCACCTAAGAACATATCATTTTAAAACATTACATCCAGGTTTGCTGGATCTTGAATGTACTCTAGCGTTTTCTATGGTACTCCATAACAGGATCACCTTAGAAAATCAACACCATGGTGTTACCGGTATTCTTCATCCCAGATTAGTTCTTTATAGTGTAACTGAATGTGTTCTTTGCTTTTGCTTATCTGTTCTTTTATACCTCAGCTGCAATGTGAATGTTTTGTGATGCCTACAAAATCCAGATTATAAAAAACAAACATGGTCCCACAGGCTAAACAAAAACAAACAGAACTATCAGGGGCGTAACAATAGACCCTGCAAGGGGGGCCCAGAAGCCTCAGGGGGCCCAGTGGAGGAAAAAGTTTGAGAGACTGACAGGCAACTAAGGGCATGAGGAGAAAACGTATTCTACTCTCATACCATTGTTATGTTGACTGCATGTGTTCACTACACGGATAAGGAATCAGAAAACACTTTGGAATTTGTACACTGTCCCTGCTCCCTAGTGTTCGTAAAAAAACATCTGTCTCACACTGCGGCAGTTCTGATGACTTCATGTACAACATTATAAACAAAGGAGTCACAGTTGGAAAAAAAAGTTGTAGACTGGCCCTCAGAAGAGATTCCTAGATTTTTATCACACACACACACACACTCTAGTGACCTTATGGTGTCTGATTACTGGACACAGTGGAATGGGAAAGATTGATGTCTGACTGTTGCTTCCTCATTGAGAGCTTGTTGTCTCACACGGAGTCCCAGATTCTGTAATAACAGTATCATTCAGTGACATTCTGAATGCTTTGCCAAAGTTACAGTGAACATATCTTATGTTCAGCATGTCATTGTTGTTCCTCCATATAGCATGTAGTAAAATAATACGCTGTGTGTGTATGTATGTATGTACTGGGAATAGAGCTGCGACAAGTCCTTGTCGGCTGCAAGGGGTTGGAGGAAGCCCCAGGTAAGTAGATCTGGGGGTAGCACAGAATGCCTGACATTTCCTTTAAGTCTATGGTACATAGATAATTTAGTGCAATTATTTCGTTAGATTGAATATAAAGATTTTTCCAGCATGTCCGATCTGATTTTTCTAAAAAAAAAAAACAGGATAATCGTTCTAATTTCTGGATCGAAAAAAATATTTTCAACTTTCATTTGATTCGATCATTTAGATCGAATAAATGGGATAATCGAACGTTTTTATTGTACCATGTATGGCCACCATAAGTGTTTTTCTCTGCATGGGGAAAACACAATGGTCCTCAGTTTTCCTGTGCAGAAAGCAAGGGGGGTGGGGGGGCCCCTTCCAAAGTTTCACAGGGGGGCCCAGTGATGTCTAGTTACGCCCCTGAGAACTATGTAGAGAAGGGCAAACTGGCTAGGAAGGTTGTCCACCAACTCTGGACGCACTTCAAAACATAGCAAAATGCCAGTGCTCTACCAGCTGTGGGGATATTCCCTTTATCAGCAGAGTACAGACCACATAGGACAAGCTGTTATGATGTTTAGGCCAACCCTCTTTATCAGGTGCCCCAATCCAACCAGCTTTTTCCACCAGTTGTTCGAATGCCTCTGACAGCAGAATTTAATGGGTATCTCTAGACAGTGCAAACAATTATTTATTCTGTTAATATTTTATATGAAACTTTAAAATAACATTGATTAGAAAAAGTGATATGTAATTTTAATCGCCCACATACAGTAGTTCACGCTTCATTTATTTCTGTATTATATTTTCCTTTCCTAGATATCAGAGAACTTTTATTGTGACTTGAATTCTGACTCTTTCAAGAAATACCTCCAGGCTCACACACCCAGTGTGGCCCCTTCAAGCCAAGCAAGAACTGCTGTGTTCTCCATTACCTACCCTTCTCAGGACATATTCCTAGTTGTTAAAGTGAGTATGGCTGTGCTGCTGATACAGTACCTTGTGTTGGACACAAGATGGCAGTCATGAGATTGATTGCCTGGCAGAACATTAGCTGTTCTAATGAATACTATATATCAGTACTGTAGCAGTTTATGGATATCAGTGTTTAGCACAGTTAAACTGAAAAAGGAAGTGCTGGTTATCACACCCAGGGGTAAATGTTTGAAAAACTCTGTATCTGTATCAGCAGGAACTGGTTGTTCCCCTTTCTCTGCACAAAAGAGAACTAGCAGGTGACATACATGATATTCGTCTCGGCGGCTGCATGAAAGAGAGGACTGCAGCAAATAGCAGTAACACCATGACACATACGAGGTTGGACAGTCTTCCGCCGCCTTTCATTCTTAAAGGACCACTATCCTGAAAAATTGAACAATTTAAAATACATGTCACATACAAAAGGAAAAACAAAAGTTTGCTTTCTTAAAACAGAAAGAATTTGCAATAATTCAGGTTGGAGTGAGCTTGAGATGTCTCCCAGTGCATCACTGCTGAATATATGCAAATTAACCATTGTTAATTGGAGGTGTGTTTAGCTTCTAAGGGTAACAATGGTTCATTTGTATATATTCAGCAGTGTTGCACTGGGAGACATCTCAAGCTCACTCCAACCTGAATTATCACAAATTCTTTCTGTTTTAAGAAAGCAAACTTTTGTTTTTCTTAGCATTTTAGTAAGGGGGCTTTTAGGACCATTGTAATCCCTTACACACACCAATGAGTTCTGGGTCACCATGAGCTTGCTGGTTAGTCTGTACATACAAAAGAAGATGTACATTTGTACCAGAGTTAAATGCACTGTAAATTCCTTTTTTCTTATGTAACTGTCATGTACAGTAGGCTGTAAAAATCTGATAGATCTGTCAGGTTTTGGACTAGTTCATATCTTCAAGGGGGATTCTGAGTATCTTCCTTATTTCCTTATACAGTAAAACCTTGGATTGAGAGTAACTTGGTTTAAGAGTGCTTTGCAATACAAGCAAACATTTTTGTAAAATTTTGATTTGCAGGATTGTACTTAATCTGAGCGTAGAGACTGTGCAAAGTCAAATTTTCATGAAAACCTCAAAAGTAACTGTCACTAGCTAAGTTCCTTGTTAACCATTTGCCGACCGCACGCTTATACCGTGCGTCGGCAAAGTGGCAGCTGCAGGACCAGCGACGCAGTACTGCAGGCTGATTAATCAGGAAGCAGCCGCTCGCGCGAGCGGCTGCTTCCTGTCAATTCACGGCGGGGGGCTCCGTGAATAGCCTGCGGGCCACCGATGGCGGCTCGCAGGCTAAATGTAAACACAAGCGGAAATAATCCGCTTTGTTTACATTGCACGGCGCTGCTGCGCAGCAGCGCCGTAAGGCAGATCGGCGATCCCCGGCCAATCAGCGGCCGGGGATCGCCGCCATGTGACAGGGGATGTCCTGTCACTGGCTGCACAGGACGGATAGCGTCCTGTGCAGCCCCGATCACCGGGGATGAGCAGGTAGGAGAGGGAGGGGGGAATTTCGCCGCGGAGGGGGGCTTTGAGGTGCCCCCCCCCCGCAACTAGCCTGCCCACCAGAGCGATCAGACCCCCCCTGCACACCATCCCCATAGGGGGGAAAAAAGGGGGGCGATCTGATCGCTCTGCATGAAACCTGATCTGTGCTGGGGGCTGCAGAGCCCACCCAGCACAGATCACAAAACATAACGCTGGTCCTTAAGGGGGGGTAAAGGGTGGGTCCTCAAGTGGTTAAAGTCGCACAGCAAAAAAATTTAGGGTGAGCCAACAGATGGCAATGATTCTGTTAGTATTAGTGAAAGCCCTGTTCACATTTTTATTTTATACTTTTTTATGATAACTTTTTGGGATTGTGGAACGAGTCAACAGGGTTTCCATTAATTTTAATGGGAACATTTGCTTTGATATAAGAGTGCTTTGGATTACAAGCATGTTTCCAGAACAAATTATGCTCGCAAACCAAGGTTCCACTGTTAAAACATTTTCTGGACAGAATCTACTAAAAGACACTGGGCGGCCTTTCTAATCGCTTGTACACTTCTGAGAAACCCCGAGAATCCCCCATGAGGAGATTAGTCCAAACTAGTCCAAAACCTGTTAGATTTGTCACATTTTCACTTCTTACTGTAAGTGACAGTGACATGGGAGAAAAGAATTATGGTGCATTTAAGTCTGAAACGGATGTACATCTTCTTTATACTGTATGTGTGCACATGTATTTAAAATTTTACAGTTTTTCATGATAGTGGTCCTTTCAGGCTGATAAGACCCTTACATACTTGCGACTTTGGCTGCCTAAAACCACCATTTAAGATAATTTCAGAGGAATTTTACAGGTGTGCAAAGATTTCCCATGATGTCTGCTGTCAGTTGCTTTCTGGAAATTCGGGAGAAGGAGCCTCTGACTGTGCTGCTTTGGGCCTGTTTAACAACAAGTGCTTGGTTGGTGGATAGAAGCAGCTGACAGGCGGTGAATCTACTGTCATCAGCTGCTTGTGGAAAAAATGCCTGACTCAGTTTACCCTTGTACTATATAGATTTGGTAATCAAGCCCGTTGTTTGTTTAATTTACAAGATGGCTGTACAGGCACCCCTGACTACCAGAAGCTGGAATATTGTCTATGACCACATGATGTTTATATGTCTATAATTTTATGTTTTACAGATTGAAAAGGTGCTTCAGCAAGGAGAAATCTCAGAGTGTGCAGAACCATACATGGTTTTAAAAGAGAGTGAAGGTGGAAAAGTGAGTATTCTTTCTTAAAGGACAACTGAACTGAGAAGATTATGGAGGCTTCCATATTTATTTCCTTTTAAAGAATACCAGTTGCCTGGTAGCCCTGCTGGTCTATTTGGCTGCAGCAGTGTCTAAATAACACCCAAAACAAGCATGCAGCTAATCTTGTCACATCTGACAATAATGTCAGAAACAGCTGATCTGCTGAATGCTTGTTCAGGGTCTATGGCTAAAAGGATTAGAGGCAGGGGATCAGCAGGACAGCCATGCAACTGGCATTGATTAAAAGAAAATAAGCATGGCATCCTCCATATCTCTCACCTTAGTTGTCCTTTAAAACTGTGGGGGTGACATTATTTTTAAAGAGAACCCGAGGTGTGTTTAAAGAATGTTATCTGCATACAGAGGCTGGATCTGCCTATACAGCCCAGCCTCTGTTGCTATCCCAAACCCCACTAAGGTCCCCCTGCACTCTGCAATCCCTCATAAATCACAGCCGTGCTGTGAGGCTGTGTTTACATCTGTAGTGTCAGTCTCAGCTGCTCCCCCGCATCCTGCATAGCTCCGGTCCCTGCCCCATCCCTTCCCTCCAATCAGCAGGGAGGGAAGGGATGCAGGCGGGGACTAGAGTTCTGCAGGAGGCGGGGAGAGCAGCAGACTGACACTATAGAGATAAACACAGCCAGCTCTGACAAGCTGTTTGTCAGCAGCGTGGCTGTGATTTATGAGGGATTGCAGAGTGCAGGGGGATCTTAGGGGAGTTTGGGATAGCAACAGAGGCTGGGCTGTATAGGCAGATCCAGCCTCTGTATGCAGATAATATTCTTCAAACCCACCTCGGGTTCTCTTTAAATAGAGGATGAATGCACACCTAACATAAATATGCTAATGCAGTACACACTGGGCCAGTTAATTTTTTCTCCTATTTGATATGTAAGTAAAAAAATGTCTTGCAAAAGTAATACCTTTTACCTCCTAGTAGATAGTTTTTGATCTTCTGTTCAAAATAACTTTTCTGCATGCTGCAATTTAAAAAGGACCAATACGTAGGTAAAAAAAAAAAGTACTGTCAAAGTTATTCTGAGTATTTTCTTGTTTGCTGGTGGCTCAAAAGGCATTTTATTTATAATGTGAAAATATCACCTGGGAGAAAACTTAATATATAAAGTGAATTGGATCGGGCCTCTTGTCCCATCAACTGCAATGCATTTCTAATACATCTCTGATCTTTCTTTGAAAGGCCTGGGGATCACATGGCTGCCTATTGTTTGAAAAGCATTCCCCTTTATAGCAGTATGTACACTGCATACTCTGTACAACCTCTCTGCACTGTGCTGCCCTGTCAGCTTCTCTGTGCCACTTCCTGCATAAACCGTCCCCTGCTTTCCACTGATGTGTGACTGCTTTACTCACAAAAAGTCAATGATTGTTTAAAGCTCTATAAGCAGATACTGTTTTATTACAAAATTCTATTTTGCTTGTTTTTTTTCTCCTATTACAGACAAAAGAGAAAATAGAAAAGCTGAAATCTCAGGCTGAAAACTTTTGTCAGCGTTTGGGAAAATATCGTATGCCATTTGCTTGGGTGCCCATCAGTCTTCTGAGTTGCATCAATAATATGACATTGGATAAAGAATCCCCTGAAACTGAAGCTGTGAACGGTATGTTTTACTTTATATCCCTCACTCCCAATATTGTTGCCTTCTTTTGAAGGACACATCTATGGAGAGACAAAAGTATGTTTGGACCTCTCCAGTTCTATATAGCTACTAAGATCCCTCTCAGGCCAAAAAGTTCAAAATTAAAAACAAAAAAATCAAAAACTCTGACCCAGGAAGGTGTCAGTCCATTCAAACTAAACTTGTTGATTCTTGCATATATCACGATGCCCATACTCAAAGCATCATCAGAGAACTGCCAAGGGACTTGCTGTGTAGTGCAAAAGGACCTGGTATTGGTAACACAAAGTCCATGAGGGGTATGCCGAGTCAATATGATTAAGTCAGGGGCGTAGCTAGAAATGACTGGGCCCCATAGCAAAACATTTTTATGATGCCCCCCCCCCCCCCAACCACCACCACCACGACCTTCCAACCCCACGGACCTCGGACTTCCCTCCCAAACATTCCTTCAGGACCCTCCACCCCAACATTCCCACACCCCTCTAAGTACAGTATAATTAGCCAGGTCTATAGGTGTCCCCAGTTTAGGTAGTAGTCAGGGGCGTAACTAGAAATCACTGGGCACCCTTGTGGCAACAGCAATTTAAACTAAATACTGTACAAACGTTTTAACTCATACATTAACATTATGGAAAATCCAAGTTGAAAATAAACTGTGAAGATAAACAATTTCATCCATCCTACTCCTGAAAAATAAATTCATTATTTTACAAAGTCCTAGTTTTATTTTCTGTTTTAAAAAGCTAAAAAAAGTATGTTTAATGCTATTGTCTCATATGATGATGATTCAGCTTTTCCCATAGTCTCGCAGTTAGCAATCATGTGACCCCCAACAAGACAAATTCAGCAATCATGAGGCCCTATCAAGACAAATTCAGCAAAAATGAGGCCCCCAACATGACAAATTCAGCAATCGTGAGGCCCCCAACAAGACAAATTCAGCAATCGTGAGGCCCCCAGCAAGACAAATTCAGCAATCATGAGGCCCCCAACAAGACAAATTCAGCAATTATGAGGCCCCCAACAAGACAAATTCAGCAGTCATGAGGCACATAAATAGACAGCATTTCACATAAATAGGCAGAATGCCCCTTTAATATGGTAGACACCTCTCACCTGGCTTCTGAATACTCCTTTACTGGCTGCTGTGCCTGGCAATACTGTTTTTGGCTGGATTCGGGATGATGTGTGGGCTGAAAGGCCTGGCAGTGATGCTGTGGCCTGGCTGGCGGTGATGCTGTGGTCAAGTTGGCTGGCGGTGATGCTGTGGCCGATGCTGTGGCTGGGTTGGCGGGGATGCTGTGGCTGGGTTGGCGGGGATGCTGTGGCTGGGTTAGCTGGCGGTGATGCTGGGCTGTGCTTGGCTGGTTGAAGTAAATGCTGGCCTGACTGGTAGTGATGCTGTGGCCTTTTTGACAGTGATTCTGGGCTGGTTGGCTGGTGGTGATGCTGGGCTGGCTGGCCTGGATAGTTTAGGTAGTGACAGGTGCCCCCTAGTTAAGGTAGCGCCAGGAGTCCCCAAGTTTAGGTAGTGACAGGAGCCCCCCCCCCCCCAGTTCAGGCAGTGACAGGAGCCCCACAGTTCAGGCAGTGACATGAGCCCCCCAGTGTAAGTAGTGACAGGTGACCCCCAGTTCAGGTAGTGACAGGGACCCCCCAGTTCAGGTAGTGACAGGGACCCCCAGTGTATGTAGTGGCAGGAGCCCCCAGGTTAGGTAGTAAGTGGCAGGGACCCCCAGTTAGGTAGTGAGTGACAGGGACCCCCAGGTTAGGTAGTGAGCGACAGGCGCCTTAAGGTTAGGAAGTGACAGGAGCCCCCCAGGTTAGGTAGTGAGAGACAGGGACCCCCAGGTTAGGTTGTGAGCGACAGGGAACCCCAGTTAGGTAGTGACTGACAGGGACCTCCAGGTTAGGTTGTGAGCGACAGGGACCCCCAGGTTAGGTTGTGAGTGACAGGGACCCCCACGTTAGGTTGTGAGTGACAGGCGCCCCTAGGTTAGGTTGTGAGTGACAGGCGCACCCCAGGCTAGGTTGTGAGTGACAGGGACCCCCAGGTTAGGTTGTGAGTGACAGGGACCCCCAGGTTAGGTTGTGAGTGACAGGCGCCCCCCAGGTTAGGTTGTGAGTGACAGACGCACCCCAGGCTAGGTTGTGAGTGACAGGGACCTCCAGGTTAGGTTGTGAGTGACAGGGACCCCCAAGTTAGGTTGTGAGTGACAGGTGCCCCCCAGGTTAGGTTGTGAGTGACAGGGACCTCTAGGTTAGGTTGTGAGTGACAGGGACCCGCAGGTTAGGTTGTGAGTGACAGTGACCCCCAGGTTAGGTTGTGAGTAACAGGCGCCCCCAGGTTAGGTTGTGAGTGACAGGCGCCCTCCAGGTTAGGTTGTGAGTGACAGGGACTCCCAGGTTAGGTAGTGAGTGACAGACGGCACCCCCCAGGTTAGGCCGCCCCTCCTCCCCGGGCCCGCTCAGGGCCGTTTTTGAGGGCTGGAGGGGTCGCAGCATGAGGGGAGAGCTTGGTGGCACGTCGGTGGGGAGGGGGAAGGTCCCCCCCTCCCTCACCTCGGGCTCTCCCCTCTGCGCTCCCCTCCAGCATTGAATAAAGATTGTATGCAGGCGGAGGCGGCGGCAGATACATACCTTCCGTGCGCTCCACCGATGCGTCTCTCTCTAGCCTCTGACACGACTTCCGGTATAAACAGGAAGTCGCGTCAGAGGCTAGAGAGAGACGTATCAGTGGAGCGCACGGAAGGTATGTATCTGCCGCCGCTGCCCCGCCGCCTCCACCTGCATACAATCTTTTTTCAATGCTGGAGGGGAGCGCAGAGGGGAGAGCCCCACCGACATGCCATCAAGCTCTCCCCTCATGCTGCAACCCCTCCAGCACCTAGCGGGCACCATGCTGCGGGCACCCTGTGACGTAGG
The DNA here is from genome assembly GCF_040937935.1 of Hyperolius riggenbachi. Taxonomy (NCBI): domain Eukaryota; kingdom Metazoa; phylum Chordata; class Amphibia; order Anura; family Hyperoliidae; genus Hyperolius; species Hyperolius riggenbachi. The sequence continues at coordinate 411,845,002 of NC_090646.1, read as the reverse complement.
GGCCCCATAGCAATGCTATGGTTGCTATAGCGATTGCTACGCCCCTGGAGTAAGTTCACATGCACAAAATCAAACAATTAAGTATGCAACCTGGAGTCTGGTAATCGCAGATGCAGCAGTGAGCATCCACACAGAACTTGGACACATTGTGACAAAGTCCGTGTTTCTAGTGAAGCAGTAGGAGAACAGAGGCGCCAGCAGGATAAAAGTGGATAAAAAACTGAGGCGCTACACCTGCTATTGCTGAAATTCTGTCTTGTCCCCATGTTTATTGCCTGATGAAGCGGGCTGGGCCTGCGAAACGCGTTGCACTATTTTGGGGTACTAGTTAATAAATGTGATTGCTACTATTCAGACAGTCTTTCGTGTCTGCTTTATGGAGGTAAGTCCACCGCTTCCTCCCAGCAAATTTTAAAGTTTTTATCCACTTTTATCCTGCTGGCGCCTCTGTTCTCCTACTGCTATACCGTGTCCACCCCTGGTGGAGGGGTGATCTACCCCCTTTCGCATCTACAGAGAGCGACTTCTTATCCCTGAGTGAGGACATGTCTAATCTCCTCACCTGCCTAAACAGTGGTTGCCTATGTGGTAACCCACGCTTGTGAGTATAATTTTCTCACGATAACCTTTACTTCATTTATGCTTAACATACTACACTATATGGGGCTCTCGGTTTCTCTACACTGTGTTTCTAGTGAAGGCACTCCTCATCAGTCAGCCACAGATCTGTGAACCAGTCTGGCACTAGTACAAATTTTTAATTCAAACGGAACTCTGTGACGTGTCTCAGGTTTCCGTCCAGCACTCGCCACCAAATGGAGCCATTCCCAAAACTTTTTACAGCCTTCCAGGTCATATACCAGCAGGGGTGTAGGTCAATGCATTTTGCCTCACCTAGTTGGACCTAGTTAGTTCCTCAGGACGTGCTGCATAATGATGTCACATGTTACATCACTTTTATGTGCTCCAGGATCCTCTGGAATATACCCAACAGTGTTATTTAACCCAAAGAAATTGTTTTTTTTCTCATTACTGCTGCCATCTTGTGTTTCTTCTTACATACTGCAGTTGTCAATGTGCATATAACAGCACACCAGCCTTATGCACACCTCATAGTTGTAATCATGCTTTAATCCTAGTGTCTTTTTGGCATATGCACCCAGAAATAAAAGCCCAAAGCGTCATTTTAGTGCTATACAATCAATCTGGTGGATCAATCTGGTAATAACTTAAATATACTTATAGCTCTCTTGCTCCAACTCCCCAGTCTGTCACCAAAAAGCAGCACATCACAGAAACAACTTTTAAGTTCGTATCCGATTAACCCGGCAGGGTTCGGGGTATTTAGGGCGTATATGCAAAAGCTCGCATTTTTGTTAGTTGTTTATCAAGGTCAAAATTCCTCAAATAAGGCATCAATCTATATATGCCCCTAACACTCAGCCCAGCTGGGTCAGAACTATGGAATTTTTCAAAAAGTATCAACACTGAGGTAGGTTACTTTCTCTTATCTTTTTTTTTTTTTTTTTTTTATAGTATCGAGAATGTCACGCACATGCTCCTGTATGCCCGCCTTTAACCCTCTAGCATAATGTTTTTTACATGAACAAGTTAGCTGATAAACAACATACTTACTGTTACAATCTATGTATGATTTAATTTCATATTCTCTACTGTAACCTGCATTCGTAAACCTCTCATCCTTACTAACATGACTACATACTAAGCAATTTTTATATCTATACGCACCCCAACTTTGATTCAATCATTGTTTACTGTCTTGTGTATTTAATTCAGAATGGACCAGTGTATAAGCCAAGCTCTTATTTCTCTTTGCAGTATTTATAGGATTAGGACCCAGTATAGTAGCTATCCTGTCATCTCTCATGAGTACATGCCAATAATTATTGAATGTCTCTTTCAAATAGGACCAAATGGTTGATCAATCTTGGATAATCCAAAGTTGATTCACCCCCCCCCCCCCCCCCTTTCCTTTCTGCTCATCAGGCTCCCCCTATCTGTGTTCAGTGCTCTGTGATATGCTGTAGTCAACAGACAACTGGGGTAACCCTTTGCTTTCACTCTCTTAGTTGTCTGGCTTTCAATTTGAAACCTGCCAAGGTAGAACAGTTCCTACGAATTTGCAGGAACTGACCTATAGGAACAGCACATACCTGTGCTGAATGGTGTGCAATGTCATAGTGTAGCAACAAATGACCTGCCATTTCTTTTTGGTATGTGGACATAACGAGACCACCAACCTCTCTCAAAATGTCCACATCCAGAAACAGTAACCCGAGTTTCTGAATGTTTACATGTCAGAAAGGTATTAAATGCATTATTATTCGATCTATTAACAAATGATTTAATCACAGATCCCATCCTTAGTATAAAGACATTGCCCACATAGCGTAGCCATAGGGGGGGATTGCTCACACTACTTCTGCCCACAGCACTTCTTCCTCCCAAACATCTCCAGATGTAGGCAAGCCTACCAAATTACCAGTTGAATTATGTGCAGGGAAAGTAGGTGGAAGTATTTCCCTATGTAAAGTAAACTTGAACTCAAATTTCCCACAACATCTTCCCGGTGTTGCCTGAGACAGATACTCACTCTCCCAGAGTAGTCCCAAAGTGGTATCAGTTGCAGCCTGTGTAAAAAGGGAGCTGACATAGACTTCCATTTAATTTGCTGCGATTAGCAGCTATAAGCAGTGAAAAGGGCATCCGTTACATTATCTCAGCTATATCATGGAAATGTTCGCGGCTACAATAGAGGACCTATTTTAGTTCTACACTATAAGCCTTTCATTTTGTGGCTACATGGTTGCAGCTACGACACAGTGCCTAATTTCTACATCAGTTATATCTTTCTCACTGAATACCGTTTATATCTTTGATATAAAATGCAATTGTAGCAATCACACCAAATACCGGTTACATTTTTCAAAGATTGAAAGTAAAAAAAAATGTTCCTACAACTATTTAACTGAAAACCGTGGTTAAGGTTAGGCACCACCATGGGATAGGGGGGGGGGGGTGATGGGGGGGTTTAAGGTTAAGTGCAAGTGGGAGTTTAAGGTTGCACACCACCAGGGAAGTGAGTTTAAGGTTAGGCTCCACCATAGAGGGTTAAAGAGAAACTCCGACCAAGAATTGAACTTTATCCCAATCAGTAGCTGATACCCCCTTTTACATGAGAAATCTATTCCTTTTCGCAAACAGACCATCAGGGGGCGCTGTATGACTGATATTGTGATGAAATCCGTGGTACTCCTGGCAGTTTCCTGTCTGTGAACCTTGTTGCATTGTGGGAAATAGCTGTTTACAGCAGCCAAAAAAAGCATGCAGCAGCTACATCACCTGTCAGCAGTAAAAATGTCACCATGTAATAAATGTCAGAATGTAAATCAGGGATTTAAAAGAATTTACAATGGGCAAACACTGACTATATCATTTATACATAATTATTGTAAATGAAGCACTTTTTTTATTACATTATTTTCACTGGAGTTCCTCTTTAATGGTAGATGCCGAGGGGGAGTTAAAGGTTATGCACCACCATGGGGTGTTAAGGTTAGGCACCTCCATGGGGGGTTAAGGTTAAGAACCACCATGGAAGGTTAAGGTTAGGTACCACCAGGGGGGGTTAATGTTAGGCACCACTATGAGTGGGTTAAGGTTAGGCGCTTGGGGGGGGGGGTTAAGGTTAAGCACCACCATGACGGGGTAAGGTTAGACACCTGGGTGCTTTAAGGTTAGGCAGCACCATGGATGGTTAAGGTTAGGGTTATAGTCTAATTATTAGACTATAACCCTAACCTTAACCAGCAGCTATATCTTGTGTCTTGTTGTAAATGGAATTAAGCTCATCAGCTTCAAACAGACATCGGATGTAGCCGATAAATGAATTCACGTTTATCGGCTACATCCAGCACCCTTTTCTCAGGCTCCTTTTTTACATGTACGCTCTAGAGTACCATGGATAGCACATAAGGTATCACAGTTGACACCCATTGGTGACAGCTCTGTACTGGGGGTCAGGGAACCTTTCTACATTTGTGTTCAAGTTTACATCAAGCTCAGAAACGAAGGGGGACTCTGTGAATGTACTCCAGAGATTAGGAAGAAATGTAAGTGTGATTTTCCTTGGCCTGTAGATTTGAAGACCACTTTGCTATTTAACCGTGCCCTAACTACAGTATTGTTATATAGGTTTATAAACACCTCTACCATAAGAGAAAATATACATAATTGTAGAACTTGACCGTTTGTTTGTGTTTCTGTTACCACTATCCTATGTCTACACAGAATACTGCCTGATTGTTTGTGGTCTGCTTGGTGATGGGCAAAATATAAATGAATATTTCTTGTCCCATAGGAAAGACACCAACCAGTGACAGACGATGCTCACTGGGAGCACCAAGGAGGTTTTCGGAAAGAGGTTCAGTTGATGATGGCTCAACATCTCCATTCAAGCCAACAACAATTACACACAACATTTTCTTCAAGCAGGTAAATAGTATTTGAGCAAATGCCTTTAAGCCACCATCAAGCAAGGAAATACTCAAAATAATTTTGATAGTATATTTTCATGTAATTTAGGATAAAAAGAGGTATTGATTAAGAGGCAAGCTGTTTATAATGTTATGATAACTTAATGACTCTGATGTGTAATGTAGTTAGCTACACTAATCATATGCTAACATCATCCTCACTTTGTGCTGGTGCACACCGAGCGGCTTTTTGGGCGTTTTCAGATCCGCTTGCGGCTGCGGATCTGCTTGGTCAATGTATCTCAATGGGGTGGTGCACACCAGAGCGGCAGGCGTTTTGCAGAAACGAAAAATGCCTGGGTGAGGCATTTTTTGGATTTCGGATGCGTTTCTGCCCCAATGTTAAGTATAGGAAAAACGCAAACCGCTCTGAAAAACGCCTGTTCAGAGCGGTTTTGCAGGCGTTTTTGTTACAGAAGCTGTTCAGTAACAGCTTTACTGTAACAATATATGAAATCTACTACACTGAAAACCGCAGCAGCAATCCGCAAAACGCTAGCAAAACGCCTCATAAAAATAAAAAAAAGCGTTTAAAAATCTGCTAGCGTTTTGCGGATCTGCTAGCGGGTTTTGGTGTGCACCAGCCCTTAAACACCATCCAGTCAGAATTTTTCTTTAAAAAAAAGAAGAAGACATCCTTTACTCATTAATTAGGCTTTACTTAGTCCTTGTATTTGACTGGACTTTATAGTTCGGAAACCCAAACATGCTTACTCTGGCATCTGCCATGTATCATCCCACCCCATGCCGCTCTGTGGCCCACCCCAGACACACTTCTCCTGCACTAGCCACGCCACCTCCTGGCCCCCGGTAATGTTATTGTTTATCCTCTGCGCCAGTATCAAGGCCAGTTAATGTATATGTTACGGCCAGAACCCGAAGTTTGGCCACTTCTGGCCGGCCGCTTCGGGTTCTGGCCGGCCAATGCGCGAAGTGGCCGCTGCGCTGCGGCCAATGTTAGAAATGGAATGATTCCTCTGACATTAATGTATCTTCTGGCCGCAGCGCAGCGGCCAAACGTATAACAACTTAGTTCATTTAATGCAATTCAGCCGGCGGCAATGTAACAATTTTCAACAGAGAAGCTCTCTGGAGTGGATTAGTGTCTTATTAGGAATTTCTTATAAATTAGACCAAATAATGAGAAGACTGGTCTTAGACCAGTCTTCTCATTATTTAGAAATGCAAAAGATACTTATACAGAGGCTGGCATTATATATGTTACGGCCAGAACCCGAAGTTTGGCCACTTCTAGTTCTGGCCGGCCACTTCGGATTCTGGCCGGCCAATGCGCGAAGTGGCCGCTTCGTTAGAAATGGAATGATTCCTCTGACATTAATGTATCTTCTGGCCGCAGCGCAGCGGCCAAACGTATAACAACTTAGTTCATTTAATGCAATTCAGCCGGCGGCAATGTAACAATTCAAGCCGCCCGCTTTTTCTCTGCCTCTCTCTCCTCCTCTTATGGGCAGCAGGTGGGGACACGCGTCTCCCCGGGAGTCGTTCGTCGCACCAGGAAAGCAGAGCGGGGAGGCTGCAGACATCGCTTCTGCCAGCACCCGCTCTGCAAGAACGGCAGGATTCCCCTGCCGCGACGAACGACTCCGGGGGGGACACTCGTGTCCCCGCACGGCTGTCCATAGGAGAGAGCGAGAGAGGCAAGGGGGAGGGGGGAGAAGGAGAGAGAGAGGCAGAGGAGGAGAGAGAGGCAGAGAAAAAGCGGGCGGCTTGAATTGTTACATTGCCGCCGGCTGAATTGCATTAAATGAACTAAGTTGTTATACGTTTGGCCGCTGCGCTGCGGCCAGAAGATACATTAATGTCAGAGGAATCATTCCATTTCTAACGAAGCGGCCACTTCGCGCATTGGCCGGCCAGAATCCAAAGTGGCCGGCCAGAACTAGAAGTGGCCAAACTTCGGGTTCTGGCCGTAACATATATAATGCCAGCCTCTGTATAAGTATCTTTTGCATTTCTAAATAATGAGAAGACTGGTCTAAGACCAGTCTTCTCATTATTTGGTCTAATTTATAAGAAATTCCTAATAAGACACTAATCCACTCCAGAGAGCTTCTCTGTTGCCCTATAAACATAAGTTGCATTAATCGGAAAGTCTATTCCTGTGCACACATTTGTTGTAACAGTTGAAATGTAGCTCATATGTGTTTTTCTAAGAAGAATGGCAGCAATTGTTAGTGCTAAAAAGGTGAACCAGGGCCGGTGCTTCCATAGAGGGAAAGGGGGCAGTCGCCCCAGACCCTGTGGGGGCCCCTGAAGGAGCTCCTAAAGCTATGGTGGCCTACTAGAGTGGGGATGCTGTGTCTTTAATCTGTACAGGAAGAGGAGGAAGTGAATAATGAGAACTCCAAATGTGCTTTTTAGGGGACATATAATGGGCACCTAATGATATTGTGTGGGGGGAGGGGGGTTGTATTGGGTTTGGCAGTTGGCTCCGGGGCCCTGAGGGTGATTTATTTGTATGGGGGGCATCAGCTGGGCCTCCCAAGTTACTTTTGCATCAGAGCCCCATTGTAGCTAGAACTTGGCTTCATGTGAACCTATCAATATACATTTTTAATTCTCATTGATAAGTTGAACCCTACGTTTTGGAAATCTGCTTTGATGCCTTCAGCTGCAGAATAAGCATATGGCCCTCCAAAATTACCGGTACACACTAATAGTTTATTAGAGAATGGCATTCATTTGTATATCAACACGCTGGGAACATGGAGATCATCTACAACAGACCTTTACACTCAGTTAATATGTTGAAATGAAATTCTCCCCTCCTGAAATGTAAAAATAGAAATTTGTTTAGGCTGTAATCACTTTGTGATGTAAAAGTCGGTCCCATAGAACATTACATTCATTATTTGATAACATTTCATTTAGTTATGTGGTTAGCCTTCTCTTATCTTATCAAGGCTGTTAAAGTGTGTTCTTCCCCTCTTACCCTATTCCTTTTGTTTCCTTTTAGCTTTCCATTCTCCACTGCCCTTTTACCTACATCCCCTAAACAAAGAGTGGTGCGCTTGTGTGTTTTGTATTAGTTCTATATGTACGCCTCTGAATTCATGGCTGAAACCAGTGCCGATGTAAGGAGCTGAAGAGCTGTATTTTGTAAAGGTCAGAAAGGATCGCTCAGAAAAGCAGCTTTAATCCGGACTACAGTTCCACTTTATTGTTTGCAATTCCAGTTGATTTACTTTATTGCACTGCAACAGTGTAAACATAACCAATATTTTTATCAGAATGGATAAACAAGGGAAATTGATTACATTAAAGGACTAAGTAATCATACAAACTAATCACTTCAGTAGACCAGGCTCATGGAGTTTGTACAGGTTACAAGCAAGCAAGGTCTGTTGTTATACTGAATAGGGAAAAACACAGTGCCTGCTGGATATATTAACAAACCTTTGCAGTTTCTCTTGGGGATCTTAAAGTTCCTTCCTACCTTAGGGCCAGAGCACACTTAAGTGCTTTGTCTGCTTCTGTCTGCTTCTCAGCATCTGTAACATTGATGTGTTGCTGAAAAGCAGACAGAAGTGTGTTAGTGTGCACAGGCCTTCCAGTTTTTATTTTGCCCACCCAATCTTAAAGTAGCTTTGTACCTTAGGGGCCTGAGCACACTAACGGGGTACAGTTAAAAATGACACCTGTGAAAAATGGCGCGGGATGATGCCAATAATAGCATCTTGCTACTAAAGTTATTTAACGTTTCAGAAATGTCCTGAAACGTTAAATAATTGTAGTAATAAGATGTCATTATCGGCATCTCTCATACATTACCTGGTCCCGGCAATCCCGTTTTCTCTCCACTTCCTGTTTAGTGTGCAGGGGTCCTGCAGCCAATCACCATGTGGGGACTGAAGCTGCATGGTGATTGGCTGGCTGCCGGACTCACTCAAACTAAGTAGGAAGTGGAGAGAAGACGATCCATCGGGGACCAGGTAATGTATACAAACCCCTCTGCCCCTCTACGTACGTACGTACATACAGTGGGTTGCAAAAGTATTTGGCCCCCTTGAAGTTTTCCACATTTTGTCACATTACTGCCACAAACATGCATCAATTTTATTGGAATTCCACGTGAAAGACCAATACAAAGTGGTGTACATGTGAGAAGTGGATCGAAAATCATACACCATTCCAAACATTTTTTACAAATAAATAACTGCAAAGTGGGGTGTGCATAATTATTCGGCCCCCTGAGTCAATACTTTGTAGAACCACCTTTTGCTGCAATTACAGCTATCAGTCTTTTAGGGTATGTCTCTACCAGCTTTGCACATCTAGAGACTGAAATCCTTGCCCATTCTTCTTTGCAAAACAGCTCCAGCTCAGTCAGATTAGATGGACAGCGTTTGTGAACAGTAGTTTTCAGATCTTGCCACAGATTCTCGATTGGATTTTGATCTGGACTTTGACTGGGCCATTCTAACACATAGATATGTTTTGTTTTAAACCATTCCATTGTTGCCCTGGCTTTATGTTTAGGGTTGATGTCCTGCTGGAAGGTGAACATCCACCTCCAGTCTCAAGTCTTTTGCAGTCTCCAAGAGGTTTTCTTCCAAGTTTGCCCTGTACTTGGCTCCATCCATCTTCCCATCAACTCTGACCAGCTTCCCTGTCCCTGCTGAAGAGATGCACCCCTCGAGCATGATGCTGCCTCCACCATATTTGACAGTGGGGATGGTGTGTTCAGAGTGATGTGCAGTGTTAGTTTTCTGCCACACATAGCGTTTTGCATTTTGGCCAAAAAGTTCTATTTTGGTTTCATCTGACCAGAGCACCTTCTTCCAAATGGTTGCTATGTCCCCCACATGGCTTGTGGCAAACTGCAAACGGGACTTCTTATGCTTTCTGGTAACAATGCCTTTCCTCTTGCCACTCTTCCATAAAGGCCAACTTTGTACAGTGCATGACTAATAGTTGTCCTATGGACAGAGTCTCCCACCTGAGCTGTAGATCTCTGCAGCTCGTCCAGAGTCACCATGGGCCTCTTGACTGCATTTCTAATCAGCGCTCTCCTTGTTCGGCCTGTGAGTTTAGGTGGATGGCCTTGTCTTGGTAGATTTACAGTTGTGCCATACTCCTTCCATTTCTGAATGATCGCTTGAACAGTGCTCCGTGGGATGTTCAAGGCTTTGGAAATCTTTTTGTAGCCTAAGCCTGCTTTAAATTTCTCAATAACTTGATCCCTGACCTGTCTTGTCTGTTGTTTAGACTTCACGGTGTTGTTGCTCCCAATATTCTCTTAGACAACCTCTGAGGCCCTCACAGAGCAGCTGTATTTGTACTGACATTAGATTACACACAGGTGCACTCTATTTAGTCATTAGCACTCATCAGGCAATGTCTATAGGCAACTGACTGCACGCAGATCAAAGGGGGCCAAATAATTATGCACACACCACTTTGCAGTTATTTATTTGTAAAAAATGGTTGGAATCATGTATGATTTTCGTTCCACTTCTCATGTGTACACCACTTTGTGTTGGTCTTTCATGTGGAATTCCAATAAAATTGATTCATGTTTGTGGCAGTAATATGACAAAATGAGGAAAACTTCAAGAGGGCCAAATACTTTTGCAACCCACTGAACATAATACGCATACTGCACACACGCGGGACGGCCACAAGAATGGAAGCATGATCGAGGACAGGGCCGCGCAGGTGCACTGTGCCAAAAACAAACCTGAGCCATGTCGGGGGACCGTATGATCCGTGAGTGATACAGGACGTGTCACTCACCGATCATACGGTCCCCCACGGTGGCTCAGGTTTGTTTTTTCGGCACAGTGCACCTGCACGGCCCTGTCCTCGATCATGCTCCCATTCTTGTGGCCGTCCTGTGTGTGAGCAGTATGCGTATTATGTATGTACATGTACCGCGCATGCACAGGAAGGCCACAGGGTAGGGAGCGTGATAATGATGCACATGGCCAGGGCCGCAGGCATACTAGAAACGAAACTGAGCCACGGTGGAGGACTAGATGATCGGTGAGTTACAGTGTGGGCACAGGTCGTCTGCAGGGGGCTGGGGGAGCCACTTTAAGTGCTGCTATGACTACCTAAGCACTAGGTGTAGGGCAGCAAATGCTCAAAAGTATGACTATGACCCAAATCTACCCCCAGACAACTTTGTTTAATTGAGTATAATGTAAATGTGGATAACCCCCCCCCCCCTCCCCTTTTCCACCACCTTTGTCTGTTGCTTTTTATGTACTTGACTTTATTCTATATGTCTTACATCAACATGGTAATCCCATTTATAGTATTTGTCTGATTTAGCAATTTTAGGCTTTCTTTTTTGTTGTTCAGAAGTGCATATTTGACTTCTGTTCCAATGTTATAATGTGTATGGCTATTTCATTGCACTTCTCTTTTTGTGACCTGCCATAGCTTTTGCCTGTTTTTCTGTGTTATGAGAAAATTCTAATAAAAATGTATTGAAGTAAAAAGTATGACTTAGAAAAAAAAATGAAATGCTTAATATAAATACTGTTTTGAAAATGAGCACCCCTCCCCCTTCTTCTGTTATATCATTGTCTCTCAGGCAGGCTTGTATAACTCAGGGAATTTGAACTTACCATGGTGGGCATTACCAGTGAATATGGCCCACAACATTAGGACACAGTCTGCAAAAGAAGGGGGGCAGTGCTCCCTTGTCCAATATTATGGATGGAGGGATCATCCCCACCTCATAGTCAGAGAGTGGGAGTAACTGCTTTTGTGGGGTAAGCTCTAAGAAGAACTGAAGATATGATCAGGGAGTTTACTGTCCCTGTATTCCAATTTTCTTTAGTTCTTTTGTTCTCTTGATATGAGATCACTGTCCATCTTCACTGTATCGCTGCCTACAGTCCATTAGAATTTCTCACTAGGGCTTGCTATTGGTCCTTCTGTGGATCAAAAGGAAGGTGGTGTCATGGTGTATTCATGTCATTAATTCATAGCAATTTATGTAATTTAAGTAACTTGATGTTGTTTTTGCTTTAGGAGGGTGATAAACTGAGCGATGAAGATCTGTTCAAGCATTTATCAGACTTTAAGAGATCTTTGCAAAGAAGAACAAAATGCATACCAGGTGAGGATGTGCAAATATTTACATTGATATAGCTTACTCTTTTTCTGACATGGTGAATAACAGGCAAGCAATTGTATGCAACTTAAAGAAAGAAGTTGAAAGGCGCTACTCTTTTTCCCTATCCTCTCGACCTATCAGCTGCTTAGTTCTCAGGGTGTGGGGTGTCCCCTTAGCCCCCACCAAATGACAACAATAAAAAAGAAAAAAGAGAACAGCGCTCGTATCTAAGTTTTTAGTTGCTTGTATGTTTATTTATCTTTATATAAAATTCTGTTTGTTTCAAAATAAAAGAATAAGATCATAAAAATCATACACTTTGGCCTAGAGCACACCGGAGCGTTTCCGCTGCTGTTTGCGATCTGCTTGCGGGTGCGGATCCGCTAGGGTAATGTATTTCAATGGGCTGGTGCACACCAGAGCGGGAGGCGTTTTGCAGAAACGCATACTCCCGGGCTGCTGCAGATTTTGGATTGCGGATGCGTTTCTGCCTCAATGTTAAGTATAGGAAAACCGCAAACCGCTCTGAAAAACGGCACTTCAGAGCGGTTTGCCAGGCGTTTTTTGTTACAGTAGCTGTTCAGTAACAGCTTTACTGTAACAATACATGAAATCTACTACACCAAAACCGCTACACAAAACCGCAAAACGCTAGCTGAAACGCTGCAGAAAAATAAGAAAAAGCGTTTTAAAATCTGCTAGCATTTTGCGGATCTGCTAGCGGTTTTTGGTGTGCACCAGGCCTATTTCTCAGGAATTCCTCAAGAAATTTCTCATCTGTAAACTCCTACACGTATCTTATAAGAATGGAATTAGACAATAAGCCCCATTCATGTCCGCATACATACTGCCATGCACACAATGGAGCTACCAGAATCTCTGTTAAAAATGTTTCCCCATATAAAAATCTCAGAGAGAATCCGTGCAAATGAGTATTCTAGGCAAGTCTTTTTGTGTATATAATTCACTCCCCTCTGCTTTTTAGGAAAGTTTTCCCCCCTCAGTGAGGAGCGCTGCAGTCACTTACACATCTTGCAGCTTTATTGATGTCCCATGCGGGCTCCGGCCGGTAGCCTCGCAAGCAGAAATCTTTTCTAGCGCCGTCTCCCCGCTTCCTCCGGTATAGCGTCCGCCTGTAATCCTCTTGCAGCTTCGTTCGTTCCGGCTGTGTGGCTTCCGGGTGGTTGGCTAGCTGGGAGTGACGTCACTTCCCTTCCGGGCTCCTGCGTCCCACTCTGCGTTCCAATGCGGCCGCTGCTGTCAGAGCTTGTATAGGCGAGCCGTATGTTGCGTATTTTGTTGCAATCAATGGAGACAGCTTGATGGGTTATCAGAGAGCCCTTCTTACATCGACATGTTTCGATAGTTGGCGACTATCTTCATCAGGATGAGGGATACCCACTAGCCACCAATTCCTGCTTTTTATAGACATCCAGTTCATCAGATATCCGCCTCTTCTTAAAGGGGAACTCTATTTATTAGTCATAGCAACCTCAAAATATTTTGATCTATATTTTTTCACCCTCCATAAATTACTAATATACTATAACACCTGATATATTCCCAAAGGTCTTAACTCTCCCCCTTACTCCATAGAGACTCAGGTGATCCCCCAATCAGGTGGCTCCCACTCATCTCATTCCAAAAAACCAAACATTTCCCATTCCTCATTCAGACCTTTCGGTACCATAGTGTTTAAGTTGAAAATCCACTGGCTTTCTTTCCTCAACATTTTTGCTATATAATTACCCCCTCTGGGATCTCTCCGGACTATTTCCAGTCCAAAATATACTACATTATTTAATTTGCTTCCATGATTATGTTTAAAATGTTTCGAGAGGGGATGCCCCTACCAGCCCTTCAAAATATTATTAAAATGTTCTCCTATGCGTTTATGCATTTCTCTCTTCGTGCGTCCTATGTATTTTTTGCCACATGGGCATATAAGGCAATAAATGACACCTCTGGTGTCGCATGTTATTAGTTCATTAATTTTATTTCTTTTCCCTCATTTATTTGCAAAATTTTGTTATATCCCTTTGTCCTCTGGCAGTTTTGACACCTCCCACACCTCACAAACCCCTTCCCCAGGGTCTTTGGTCAATTGCTTCTATACCCTTACTATGTTCAATGATGGTATATAAGGAAGTAACATCAAGGGTGGCCATTATCCACCCCTCCTCCCATTCCAGATTTTCCAGTATATTTAAAATATGTCTGCTGTCCTCCAGGAAGGCGGGGGTATCCCGGACATATCCTTGCAAAAAGGTGTCAAAATACCCTGATAGATTGGATGTAGATGAACCAATCCCCGAAATAATCGGCCTTCCCAGAGGATCAGTCAGACTCTTATGTATTTTTGGGAGGTGATAGAATTTGGCCACCCTTGGATGTTTCATACTGACATAATTCATTTCCTTTTTATTCAAGACACCAGCATCAAATGCTCCTTTCAAAAGGCATCCATGTTCCTTCTCAAATGTCTCGCTGGGGTTTCTTTTTAATTTCCTGTATGTCTTTTGGTCCCCCAGAAGTCTTAATGCCTCCCTCTCATAATCCGCTTTGTCTTGCACAACAATCCCCCCCCCCCCCCCCCCCCTTGTCCGCAGGATGTATAACCACCTGATTATTCAGTTGTAAATCTTTTAGAGCCCTTTTTTCATGAGGTTTTAGATTGTCCAAGAAGGTGGATCTGGGTTTTAATTTCCTCAGATCCTTCTCTACATAGTCCTCAAAAATTTGTATTTCTTTACTTATCTCACTCACAGGGTAAAAGAGGGAGGGTTTTTTTTAGTTGTGTGTGTCGGAAAGCATCCTCTTTGGCTCCTCTCGTGTGACTGGATTCCTCTGGAAGTATTTTTTCAAACACAATCGTCTAGTGTTTTATTTTATGTCCACATAAGTTTCAAATTTGTTTAATTTACATGTAGGGGCAAATTTCAAGCTCTTATACAATAATATACAATAATACAATAACATTTCTATAGCGCTTTTCTCCCATAGGACTCAAAGCGCTTAGGCTCTCTCAGATTCAGTAATTAGTAGGATGAAGTATTCACACAACAAAAGTTATATTTCTGCAAATGCCAAACTGAACAGGTGGGTTTTCAGTCTGGATTTAAACACGTCCAGGGATGGGGCTGTCCTGATCTGTTGAGGTAAGGAGTTCCAAAACGTAGGGGCAGCATGACAGAAGGCTCTGGGACCAAAAGTTTCCAAGTGGACTCTGGGTATGACTAGATTATTAGAACCTGTGGATCTGAGAATGCGGGGATTGCTACGCAGCTGTAACATATCTTTCATGTATCCAGGGCCTAGATTATTCAGGGATTTAAATGTCAGTAGGCCGATCTTGAATAGGACCCTCCATTCTATAGGTAGCCAGTGAAGGGAATGCAGGACTGGCGTTATGTGGCAGTGACGGGGTTGGTTGGTTAGCAGTCTGGCAGCAGTATTCTGTATCAGCTGTAGGCGGTACAAGACCTTTTTTGGAAGGCCAGTGTAGAGAGCATTGCAGTAGTCCAGTCGGGATGTGATGAAGGCGTGGACTAAGGTTGGCAGATCTTCTGGGGGTATGAGGTGCTTGATTTTTGCAATGTTCTTCAGGTGAAAATAGGATGATTTCACCACAGCAGAGATTTGAGTTCTGAAGTTTAAATCCCCATCAATTAGAACTCCCAGGCTACGCACATGATCAGAGCTGCGTAGATCCGTGCCTCCTATTCCCAGTGGTCAAGACTGCAAGTTAAGTTGTTTTGTTATCATGCTCTGCCCTCCAATCAGAAGGACTTCAGTTTTGTCTGCATTTAGTTTCAGCCAGTTGTCATTCATCCATTGCTGTAGTTCACGTAAGCAGGCGTTTATAGTTAGAGTTGGGTCTGTCACACCAGGCTTGAAGGAAAGATATAGTTGGGTGTCGTCTGCATAGCAGTGGTATGTCAGGCCATGTTTTTGGATTAGTTTTCCCAACGGTAGCATGTAAATCGTGAAAAGCAGGGGAGAGAGGATTGAGCCCTGGGGCACCCCATACTTAAGTGTTACAGGGGTGGACAGGAAGGGCCCCATAGACACTTTGTGGGTTCTGCCACTCAAGAAGGATTGGAACCACTGAAGTACTGTGCCATCAATGCCGCAGTATTCCTGTAGCCTGTTTATCAAGATGTCATGGTCAACTGTGTCAAAGGCTGCAGAAAGGTCTAGCAGTATGAGGATCGAGCACTCTCCTCTGTCTCTTGCCATGAGCAGGTGGTTGCAGATCAGGATGATGGCAGTTTCAGTGCTGTGGTGTTTCCTGAAGCCAGACTGGAATGGGTCATAACTGTTATTTTGTAGGATTCTGGCTTCTAGCTGGAGGTATACAGCTTTTTCAATTAGCTTGCCCAGAAAGGGGAGGTTAGAGACAGGTCTGTAGCTGGTCATTGCATCTGGGTCCAGGGAGGGTTTTTTGAGGAGAGGCCTGATGATTGCTTCCTTCAGTAAAGCAGGAAATATCCCTGATTGTAAGGAACAGTTAACAATTTTGAGGAATACCGGTACGAACAGGTCGGGGCAGTTCAACATGAACTGTGTTGGGCCAGGATCCAGGTCACAGGTAGTTAGGCGGACGTCTTCTCTAGGACTTGTTTCTCTGCTTCTTTCAATTCAATTTTACTCAAATTAAATATTCCCCTCTCTTTGTCTGTTTTAATAGCTTTCTCGTTGTCTATCTTTTGAGCCCTTATCGTTTTTTCCCTTTTCCTCCTCCCCCCCCCTACAGCCCCTCCTACTGCTCCCAACCCCCCTCCCCTCCAGTTATCCCTGCTTTGGGCTAAAAGATATTGATCCAAAGTGTTCGAGCCATTATTATAGTTTCTTTTTGTTCTAGCTGTTGTCCCCCGATTTGTATCCATCGGATGGTTGCAGTTACCTGCTAGTGCAGAGTATCGATTGTACATGGGAGTCCCTATGTTATTAGGTTTCTCCATTTCTGGATGTTTTTTATAACTTCGTGTATGGTAGGGTGTATCCCTATTTGTACCCTTTCTTTTTCCCATATTCTTTTTCTCGCCTCCTTTAGGTCTCTTATTAATTGGTTCCCTCCCCTTTTTGGAGTTGTTATTTAAAACTCTAATCCATTCATCTCTAATGGATTCTTTACAGTGGGTATTAGATATTTGTCTGGGTCTTACCACCATATCCTCTACCCCAGTTCCACCCTCTATATTTCCATCTATAACTGGTCCTGGTATCAATAATTCTACCGTTCCTTGACGGTTTTGTTCATTCTCTTCTCTGTTAGGGGATATATGCTCACCTCCTTGGCGGGAGTCATACTGCTCCTCCCATATTTTTTCCTCCCCCCCAACATCTTCCTCCACACTTTGCTCATCATAGTCTATTAATTCATCCACCGTTTCTAGTGATTCCTCATGCACACTCCATACACAGTCCTCCCCCACTGCATTCCGTGGGGTTTGGCTCAAGAATATGCAAGGGAATTGAATCACGTAGAAATTTCTTTTTCTTTTTTTCTATTATGTCTCCTTCTAAACTTTCCAATCTTCTTTGTATGTTTTTTTCCATATTATGGTATGCCGGGATATCTATCTCCCTCTTCATTGTTTTTATTTGTTCATCCAATTTCCAACATTGATTCCTCCTTGTATCCCTTATAAATGTGACCACCTGAAGCTAGAAGTCGTGGAACATCTTGTCCCATTCCGCCTGCACCTCGGGTGTTACCAGGTCTTCCGCTAATTGTTTAGTTATAGTGAGGCCGACTGGGGAGATGTCCCAAAATATATATTGATCTAATGTCGCTACCTCCCAATTACTTTGTTTCTTTTATTAATAATTTCTCTAAATCTCTCATATTGTACATTGCATCCTCCCAATATAGACCCTGTCTCTCTTCATATCCTGTGTTCTTAAAAAAGGCATCAATTCTTTGTTGTTGTTCGTTTCTAAATTCCCAAATGTTTACCTTTTGAGCTACTGCCATACTTCAAGAAGGGGTTTCGTCAATTCAAGAGAAGCCAAAGAAAGAAGTTGAAAGGCGCTACTCTTTTTCCCTATCCTCTCGACCTATCAGCTGCTTAGTTCTCAGGGTGTGGGGTGTCCCCTTAGCCCCCACCAAATGATTTTTATATGGGGAAACATTTTTAACAGAGATTCTGGTAGCTCCATTGTGTGCATGGCAGTATGTATGCGGACATGAATGGGGCTTATTGTCTAATTCCATTCTTATAAGATACATGTAGGAGTTAACAGATGAGAAATTTCTTGAGGAATTCCTGAGAAATAGTGTATGATTTTTATGATCTTATTCTTTTATTTTGAAACAAATGGAATTTTATATAAAGATAAATAAACATACAAGCAACTAAAAACTTAGATACAAGCGCTGTTCTCTTTTTTCAATTGTATGCAACTTGGAGTTGGGCCAACCAGAACCAACAGAAAGTGTTCCGATTGCTGTATATTATATTTGCTTCCCTCTTTGACAATATTAGTTCTCTTCTAATTACTTTTTTAAAATGTAGGTTTGCTGAAACTTGAAATCTCTCCAGTGTGTGATGGGCTGAGTGGCTGTCTCACCCCTGAGCTACTTCCAGTGAAGCCTTTTCCAGAAGGACGAACTCGTCTGATTAAGGAGATCCTTGAGTTTCCAGTGAAGGAAGTTTATGTCCCACACACCATCTACAGGTATGTGCCAACCTTAATTGAAATGATGTACCGACTTATTGTTCAGGCGGAGCTCATGTGGTCAGCCCTTGGCTGCAGGAAGGCAATACTGGTATCATTTGCCACATTCAGAAATGAGAAGACAAAGGATGGCACATCTCCTGAAGGTTGAAGAAGTATGGGATTACTGACAGTACAGATCAGTCAGTATTCAGTGCAGTCGTACAGTCAGTGGGCCTATTGACTGCATGAATTACTCTTCAAGGATGCTGTAGTACCTCTTTATAAACACTTGATTATTTTATCCCAACCCTCACATCACTTGAAGATCCTCCTCACAGAGCATACTATTAGATCTCTTTTCCACTTGATGCTTTGTGATCTGAAAATCAAACGGCTCATGTTTTTCTGGCGATCAGGAAGTCACAATTGCACTATGCATAACACTATAATCGTGGTGCTCTTTTCTGTTGCGGCTGTTATGTTGCCTGCTGCAGTTTTTATGCAATTGCATTTAGGTGGTAGGGCACTAATTTAGTGGAGGGGACCCAGCGGGAATCCTTATAGGCCAACAGCCTCTTCCTGCTTGTGGCAATTTGATCACACCCACTAATTTGTAAGAAATAGGGTATCCAGTGGGAAACACTGACACTAAAATTGCACACCAGGACCCTTGCCTGTGGACTTTTGGTTAGTGGAGTGGATAGTGTTTTCTGCTGTGTCCCCTATCACTTACAAATTAGTGGCCGCGACCAAACGGCCGCGAGCAGGAAGCATCTGTGGGTTCCCTCAAGCAGACTAGCGCTGGTAGTAGTCTACGGGAGCGCACAAAAGTCACATAGTGAGCATTGTACTTTGAGTTTTTTCTGTGCGATTTACCTGTGCGCCCTAAAGCTGCACACCTCATCTTCTGAAAATTGCACTGCCCATAACGCAGATCGCACAAAAAATAGCTGCGCAATGCACGGTAAATCGCATTTAACAGCTGCAAATTCCAATCAGAATGGAAAAGGGCTCTTAGTGTAATTCATCAGCTCAAATAAGTTGATCTAAAATCCCTATTTCCTTTGTGCCCCATATTCTGCAAGATAATGATGGGGGTATGAAAGGTTGATATTGCCCTTCTGTGAGAAAAAGCTGTGTTACATTTTTCAGTATCATTGGAATGTAATACAGCACATAGCTACAACTACAATAAAACAGAAAACAAAGCTTCATCTTAATGCATCAGTTATTGTACAACTGACGGGCTGAATATCCCATCTCTCCCACTTTCCTGTACAGATATATTACTACATAAGGCAATTTATTTAATCTCCCAGTATAACATATTTCCGGGCTGCTCCTACTATCCTCAGGACATCCACAGACAAGGTATTCTTATTAGGTACTTAAATGGTTCCTTGCAAGCAGAATGAGAGTCAGTTGCACTGTGAAGATTTTTATTATCTGAGGCGAATCAGCAGTGAAAGGGGGAGAGAGTAATATATTATAGCCCATCAGGAAATGCTGTCACTCCTCTCCCACAGTCCTGCCAACGATTCTAATTTTATCAAAGCAAAATGAACAGCTATTGACTTTACAGAAGACACACTGAGGAAATGCACTAGACACAGTTGTACAGTGTATATCTGTTTAGAGAATGATTCATTATAAAGATTCTCTCTCAGCTACACAGTGAAAGCTGCCCAGTGAAAGTTTATACAAAGAGTCTGTCATGGTAAAAAATACATGGAAAAAAGAAAGAGGCCTTAGAATGTTAGAAGACATAAATAAAGAAAACTTATGCAAATGTACTAGAACAAAGGATCTTTTCATCCCATACACTGTACTGGAGCAGTATAAGGCCTCTATCAGGCGGTAGGCAGAACTGCTTGCTTGTTGCACAGTTCAGTCTCCTGATTGTCGCCCACCAGCGCCATTCAGGTGCAATTAAAATGCACCAGAATGGCAGCAGTTTAAATACCAGTTGTATTACTACGTATCAGAGAACCGCAACAGTTCGCATCCGAACAGCTGCAGTCATGCTCAGATGTGACTCTATGGGGGGGCACTTGTCCAGTGCTGATACTGAGCACTAACAAGCGCCCGTCCTGTGCACGACAGCAGCTAACAGGCAGTGAATTCACTACCTTCAGCTGCTCATAGGTAAGAGGAGACTAGTAAGAGACCTAAGAAACTGGTTTTGTTGTTTAATGAAACACAATACACATTTCTGCACGCGCATCCACAGCTGTACACTGCAAACTGAAACATTGGAACACTCCACATCCATATGTTTGTTGAACTCCTCCGTAGAGATTAAAATGGGATTGCCCTCCATGCACCTCGCTTCCCTGGATTAATATTTTGAATCCTGACTAGAAGGATTAGCTCCCAACCAGACATAAGATAACCAATGAAGTCCGGTAATGATAATAGTGTGATGAGGTCTGACTCACAGTCAGTTTTCAGTTCAACTGAAACATGTTTGGTTGGGAACCCATGCACGAAATCGCATTTATGCATGCATTGTGTAGTGTGAATAAGCCCTTAAAGGATACATGATAGCAGATTTACTTGGGCTTCCTCCAGCCCTAGAAGCCTTTGTGTGCTTAGCTGCAGTTCTGCCCTTAGCCACTCATCTTGGGTCCCCTCCGTAGCTGCTGCCACGGTTCCTGCTCAGCTCCCAACCACATGAGTGCAGAGGGGACCCCAGAACAGTGGCTGAAGGCAGAACTGCTGCGAGGGACTCAGAGGCTTCTAGGGGCTGGAGGAAACCCAAAGTATGTAAATCTGCTATAATTCAATCCACCTCATGTATCCTACTTGTGAATAATTCATCACCTCCCATTGTTAAAATGTTGTAGAAGTAGCTTCCCCTACTATTGAGCGGGCTAGTGCTTTGCCACTGCTTTGCCATTATAGATAGCCAGAACTCACTTTAGTGTATTGCTGTGCACCAGAGGTGCCAATTTATGTCTTTAAATAGTGACTCATCTAAGTTATGCAGGTTCTGGGGCTGCTTATACATAATCAGTGCCTAAACTGCATCTACCTAGCCACAAGACCTGTATAATTTATATACGTCAGTAATTAATGGGATGGGTTGGCAAGACTGCTGGACAGCCATTGCTGACACACGTGATCTGTTATTGCTTAGTATGTTGGTCGCCATGTTCAGTGTACTCACGCTAGTGAATCGCCCTTCTTACGTACCTCAAGCTTACACTATAAGGCAATAAAAAGTCACTGGAAACTGGTAGCTGTGAATGCACTCTGCTTTATTATGTGTGCTTATCTTTTCCAATAGAATAAAACAGAGCCAGATGAAATCTATTTCTAGCATTCCTTTCCTTTAATACCTTTGTTGTAACTTGCAGCACTATAGGGTAATTTCAGTCTCTAAACTCTCACCATGATTTCCTACCACGGAATATATCATTTTTAATGTGCAGAGGAGGAGATGGAATGTGTTCTTCAGCTAGAGGTCACAATAAATATGTCCTGACTGGAGGACAATTAATCTATCTAAGCCAGAAGTATTTCTTTCTCTCCCTGTTATTGTTTATTGTTGTGGTGGTATGCTTTGTCTGTGTGAAGTATTCCCCTGAATGGGAGAGAGATGCATTGAGGAGCATGATAAAAATGCGCACTCGCTTTCTGAACTTCACCCTACTTGGCAGCCAGTCCTAATCTATGACACAGCTGGCCTGCGCTTACAGGGGATTTGTGGAAAAACTGTGTTCAAGAATGACCCAAATTTTCACAGTACATTCATTTCCCTCCTTACAATAAATATACATGTTTTAAAGCATTGTGCTTTCTAATATTTTGCCTAAGCTGAATTTTTGTATTTTGAATCAACCAGACAGGAATAATGACATTTTAAAGTACTTAAACAAATAATGCAAATGATGATATATAGTCATTGCTTAAAATATTAATATTGGATGATTTAGTTAGTTGAGTAAAAGTGTTTTTATTTTAGTTATAAAGCAAGCAATATGTTTGTTTCATTGGTTCTGTCCACATGAATCTAAAGGTGCCTGTTAAAAGTACAATTTTTCCTTCCTGATCTTTCTACTCAATTTTTATGATCAAATTATATAGAAAACTGCACAGATCGATGTGAAACGATTCTTTGTTCGATTGGAAAAGTAGAAAATATTCATTTGAAAGTTGGATTTTATGATCGAATCAGAATGTAAAACCTTCTTAAATCATTCTGTTAATGGGAACAATCGATAATAGCCCTCCAATTAGTTTTGCTTATTCAAATTGCGTCGAAAGATCAAATCTGAAGGAAAATTTTACCATACATGGGCATCTTTAGGCCCCTTCAGAAAGGTTTTGACAGTCAAAAATGAATCCTACACAAATCTTTTGTATGCTTTTATTTTATTTATTTGGCAGCAATAAATATGTATATGGGAATTAGCAAACTTTTTGCAGTTTTTATTGCATTTCCATACACACAATATAAATGTACATTTACAATGGAACCATACTGATTGTAAAAGCACCTTAGTGAAGTATAAACTATAGGAAAGGCCAGGTCCCCTAGCAGTGGACAGCCCACAAGGTGAATGCATGTACCTCTAGTATGGACTAAAATTTCCCGTGTTTATTGTGTTTAGACCTGGATCTCTGGAATTCCCATCATACCACAAACTTATACAGGACTTCAGTGGCCTGCATATAGAGAACCAGTGTGTGTATTGGAGCATCTAAGGAGGGGTTGCCATGACTGAGCAGAGTTTTAAAGCACTTAAAATGTAGCCAGGGCTTAGTTAGGCCTCCCGGACTGCTCATTGTGGGTAAATTAGACAGTTTTCCAGGCATTTTATGCTGCTGTGGCCTGTGATCTACTAAACCTCTGCCATTCAGTATACCAGTTTGTCTTCCATACTCAAGTCAGGGATCTAACAGCCACACCCCCCCCCCCCCCATGCAAGTCTCTACTCCGGGTAAATCAGCAAAGTTATTGCACCGCAAAGGACAACAGGACAGTGCCAGGCCTTTTAACTTTGGAGCTAGAACTTCCCAGGATTTCATTTAGATTCTGTGCATGCCAGTGTTAGGAAGAATGAGTTGCCTAGGTCATCTGCGATTTCAACACTTTAGTGGGCAAGTTAAATGCTCTGCTTCACTTAGGCCAGTGGTTACCAAACTTTTTGGGGTGAGGCCACCCTTGATGGCTTTGAAATTTTTCAAGGCACCCCTCGGCAAAAACAAATAAAGAAATGCCGTTATGACCTTTAGCAGGTAACGACTCACTCCAAGTAGCTAGTGATGCTTATTAGGCACCGCGATTCCTCTGATGTTCAACTTCAACCATGGTTGGGGGGACTAAAGGTTAACTAGTAGGTAATGCAGCCACATTATATATCAATGTACGATTGCATTACCTGATGGTATTGCATAAAGGATGGGGATGCATGCCGAGGCACCCCTGAAAGGTGTCCGAGGCGCACCAGTTTGAGAACCCCTGACTTAGGCAATAGATTAATGGTTAGGATCCCAATTGGGAGACGCTTTGCACAGAGTGGAGAACATTAGAGAATATAAGTAATAAGTGAGCCAACAAATCTAGACTAGATTTTTTTTTTAAATAATGTTTCCTATTAGGTGATAGAAAATATTTGCATTACTCACATGGTTTACAGCTTAGGCTTTCTACATGTGCTGTGCATACCGCTGGGGGTACTTGGGTTTAGGGGCACTTATCACAGTCAATCTATTACAATGAGTTTTAGGATTATAAAAAAGATAAAAATATAAATTATGTATAAATAAGCCTCAATAACTATTTTTAGATAATTAAAATTATAAAAGAAAGTTTAAAAGGAATTAATACACAAATATTGAGTACTCCTGACAAATACAATGGTGGAATCTCCTGAAGGACCAATTAACCACAGCTTCTTTTCAACTTGTCCTGGGAACAGACCCCCCCCCCCCCCCCTATAACGCTTCTATAGACAACACCAGTTATTGGATAGCTGCCCAGTCCCTATAGTTCACCTACAGTATATGCACGCTGGAATAGTTTGCCACTATTCCAAACATGCAGAAATGGGAGGAGAGAAACATTACTTTGTATTATAAACTATTCATGTTTTCCTGCTGTCAGGCTACTACTTTTCTTTTATTGTTACAGTGACTGTTTATGGCAAATGGGAGGTTAAGTTTAGGATTAAAATTAGTATGAAGCTTTATATTAGAGTTAGGGTTAGTGTGAAGGATAATGTAAAGTTCATGGATAGCTGGAGGACAGTGTAAAGCTGGCCACTAACGGTCCAATTTCTAGCGAAAAATCGTTCGAGCAATCAGAAATTTTGATCGGATTGGTTGTAAATAATCTCCATTGGTGGACACAATCGATTATGAACGAGTGAAAAAAATGTCGCCCGAATGAATTTTCGTCAAATGAAAATTTGGATTTTCTTGGTGGTCGTGATAGATAGGAAGCAATGTTTGGGGATGTTGATGGTATAGTGAACGATTTTTCGTCCGATCAGAATTTCTGATCGTTCGAACGATTTTTCGCTAGAAATTGGACCGTTAGTGGCCACCTTTAGGAATAGAGTTGTTACGCATCTGTTAAAATACACCCGTCACAAGAGAGAGTGTTGAGAATTTTCTAAAACCAGTCAACAAACCTTATCTGCACTCTGATTTTAGGTGGACAATTTAGAAAGTAGTGTGGTATTAGGATTAGCTGTGTAGCAAGGACAAAATTCATTTAACAAATAGATGACCATGGCAGCGTTCATCTGATTACAGGCGTGTTTTAATATCTTCTCCAGGACTAAATCACCCTTCTCTTCAGTTCCCCCTGGTTTTAGCTTCCCATGTAGTTGTGCATAAGCTCCGAAATGTAAAACCTTAGTTCACTCCTCCCCGATTTTCTATTTCTAGTAAACCTGAATAGGGGATTATCCCATAACTCAGCAATTTCTATAATTGATGAAGCCATTCTAGAGAAATTCCCTTTGGAAAGTCTGTCACATGAGCCAGAGATAAGTTTACAAAGCATAGAGCTGCCAGCACAGTGGGAGTTTCTTCCCATGTACACAGAGATGGATTAAGATCCAATAGGGCCCTAGGCACGTTTGTAGATCTGGGGCCCCTTGTGGTCCTTTTGGTAAGCTGAAGTGGAGAGAGGTCAAAGAAGGTGGCAGGTGGGCGCCTTGACGCCCACTAGGCCCCAGGCACCTGCCTAGGTCGCCTGGTGGATGATCCTCACATACAGAGCCATTACCTGTTTCTGCCCACCCCCCTCCTCCCTCCTCCCACATCCTCCTGTAGGCAGAGTCAGCTGTGTATCCAGAGGAAATGATTGCCTGGTGCTCCTCCCTGACTACCTCCAGTGGATAATGATGGGAGAGAGGGAGGAGTTTGGACAGCTCATATACTGATATTCATGAAAATAAATGTTTAAGTGTAATACATAAAACTGTGCATTACAGTTTATGGTATATTCTACACAATATGCATTAACAATATGATCTTGAACTAGGAGCATTACAGACAAGGGCACCTGTCTATAAAGGGGAGGGAGGCTGTTTCCTAGAAAAGGTGCCATTGTTTCTCCTGAAAGAACAACACTTTTCTTGTGCTCACAATTTTATTATTGTTTTATATTACTACTACTTTACTGTTATTTGGTGGCATTTTACTGCAGGTCACCACATATATAAAGTGGTGATTAGACCTGATCACCAGATTATGAGGCTCATGGAGATTGCCACTTGGATCTGATTATCCTCATTGAAAATAGAGTTAAACATTGGTGTTTTTTCAAACACTGTTTCCAGTTTAGCCACAGATCATCATTTTAGTAAGCTGCAAGGAAGTCATCATAGTGTAGCAAAATGTGCCATGTACTGCTGCTTCCGAAATAATGGTCACAGCTAGAACTTACAGTCCTGAGTGGTGATCCATTCCATTCAAGTGAATGCGGCCTCTGATCACCACTTCCAGATAATTACAGTACTGGGTTTTAAATATGTTTGAAAACCTGATTGCCAGGAAACAAACCCTGTTCTCCAGTGGTGTAGCTTAAGCTATGAGCCCCAGTGTGAGTTTTACATCGGTCCCATCAAGCACTTTATACATTATAAATCATATGAAGCACCAAAGTGCTGTAAAGGATATTTGTGGGGTCAGAGAGGTGTAAACAGTTGAGCGGAACAGCTCGTTAATGGCTACCACTATTCTAAGCAGAGGTGATCATTACCAGTACAGCACCAATGAAGAGCTAATACAGTGGTTGAAGCAGGGACCCTGGTGGGCTCCCTGGCCCAGGGACCCCAGTACCGTTGTGCCCCTTCTGCATCACTTATTTCTACACCACTGTTGTTCCCCTTTCGATGATCATGACATTATAAAAGTGTCAATCAGGTTTTCAAAAATGGAGAAAGAAAAATGGAAAACATCTTTCTGCTTTTTCCATGAACGTCCCCGGTGGATTGTTTATGCTGTACCATGCTTTTAGGACAAGATCAGCAGAGTGCCACTTTTTCTACAACACAGATATGTTTACGGTTGTGCCATGTGTGTGACTGACATAATTGTATAGACTAGTAGCTACCGTGAGAACAGATAAAACAACATTTCTCTGTTGACCCTGGTCATTAATACAGTAATGTGAAGCACCAATAATTGCCTGCTGTCTTTCTTCAGAGTAGTGAATCCCAGACAAGTAAAGCATATCTCTTATTGTGTAAAACTCCATAGTAGTCTGGCAATGGAAGAAGAGTCTTTTTCCTGCTTGTGTTGGTGACATGGTACATTTCCTTCAGTCTTGTGCTGTGAATAGAAAAGATCAGTACAATGTAATTAAGCTAGAATAAAGTTGATTCCGGCACCATCCGCTTGTATGCTCTTTTACTTTATTGACAGATCACTGACAATATATAACGTTTCGGAGGACTAACCTCCTTTCTCAAGTTCAGTCAGCATCAATCAATGTAATTAAGCTAAGCTGATGGTGCGGTATGACTAAATTTGAGATAAAATTACCTTGCCGACTTCTCAAGTTCTAGTTCACAATTAAACTCCAAAAACAGGGATGACACAATAAATGTGAGTAGGACCCTTTAGGACCTGAGCCCGCTGGTGCAGTTGTCCGCTTTTCAGTTACACATCCATGTTACAGATGCTGAATAGCGGACAGAAGCGGACACACCAGCGTCAGTGGGCTCAGGCCCTTACACTTATGGGTCTTTGAGTGCCTCATTGGCCTAATTAGGACAGGGTGGAGGTATGGTTTACCAATTCATTCAACAGGATGTCTACTTGATAAATTAATTCTTCTGAGTTGCTTTTAAAAGAAATAAATAAGCTAGACCTAATATAAAATAAGGTAAAATAAACTATACCTCATGGATAATGAATTGATGACAAGCCTGTGGATGCAGTAAAAATGAATAGCAGCCATTCACAATGGAAATGGAAATTTTGCAGCATGAGCCATAGTTTCTGTTTAGGAGGGAATTAAGTATTTTTAGGAAACTGGTCCATCAAACTACTGTTAAGTAAAAAATATTCAAAGTAGCCTTACCACTCCTTCCAACAATATAAAAAAAGGTCTCTACTATGTGCAATTCTACATATTATAGGTGTGCTTTTATTTGTAAATGAAGGGCACAGAAACAAAAATAAAATCTCATCAGAGGCTATAACCTCCACTTTATCTGAGACCAAAATAAATGTTTTGTAAGTTTCTGCTGGCTATTTATAAACAAGTCACACTTTAGAATTAGATTGTGGACATAATCTTTTTGTGTTGTAAGGAAAATGTCCAGATTTTACATACACAGTATGCTGCTAAATACAAGGCTGGCTTTATACTTTTTGTGTCCCTATGCCAAGTATGCTGTGGCTCCCCTTTCTTGTGCAGCAGCGCCCCTCCCATTCTATGTTCAGCCTCTCTTCCATGTGTATTATCCGTGTACAGCACCCCCTTTCTTTCATGAAAGCTCCCTTGAGCATCAGTTTCCCTTTTTCATGTATTAATTCCCTCTTTCATATTTAGAAACCAGTCTTTCATGTCCAGGTGCCCCCATTGGGCTGCAATCTCCCAAGGCTCGGGCCTTTGTGGCCTTTCCACAAATCCTGTCTAGATAACTGCTAAAACTTAGTAAATAAGCCTTAATGTGTAGCAGCAGTGTAAGGGGATCACATCAAGACAGGACGGATACTTTCAGAAAATAATCTCTGAAATCTTCAGTTGCATAAGTACACTATAAGTTTCTTTGTGATCACTGGCACCCGTTTCCCAGCTTTCTCCTAATGAATTGGATGGGGAGTTCTCACACCACAAAGAGCTTTTCTGGTGAACAGGTTAGCTGTAAAATCGAGACAGTTACATCCCAAACAAGGGCCACTGCATTATGCAGAGTGGAGGGCGTATCGTAACAGCACCAGCTAACAGAGGAAACTATTCCAGCAAAGGGATGTTGTGTGAGTAGATTGTACTTTCTGGATCACAGCACTAGGCAATTAATTTACTTTGTTTTGACATTAAGGTACCTATGAACATTATACTTTGATCTTCAGATGGTGGCCTGGCAATGGCCAGAAATTGCAAATTAACCATTGGCAACCTTTCAGCAAACTTCAGCCAAATGTTCAGGGAGGTGGCAGTGAATGAAGAAATATCTTACAATGTTGGGCAACAAACTACACTTACAAGGCACTTAACTAAAGTGCACATGAACACACCTCTGTGCGAGAATGATAATTTGTCTGCTTCAGCCAATTGTGTTGGTGCAGATGACCATTGTTTTAGTAAACCAAAGTATCATGTCTGACAGCACAATAACATAAGTACAGCTAAAACAAATCTAGGAACTACTGGGGAAGGTGATGGGAAGTGGGTAGGAAAGGATATATTCCCTGATGCGAGTCTTTACCTACAGTCCAAAAATATATTGGTATGTGAATTGGCTTCAAAACAAAATTGCTTCTGGAGAGTGTGTGTATGTACTTTGGTATTATTGTGGCAGGGATATAACACTGTTAGCTGTTCAAAGGGTAGGGGGGGGGGGGGGGGTAGGGTTAATGTGCTCTTTAGCAGTGTTTCTCAGCATCATTGTAGCATGTACCCCTTTATTTATTAGTGATGACTGAGATGTCCAAATACCCTCTACTGTGGATAATACCATCTCAAGTACACCTACAGTATATATTTGTTGGAAATACTCTAAAATCATCTATAAATGTTTATCAAACACTGATGCTTTTGATTTAGCAGTTTAATTTTAAAACTCACTGTAATGGATTAATTATGACAAGTTCAAGTACCCCAATTAGCCACCTAAAGTACACCGTGGACTAGGCACACCATGTGTTGAGCACCTAGGTTCACTAGAAAACCTGCATAATAGCAGGACCAATAGGTACATAATACCAATACCATAGGACTGCGTAATGTCAGTGCTATACACATTTATTGAAGATAATACTTACTCTGGCAGCTCCGTCTGTCTTTCCTTTTCTCTCGATCCGGGTGAGTGAGTCTCTTTTTTGCCTTCAGAATTCTTGAGCTGGCCTGGGTAAAATGTTAAAAATCAGTTTGTATTCCCAGAACTCTCAGTATTGTGGCTGTTGCCTTCCTGTGCCAAAAAAAGTTTTCCCGTCATAAAATGAAGGCATCTGCAAGTATTCAGATGCACATTAGCAAGAAATGGCCCTGTAATTAATCACTTTAAGCCAATGGGCTTGATTCACAAAAGAGTGCTAACTGTTAGCATGGCCGTTTTCGTGCGAATTTTCGCATTGCGCGATTGCAAATTTTCGCGCGAAACGATAACGGTTTCTCGCGCAAGCGCGAATTTTTGTGCGAAATCAATATCGTTTACATGTAAAAATTCGCATTTGCGTGCGAAAACGTTGTTTCGTGCAAAAAATCGCGATCACGCGCAATGCGAAAATTCACACGAAAATGGCCGTGCTAACAGTTTAACTCTTAACTCTTTAACTCTTTTGTGAATCAAGCCCAATATGTTGATGTGTATATCATTCCCATGATAGTCATAACTTATTTAAAATTGACAAAATAATAATAATTGGCTGGCCTTAGAGTTCGAACAATTGATAATTATATAATATTAGTATTGGTGCGCTTGTAATATTGATAATTGGCTGCACTAAGTTTGTAGGATAAACCACCTCCCACCGAAAAGCCAAAAAACAGATAATATCAACTCATGCGCCTCTGCAATCAAATGAATTACTCACATTTATTTGTAAAAAGAACAAAGTAGATAAAAATGATGATAATAATAATTAAAATAATCACCAATCCGCAAACACACAATAGACACTACTCTCAAAACCACTTCTCCAAAGCTGCTTCACATAGAATCTAAATGGATCCTATGAATGCCTCTTAAGATCAGTCTGTTGAGCCGGCTTTAATGTCCACCACATATGCATGCATATAAAAAGGTCCTAGAACCACTGCCCTAAAATTATTGCATCAGTCAATACTTGATGTATTCAAATAATTCATTAGATAGGAGCGCTCCCATTCAATCTCAGTGTAGATTGTTGCATCAATCTGCAGAATATATCAAATCCACTCGATATTCATATGTTGTGCAATCCCACACACATTTGGGCACTTGGACCGCTTCTGCCGCTTAGCGCAGCTAATTGGAGCCAGTCACTATACACTCACGTTTCCTGGAGGGGAGGGAGGGAGGGAGGAGGTAATTGCCTCAGAGTACAGAGTCCTCAAACCTTGCAGCACGAGCCCCGGCCGGTAACTCGTATGTTGACACGGCTGCCACTCTCCTTGAAACGGTGGACCAGCGTTCACGAACTTCCCTAAGATAGCAGCCGGAAGTTCGGGGTGACGTCACCACACCAGGGAACCAATTGCCGACTAGTTTCGGTAGCCACGCCTACCTTCCTCAGGGCAACTGATATATTCTGCAGATTGATGCAACAATCTATACTGAGATTGAATGGGAGCGCTCCTATTAAATGAATTATTTGAATACATCAAGTATTGACTGATGCAATAATTATAGGGCAGTGGTTCTAGGACCTTTTTATATGCATGCATATGTGGTGGACATTAAAGCCGGCTCAACAGATTGATCTTAAGAGGCATTAATAGGATCCATTTAGATTCTATGTGAAGCACCTTTGGAGAAGTGGTTTTGAGAGTAGTGTCCAGCGCCACGGAATATGTTGGCGCTTTATAAATAAATAATAATAATAATAGTGTCTATTGTGTGTATGCGGATTGGTGATTATTTTAATCATTATTATTATTATCATCATTTTTATCTCCTTGTTTCTTTTTACAAATAAATGTGAGCAATTCATTTGATTGCAGAGGTGCATGAGTTGATATGATATGTCCTTAGAGTTTACCCAACATCATGAATATAACCGTGCTCTTGGAAGCACCAGCATGTCCAACTGGATTTTCCTGGATGATCATTATTATGTTCATAATCACGCTGTGTACATTTGTAGTGATGCAGATAAACACTTTATTTTCCTGGTTCATACACATCCTGCAGGTGTGTGTGCTGGATATTCAACAGAGCTTTGAGCAACTTCATCATAAGATGTGTGTCATTTGGAAGAGGAACTGGGTTGGTGGTTTGGCCTGACCTAGCTTCTCCTTACTGACCAGTCTGGCTGTTGTTTTGGTATCTTGGCCAAATGGGGTTTAAAGAGAACCTAAACTGAAAATAAAAAGTCAAAATAACCATACACAAGTCATACTTACCTCCTATGTAGTCTACTCCTCAATCTCTTTCTCCTCTCCAGCGTCCTGTTTGTCCCCTGTGATCAATGGAGTTCTCTGTCCTCCATTTTGAAAATGGCTATTACCCCAACAGCTTCCTGGTCAGCACACTGTTAAACTGTATCATTGCCCACTTGAGCCATAGGGAAACATGAACATTACCTTGCACATTCAGTTGTAACTGACAGCTGCTGATATATAACTGACAGCAACTGGTATATTTCAGTTCTGACAAAATATTGTCAGCTGGAAGGGATCACTGTAAGAAGAAAATGGTGAGCTTCTGAGAGGAATAGACGGTGTGGTAAGTGTAACAATTGGTGTAGCACACAGACGTCTGATTATTGTGTGATCTGCAGAATCACCAATAATACAGACTCTATACAAGATTGTGGTGATCTGCAGTATCACCAATAATGCAAGTATAGACGGCTGAGAAACAGAGGTGTAAAGTGTTTGGTGCAACAGTAGATTGAATGGATAGATCTCACCAGAGAAGCTGGTGAGTACTATCTGAAACAACAGTGCTAGCCCTCACCAGGGGAGCTGGTGGGTACTAGCTGCAATAACAGTGCTATAAATAATAGGTCTTTACCAGAAGTGCTGGTAAAGTACTAATAACAGGAGTGACAACAAAGTTTGGCTAAACCTTACCAGGGGAGCTGGTAAGGTACTATCAGCACAAGCGTCTGAATAGTTTAACTAGACCTTACCAGAGGAGCTGGTAAGGTGCTATTAGTCACAGGAGCGGTATAACGTAAACTAAACCTCACCAGAGGAGCTGGTGGGTATTTAATCAAAAGAACACCTCACCAGTGGCAAGGGCCCACTGGTGAGTAGAGAGGTCAGACAGGCAAGGTTTGGCAACTGAGAGGCGAATACAGTACAGAAACGTGAGGCAGAAGAATAGTGAGTTATCAGGCAGAGGTTCAGCAACTAAGGTCAGATAGGCAGAAGTTCAGAATCGATGAGCAATAGCAAGGTCAGAGTATAGCCAGAATCATACACAGGTAATCAGTAATACACTATACAATAGTCCTAGTCTTGTGTGAAATCCCTGGTTTCCTCCCAGATCAAAGCACACCGGATACTAGTCTAAGGTCTGAGCGCTAACACGAGTGTATTCGCAACAGCAGACAAGTTGCTAATGACCAGCGAAGGCTTAAGAAGCCGAGGAGAGCTCACAGCCACGCTCCTCACCAATCAGCCAATCCGAGCGGCGTGAGTCACCTCTGAAGTCAGCCGACCGGCAGGTTAGCTGACACGCCTTTTTCCAGCATAAAGGTCCTGTCTCCGCGCGCGCCCGCTTGATACAGCGACCCTATGAGCACGAGACAGTACCGTTCCCGGCGTGCTAGACGCCGACGGAATGGATGAGGCCTGAGAACAGGGAACAAAGGCGGCTGCGAGTATACCCTGCGTGTCCGCAGCTGCCATAGTTGCAGATGTTACAGTACCCCCCCCCCCCCCCCTCTAGGCGTGGACTCCGGACACGATCCACCTGGCCTGTCAGGATGCAATCTATGAAACTGCTCCCTGAGTTCTTCTGCGTGCATGCGACAAGCAGGTACCCAAGACCTCTCCTCTGCACTATACCCTTTCCAGTGGACTAGGTACTGTTTGGAGTTACACACCACCCGAGAATCCAAGATCTGCTCTATCTTGTACTCTGGTTCTCCATCAATCACCAAGGGGGTGGGGGGGGGGTAGGAATCCACATGCACAGCAGGTTTCAAGAGGGACACATAAAACGTTCTACCGCCCCTGAAACTGGGTGGGAGCGAGACAACATAGGTAACCTTGTTGACCCTTTGGGACACAGGGTATGGCCCTATAAATTTGGGACCCAGTTTAGCAGAAGGTTGCTTTAAGGCCAAATGTCGAGTAGAAACCCACACTAAATCTCCTGGAACAAAATTCATTCCATAGGACGTTTCTTATCTGCCTGTCTTTTCTGGGTAGCAAAAGCCTTTTTTAAGTTCCCTTTGACTTTCCCCCAGATCTCCTTTAATGTCCCTTGCCAGTTCTACAAGGCCGGGAAAGGTGATGACACCACCGGCAGAGGAGAGAATTTCGGTGATCTCCCCGTTACCACCTGAAAAGGGAAGAATCCCGAGGAATTACATTTCAAATTATTATGGGCAAATTCTGCAAAATACAAGAATTTGACCCAATCCATCTGGGCATCAGCTACATAACACCTAAGGAACTGCTCTAAAGACTGGTTGACAGGTTGACCCGAGCGGCGTGAGTCACCTCAGACGTCAGCTGACCAGCATAAAGGTCCTGTCTCCGCGCGCGCCCGCGCGATACAGCGACCCTATGAGCACGAGACAGTACCGTTCCCGGCTTGCTAGACGCCGACGGAACGGATGAGGCCTGAGAACAGGGAACAAAGGCGGCTGCAGGTATACCCTGCGTGTCCACAGCCGCCATAGTTGCAGATGTTACAGAAGTATGTAATGTTCATTTGCAGCTACGTCGTGTTTATTTCAAATAATTTTACTCGCTTCAGGTTCCCTTTAAGGGTATATTTTCCAATAATGTATGGTTTAACCAAAAGATATTGGCATACGCTGTTTAGCATTGACCAAGCTACATACAGTCTTATGATGATTATTACAAAGGCCAGAACGGTTAACAATCCTATGTCTATGAGACTTTCCTGTTCTCTGTGACTGACTCTGCTTGGGGATTAGTCATTCATCAGGATTCATATTCCCAGCTAGCCACTACCACATTGCTTCACAGCAAGGGGTTCCCTGCCTCACCCTATCTAGCCCTCTCATTTGTGGTGATGACTAGTGCTTGGTCAAGCCTATTGACCATGTTCATACACACATCAAGACAGACCATCATCTTTTGTACTCCGTGTTATGTCAGCTCACCATCAGACATGAAACTCCAGCACCTGCTTTGTTTTTGCACGTGAGGAAGAAGATGTAGGTAAAAGGGCAATGTTTCCATCCTCAGGGGTCAATATACCATCTTTGTGTAAGGAATGTTACATGGAATTCCAGTATGTTTTCCCAGACACTCTGCTAATGAAGTCCATGTATACATAAGCCACTATATTTGTTTTAGAGGAATGTGTTTTTAACTGAAGTCCTGTCAGTCCTATGTTTACATATCACATCTCCACACTGGCAAAATGTTTCTGCAATTTACTGCAGAGCATGATCACACAAGATCCTTAACACACATAAAACAGCATTCTTTCTCCTCTAGAAATATTCCTATATCTTTTAACTGCTTTGACACTTAAGAAAGCAAAACAAAACACGTCTATATTAAGATGATAAAATAGCTCAATGCTTGAAATATTTGCAGCCTTGTTTTATCACATGATGTTTTTCAGTATTTAGTTACCTTTCTTTGTAGCCTTTGAATTTTGGCATTTTGGGCAGCAATGTGGTTTTGATGATTGTTAACGATTGTTTGAAGTACGTCGATTTGCATGTTCTGCTTTTCAATTGTTGACTGCAGAAGGAAAAATGAAAAGTTGATTTAATTTGCATCATATCATACAGACATTTGTTTATAAAATACATTCTTTTGTTTTAGAAGATACTTTAAAATGAAGCATTTTTATGAAGTTTATGTGAGTAAAAACTGTTCCTGTCACTTGGTAAATCAAGAGCAAACTGTATTTTAGCTCGGTCTGGAGGCCATGGCCTCACTTTCTGAAGGTTCCGGAGTAGGTCTGAGTCTCGATTTGGTGGAATGTTTAGGATCTGTTGTATCTGGGAAGGGGTGGGGGATGGATGTGTTTATTCATTTGTTTCCTTCTCTTTTCATAAACATATTTTAGATGGTATAAATGTTGATTGTTGAGGACATCAGGTAGTCTAAGGTGTAAGTGAGCGAGTCTCAAACTCATGGGAGAAATGCTGAATTTTCATTTTTTAATTATTATGGAGTTGTAGTTTATGGATGGGTTCAATGTTGTATATGCTATAATGACATGTATATTGAATATTTCTATGAGCCCTGTGGAATTTTGATAGCTACTGTTCTTTATGACCTCAGTGCTCCGTCACCTGTCTGTAATATCTCTGGAAAACATAATGCTATCAAATATATTGTTAAACATGTAATACAAATATTATTTTTGTATTTATTTTTTTTTGTCTGAAATTAAACTACTAACTTCTGATTCTCCTCATTCTAATGAAATCAAACCGAGAAAGAAGCAGCTTGGTTGGAAATGGGATGAAAAATGATGGACGGGGCACAGGCCAGGGTTTATTACATGGGGTGAAGACAGCATGCCACATTATCTCATTGTCCATGCACCAGAAAGCCAGTGATGATGCAGGGAGGAGAAACTGGGGGGAATATCTTCACCCCAAAACTTTAGGAACCCCATGCATGAGCTTGGGGGAGGGGAGTTATCGGTTCCTATTAGTATTGCATATTGGTTGCAGGAACACTTTTTTTTCCTGAACATGAGGAAGTTCTTGCATGAATAATAATCTTCCAGTGATAGCAGTTTGTATCATCAAATTAATCACTGAGGAGGACAACATCAGGGGATACTTGTAACCTGTTTTGAATTTCAGCTGAGATTGTCAGGAGGAAAATCTAAAGTGTGTACATAACGGTAGCTGAAAAATATCAATTAGGACTTCTAATCCTGATTGTATCTCTGTTAAAGAGATATTCCCCCATTCTGTAATCTAGGGATCAGGGCCGGTTCTGTCATGAAACAAGGTGAAACGCTTGCATCAGGCGCAGAGATTACAGGGGCAGCATTTTTGTACTGTGAGCGAGGTGAAGAGGTCATCATTGGGAAAAAACAGCTTGTTGTGCTCTGTGAGGAGTCTCACAGTGAGTGAGGAGGGGGAAGGCAGGAATGCAGCAGTGTTTCATTTGAATGAAATGAATCAGAGTGAATTGTCGGATGGTGTGCGATCATTCCAAATTAAAAAGGGCGGGGGGGGGGGGGAAGCATATCCTCACAAGTTTGCCTCAGGCAACAAAAAGTCTAGGACCAGCCCTGCTAGGGATATGTAGTAGGTTACAAGGAATTTCCCCAAGGGGATGAAATGTATGGGTTTAGGCACTTGTAAGCAGAATAGATGCTCCTATAGGCACATATACCCCCAACTCCTGTTCGGGCGACAGTTGAAACTCTTTTGAATTCTGTGCACTTTCTTTCTAAAGGGCACCTGATGATAAATGGCAGCACTTGGGAATTGATAGAGGATCTCTCCCGTCTCCCTACTAACAAAAAATAGAAGAAAAAAAAGTTGCCTGAAGCCTTACTTTACTAACCACTTTACCCCAAGGCGGTTTTTACCCTAACGGACAAGAGCGATTTACACCTTTCAGTGCTCATCCCTTTCATTTGCCAATAGCTTAATCACTACTAATCACAATGAAATGATCTGTATCTTGTTTTTTTCACCACAAATTGAGCTTTTTGGCTTTATTTTCTAGGCATTTTAAAGGGAAATGCAAGGAAAAAATGAAAAAATACACTATTTCTCCAATTGTATCCCCTATGGTTTTATAAACACTGCTACTGTACATAAAACCCACACATTTTATATGCCTATTTGTGCTGGTTATCACAAGATTTTAATTGTGTCCCTAGTACAAAGTATGGTGACAATATATCACTTGTAAATAAATGTGTATTTTTGGGGGGATGGTTTTTCTTTTCACTATTTTCACATGCACAGGGATGCACGTGCATGCGCGGGAGCGTGCACGTGCTCGCGTACAGCGGCAGCAGCACTATCTGAGTCAGCATGTCATTAAGTGGTTAATACAGTGGCATAGCTGCAAATCCATTTGCCCCAGTGCTAACTTGCAGATGCCCATTTGGGATACACTCATCCATGGCTGGGGTCGTGGGTAGAGGAGCTTATTCCACACATCCACTGCAAGAACTCTTCTTTAATATATCAAGAACAGCATGGATTTATAGAAAAAAGTGAAGACCGCAGTTGCACATCTATTAATTTACAAACCTTTTGGGAACCCTACTGTATTCTGATATGGCCAAGACAATGCTTGCAAACATTTGCTGCCTAATAGCAAAATGTCTGCATTGTTCTTTAGGGTTCTCTAGCCATATTAAATCAACTTTGTAGTGTCTTATTAAGCAATATTGTTTTTTTATGCAATACCTTATTGATTGGGGGGGAGATGTAACCCTTGGGATGACATCCAAATGTGGTCCCACAATCAACTGGCGGAGTTCCTAGATTATATTTAGTGCAATTCTTAGGAGAAATACAATTGGATGCCCAAAAATTAATTTTAAACTGATAGATGGGGGTCACAGAAACAACAAGGCTATGTTCACAGTGGCTGTTGCATTGCGTTCTCTGTGCAGCAGAAACACAACAGATCGGTAAGGCAGCACCGCACATTATCTGTGTGTTGCATCATATACAGTGAAACATACAGTCAATGAACAGTGTGCTTCACTGTCACTGTTAACGTGCGCTTTGCTATAACGAACCACACCCACTGCATTGTGAACGGTGCATAGATGTTGCATTACAATGTGGTCATTCCAAAGTATCACCGTGAACGTAGCCTTAGAGATTTGGGGTCACAACATGAGAAGGGATGAAGAATATTACTATCACTGCTTATACTAGCTTTCTGACTGACTGATAACAGTGCAAAATCACTTGTGCAAAAATATTCCTAGGCACAACATTACAGAAAAACAAGCTCTGGCTTAATATTTAAAAGTCTAGATAACTAATGGTTAGTGTACTTGGACTTCTGACGTCAGTAGGGTGTTTTTGCTGTACTACGGAATGTACTACTGAATGGGGAACAAATGGTAAACAGTATAGAAAGTACAAACTAATGTATACTGTATACAATCTTATGGCACACTAATGTCAGAAGGATGGGGAAAAAAACTATGAAGGCATAAAAGAACAGCAGACGGTATTGACATGTTGTTAACTTTTAAAATGTGTAGTTTCTGCAGTGCTATGATTTTATTTACCCACAAGATTAATACAACGTGATAACCTGATTAAAGATAAAAATTAAATATTGTATAGATTTTTATCCTCTGGAAAAATGTGGTTATGTAAGGCGACTTAATTAGTGACCTCACATAGATAAATGATTAGGTAGTGCTTACGTGCTATTTGTCAGTATTAATGATTATTATTATGTCTTGTTCTGAGTAGTGAATGAGCTGTGATTCCTACCAGAAGATGGGAGATATTGAGCGAGGAGTCTCGTGCTGCCTTTGCATCCAGGGCTGTCTGCACCTTCTCCTCTAAAGGCTTGATCACGTCATCCAGAGATGCTGTGTCTTTCTGGAGCTTAACCAGTTCTTCATAAATCTCTGTGAGAGCTGCATACTTCTTATCATTATCTTCAACGCTTCTGGCTTTACCATTCAGTTCTTCCCCAATTTTACTAGCTTGGTGGACTTGTTCTGACAGCAGTGCCAGGGACGAGTTGAACTCTTTGAGTTGCTTGAAGATGCTGTTGATCTGCGTTTTGGTGTAGCTGGCTTCCCGTCTTAATCCTGTGCCAATTTGGAGAAGACTTTCTGAGAGCAGATTGACTTCTTCCCTAGGGAAGGCGTGCAGCTCAGGGCTTTGCAGTGCCTGCGCTGGAAGAGCCAGAAAGCATATTGAACAAAGCAGGGAAAATGTTCCAGTGGCTGTCATTGCAGTATTTTGATCAAGTGTAGATTGCATCACTGTGGACCTTCTACTTCTGAGACAGGAGATCTGTGTGAGGCAGGGAGAGCAAGACAGGCTGAATCAGTGTTCTGTAAATTCCACAGATTAACTCCTTGTTATCTGGGGACAGCTGTCACTTCAGAGGATGGAATTGTTCTGTAAATGTTAATGTTTCATCATACATTTTGTGTAGTAGACACTTCGAATGTGTGTGCGTTTTCTTATTTTTGTATTTCTCATAACGCTAAACAAAAACTGTAAGTTGGTACCTAATTGAATGATTTTTATACAACTGGTTGGTTATAGTACTCTGTGATTCCATATTCGGTAGGCATGATTTCTTAGGTCAGTATTTTTATTACTTAGGAGATTGATTTGTTAATTTGTGCCAATGGCTCATTCAGGTTGTGGAGTAGTCTTATCAAAAACAGTGCAAAAATGGGCCAGCTTCTTAAAACAGCCAATGAAAGCCCTTTATTTGGTTATCTCCTGGACATTTACACCAATGTTGCTCCAATTTTCTCTGTAGTGATTTTGACAAATCTGTGCCCGTGTACAGTGGAGTGAGTTTAATACACAGGAACGTCAGACTTTGCATAATATGTTATGGTACAGTGTGCTATAGTGCGCTACAGCCTAGGTTCTCAACATGTGGTATGCGTACCCCAGGGGGTACGTCTGATGGCTCCAGGGGGTACTCAGGCTTCATATACTTGACCAAGAATAACAAATTTAGAGTTTTAGAAAATGATAAATCTTATTTAAACAACACCAAATTAGTGTTTTAAGTAATTAAAAGCAATAGTAAATGCTTGGAAATTGTTCAGAACTAATTATCATGTACTACGATTAAATATATATTTGTCAAGGGTTACTTGGGATAATGTTCATTATGCTAGGGGGTACTTTGTGAGTACAGGGTTTTAAAAGGGGTACGGTACATACCAATAAAATGTTGAGAAACACTGCGCTACAGCATGCGTTTCTGTGCGTTACTCTATCCAATCTAATTAGTACTTCATTAATATACAATGAACAGTCAATTGCATGCCCTACTGGGAATAGGGGCTTATATCTTTATTTGTATTGCTTCTAACCCAAATGTTTGGTTATTACATTTTAGATACATGCAAAGTGAACTTGGGGTTGGTTCACAAAATGTATCTCATGAAGGGCCTGATGCAGAAAAGGCCAGTAAATTTGCCATGTGCAGATAGCGCATGGCAGTTTTACAGGTATTAATGCCAAGGGAACAATGCCTGTTACACTATCAGTGCCACGTGTTAGCAGGGTAACACACTCATGGCTATGGTAATGCTGGGCAAGGTAATCTTTGCCTGGTAACGTGCGGCACTAATAGTATAATGGGCACTGCTGCCCTGGCATTAGTATTGGTAACAGACAGCACACAGAAAATGTACCAGCCTTTATAAGCTCTCCTTATACTTAACCCTTCTGGCGGTTTGTCAAAATCCGCCAGGGGGCAGAAAATACGTTTTTTTTTGCTCAGCACGGGCTTACCGCCAGGGAGGTTAAGGTGAATAATATGTAAGGTGAGGTAGTTTGAGAGAAAATCTTTGTGAATCAACCCACTTGTATGGTAATTCTGGCCTTGCAAAAAAAAAAAAAAAAATCTGAACTCTAACCACAAGCCTTTAA
Organism: Hyperolius riggenbachi; assembly: GCF_040937935.1. Classification (NCBI taxonomy): domain Eukaryota; kingdom Metazoa; phylum Chordata; class Amphibia; order Anura; family Hyperoliidae; genus Hyperolius; species Hyperolius riggenbachi. The sequence continues at coordinate 411,803,599 of NC_090646.1, read as the reverse complement.
TGGGATCCAAACTGTTGTTTTTTTCTGCAGTTTGTCCTGGTTTCTAATAGCTGTAGGAGCTGCCATTACCCCCATTCCCCTCTAACAAACATTTAAATGTAAAAAGAAAAGGTAGAACGGATTTTTTAAGTAATGAGCCACACTGTTAGCATGCATTTTTAATGTGCTATTGAGATGCCATGGGGGCTAAAATGCTGCTCTGTTCAATTTAATGCCTTGCCCCAAGCAAATTGTTTTTCCTAGTCCTGTGTAGGCATTCACTTCTGGAGTTTGTCTCCCACAACTCCACTACTTCTGGTTACGGGAGCAAAATCACAGGACCAAGACAGGATTTTTAGCTGTCTAAAGGTGGCCATACACTCGTTAGATTAGCAGCAGATAGATCATCAGATAGCTTTCTGATCTATCTGATGTGTTTAGGAACAATTTTTACTAGGAACAGATTTCCAATAGATTTCAGTATGAAATCTATTGAAAATCGATCTGATGGCATTTTCTTGCCATCAGAGTTCCATGAGGTCCAATGCAAAATGCTAAGCAATCTCAACAGATCGACCTAGATTTTCCAGCATGTCAGATTGATTGAAATCGATCGAAATCGATCAAAATCGGCCGCAAATTGAACGATTGGTCAAACGATTTGCGATCGATCGATTTTGATCGATCGGCCGCTAATCGGCTCAGTGTATGGGCCCCGCTAATCGGCTCAGTGTATGTGTCATTTAACACAAAAAGAGGTAAATAATGATGAACTGATAAAAAGCAGGAAATGATTATGTACTGGTCAGAAGTATAGTATCCCCCTTAAAGGGAACCAGAGAGGAAGCACTGTGACGCCGGGCGACGCCCAGTCGTCCGAGGATTCGCGGCCGATTGTCCGATCGCAACCGTGATCGGAAAACTGACATTCTTTATTTTTAAAATAGAAGTTTTTCCTTCCTGCCTTCCCCCCCTTTTGCCATGAGGGCTGAATGGGCCTGCGTTAGCATATGGCTAAAGCAACCTGGTTTAGCAAGAAATCCTGTTAAGGCTCCCGGAAAAGCTCTGGTGACACTAATGTGCTAATTGGGCAGAGCTGAAATACCAACAGAGTCTATTCAACAGGGGAAGCTAGCACAGCATGAGGTCTATTGACACCTACATTCCTCCCAGTCTTGACGGCACCGACTAGACTGAGTATGGAATGCATGGTGTTGATAACTTTGTCACATTTTGCAAATACCATCCATGGGAGGAATATGAAAATTACATAATTTTGTTTCCCTAATTCTGTAGAATATGGTGATACTAGACATAGCCAGGTAACCCGAGCAGGGGCTGAGATATGAATAATGGGGTCCCCGTGCGCCCCAAATATTGCAAGTTTGATGTCCTATGAACGTGTATTCTCAGCCCAATCTGAATATGAAATCGGTTTGCATGTGCGACAAAACCCCGGCGGGGTATGAAATTGGACATATTTTGTGGATGGCTGGAAGTTCCTCCCCTGAGAACTCACTGCCTGACACGCCCCTGGGCTGAGCTTGAGACTCCGCCCAGAAATGTCAGTGCTCAAAACTGATTGCATGAGGACCCCCAGCCAATTCCCCCACTTTCCATCATACCGAAAAGACTGCCACTGCTTGGGGAAATAGCAGTGGCCATCTTGCAGGCGGAGCAACGGCCATGTGGTTCGGCCATATTGCGAACTAACTGCAACAAAGGAACTTTGTCTTTTCCCGAACGGACTTTCCACAGAATCATAAGTATTCGTTCTTTTTATCCCTTTTTCTTTTATGTACTGTGTTATCACTGTCTCTCATCGTTTAATTGTTCACGATTGTCTGTATATATTAATTATTTATATTGTAACAAATAAAGGCTTTTTAAAAGGTCTTTACCTCTCAGTAAAACCTTCTATTCAGTATACACAGACGAGACCTAAACTTCCGAAGGGACGCTACTGTTTTGATAGATAGATAGGAATTGCACAGTTTTAACCGGTTGTTTGTTTCACAGGTCTATAGCCAGTTAGCAGTTTTCTCTGGGCTGATAGAAAACAGAGATGGTGGCAAATCTACCCCTGGGTTGGAGTAAAAGTGTATTTTCGTAACCTCACAGGCTCCCTACTGCGTCGTGACGCTCAAACTCCGCCAATTCTACGCAGATTGCGTCCATAGCTCTCAATCTGTGTGCTAGAATCGGATCGGACGGTTTTGCGTGTTCACGGCCAGTGGGGCTCTTGTGACAAGCACCCTTGTGTATTTTACCATATATATCAGTAAGAACATTAGAGAAAACACTTACCATGCTCTCTGTTTCACCCTCACTGCTAAAAGTGTCTGTTATCAGCAGTCACAAGAATCCCAGACTGAGCAATTAAATCTGGCTTTGCTGGGAATGATTATTGCTGAGTCATTATAGCAGAGCCACAAGGGGGCAGGCTTGGGCTTGAAATAACACCACAGAAGACAGACTTAGCTATAATCTTTCTGAAGCAAAGCTAGACGGAGCAGCCTGACTTCTCAGTCGGGGATTCTTATCAGAGGTGATAACAGTCAGATTACACAGAGAACAATGAAACAAAGGGCAGATTAGGTGTTTACTGTCATGTTCCCACTGATTTATAAGGTAAAATACAAGAGGGTGCTTCATCTCTGGTTCTCTTTAATGTAATAATTACACTGTTAGTTACCAGTCAGATTCATCATACTCCTAATCTGTGTGTCACTGTACTGTTCCTTTGAATGCATCGGTTTATATGCCATAAATATTTATATAGCATATATTTTATGTGTTTTCTATGTGTAAGTTTAACTTTTGATACATTTAATGTGTACATAAGCAAGTATGAAAATGTTGGAGTTCCTGGAGACACAGATAAGAACTCTGATATATATATATAGCACATGCTGAGTAATACTTGTGGGTTTGACTTCCAGGACAGTGACTGCCAGAGCTTTCTTGCTGTTGCTGTGTACAGAATGCTAGCTTTTCTCCATAAAACAATCAGAGCACTGTCCTCCCCCCCCCCCCCCCCCCCCCCCTCCAGCTTATGTGCCTGGAAACAGAAGTGGCCTTTCCTGCATTCATGCTTCTGTGCTCCATCTATCCATGTGTCTATCCATGTACCCATCCATCTCTAACATTACCACACATCACCATGAACCACTCACCTGCCGCAATCCAGGCCCATTGCCATGCTGTCACTCTTTGTGCCTCTGGTGCATTATGAGAGGTAATGAGTTAACCTTCATCTATTAATTCAACACCCCCTCAAAAATTCAAAATGTCTCTTAACCGGATAGATTTGAAATTCGCCCCATCAGTTCCTTACCCACCCACACAGCGTGTTTTTCCCGTCTTTCCTCATGCTCAGCCAGCTCTTACTGAAACTGTTGGACTGTGTAATATATCTAATCTCATCTAGTTCTCTGGCTATTACTGCTGATTGTGCAGAGAAACCTTTTATAGCATGAACGATCACATTGAACACTCCTCCATATGACTTTTCCTCCTTATGACTGAGTGTGATCAAAGGTACAACATGACAAATAATAACAACTCACTGTAAGTTATCATTCCGATCATAATTTCAGTATAAAATTGATTTGCTTGTATTTGGCTTATTGGTACACAGAGGGGATGGAAGGTCCCTGGGAGTGGTTGTTGTACATGTTGAGAAACTTGTGCTATCAGATTCAGCTGTGATTTTTTTTTTACCCTTGTCTTGACCCTTTTTTTGGGTGGGTCTGTAGTAGACAGTGGGGTTTACTAAGGTTGCATAGCAGTGGACAACACTGGGAAATTATGCCAAAGTCATTTCATCTGCTGTTGAAATTCCAGAAAGATAAGTAATAATTGTGGTTGATTCACAAAGATTACTTATTTTCCACCTTAAGGCTATGTTCCCACTTGAGCTGAGAACCGACATTTTTTTTATCTGTTCTCCGCTCATTGCAAAACTGCCAGTAAACACCTATTTTATATATAGAAACTGTTCACAACTGGCAGCCTGCAATGGATCCACTGGTTCCATTGCGTTAAGCGGACTGCACTTCTGTGCAGTCCGCGATAATCTTGGAAGAGCAGATTTGTTCCCCATAAAGCCTATGGGGGTAACGCATCTGCCCCGGACTCCAGCTGGACCCCAGCAGACCATTGGAATGGACACTACACTGTCCACTCCCACTGGCCGCACGTGATCTGGCACAAGTGGGAACCGAGCCTAACGGTAAGGAGAGCTAATGCTCAAGAACAACACATAAGGATAGATAATTAATGAGATAAACAGATAAGGAGAGATAAATCATGAGTTAAGTCATTTAAAGAGAGATAAATGGCCAGTTAATTAGTATTGTAAAATAATTCAACAGAGAAGCTTTGTGAATCAGCCCCATTGATTGCAATCAATGTCATGTGCTCTCCCCAAGATGCTGGTTCCTCTTTGTTTAGCATTTTTGGCATTGGCCATCACTGTGCAATCTACTGGGTGTGAGAAAACGTTCCCAGAGACAAAGTCTGAAACTTATTAAAGGAGAGTACCATCAAATTTCATTGGGTTGGACATTGCACGGGAATACAAATTTTCATGTATACTTTTAAAAGTGTTATTGTCCTCCAAAGGTTTGCAGTTGCAGAAGTTTTAAAAATTCTACCTGGCTTACTCACATATTTAAGTAATTTGGCAGGTAAGTTTGCCTGGGTAATGGCAGGATTCTCCACTCAAAGTCTTTGATATCCCAGCGATGTTCAATTTTGCTTGTGGACTATTGTAATGATAGCATTTTGCCAATAAATTTGTTAAAATAAAGTAAGGAAATAGACTGCATATCTCACACTATGGGCTTGATTCACTAAACCGTGAAACTCAAATATCACATCTTATCGCAGATATCACACCTTATCAAATATATCACACGCTTTATCAGAGTAGCATAGCAAGTGCTACAAACCCGCATGGGCTCAGGGCAGGACAAGTGCCATTGCTAATTAGCAGGCATAAGTCCGTAGCGCTCGCTATGCTACTCTGATAAGGTGTGATATCTTTGATAAGGTGTGATATCTGAGATAAGGCGTGATATTTGAGTTATCACGGTTTAGTGAATCAAGCCCTATACAGTGGGATGCGAAAGTTTGGGCAACCTTGTTAATCGTCATGATTTTCTTGTAAAAATCATTGGTTGTTACGATAAAAAATGTCAGTTAAATATATCATATAGGAGACACACACAATGATATTTGAGAAGTGAAATGAAGTTTATTGGATTTACAGAAAGTGTGCAATAATTGTTTACATAAAATTAAGGTGCATACATTTGGGCACTGTTGTCATTTTATTGATTCAAAAAGCTTTAGAACTAATTATTGGAACTCAAATTGGCTTGGTAAGCTCAGTGACCCCTTACCCACATACACAGGTGAATCAAATAATGAGAAAGAGTATGTAAGGGGGTCAGTTGTAAGTTTCCCTCCTCTTTTAATTTCCTCTGAAGAGTAGCAACATGGGGGTCTCAAAACAACTCTCAAATGACCTGAAGACAGGGGGATGGATACAGAAAGCTGTCTCAGAGATTTCAACTGCCTGTTTCAACAGTTAGGAACATATTGAAGAAATGGTGGCCCACAGGCTTGGTTCAAGTTAAGGCTTGAAGTGGCACACCAAGAAAAATATCTCAGATAAACAGAAGTGACGAATGGTGAGAACAGTCAGAGTCAGCTTTGCGCAGTGGCAGTATCATAGCCAATGAGGTTAATCCGAGGCGTGATTATTGCTAATTGAAAACTTTACCCAATACCCTGAGAACAGTCAGAGTCAACCCACAGACCAGCACCAAAGACCTACAACATCATCTTGCTGCAGATGGAGTCACTGTGCATCGTTCAACCATTCGACGCACTTTACACAAGGAGATGCTGTATGTGAGAGTGATGCAGAGGAAGTCTTTCTCTGCCCACAGCACAAACAGAGCCGCTTCAGGTATGCTAAAGCACATTTGGACAAGCCAGCTTCATTTTGGAATAAGGTGCTGTGGACTGATTAAACTAAAGTTGACTTATTTGGGTATAACAAGGGGCATTATGCATGGAGGAAAAAGAACATCGCATTCCAAGAAAAACACCTGCTACCTACAGGAAAATATGGTGGTGGTTCCATCATGCGGTAGGGCTGTGTGGCCAGTGCAGGGACTGGGAATCTTATCAAAGTTGAGGGACGCATGGATTCCACTCAGTATCAACAGATTCTGGAGACCAATGTCCAGGAATCAGTGACAAAGCTAAAGCTGCGTCGGGGCTGGATCTTTCAACAAGACAATGAACCTAAACACTGCTCAAAATCCACTAAGGCATTCATGCAGAGTGACAAGTACAACATTCTCGAATGGCCATCTTAGTCCCCAGACCTGAATATAATTGAAAAAAAAATCTGTGGTGTGAGTTAAAGAGAGCTGTCCATGCTCAGAAGCCATCAAACCTGAATGAACTACAGATGTTTTGTAAAGAGGAATGGTCCAAAATACCTTCAACCAGAATCCAGACTCTCCAGAATTTCTGCAAAAGGAGGATCTACTAAATATTGATTTCATTTCTTTTTGTGGTGCCCACATTTATGCATCTGTCTAATTTTGTTTAAACAATTATTGCACACTTTCTGTAAATCCAATAAACTTCATTTCACTTCTCAAACATCACTGTGTGTGTCTCCTATATGATATATTTAACTGACATTTTTTATCGTAACAACCAATGATTTATACAGGAAAATCATGACGATTAACAAGGTTGCCTAAACTTTTGCATCCCACTGTCGGAAATTATTGGACATGTCGGAATTTATCTATCGAACCATCTATCTGCTGCAAAAACTCATTGTGTATTCCCAGCATTAAAGAGAATCTGTATTGTTAAAAATCGCACAAAAGTAAACATACCAGTGCGTTAGGGGACATCTCCTATTACCCTCTGACACAATTTTGCCGCTCCTCGCCGCATTAAAAGTGGTTAAAAACAGTTTTAAAAAGTTTGTTTATAAACAAACAAAATGGCCACCAAAACAGGAAGTAGGTTGATGTACAGTATGTCCACACATAGAAAATACATCCATACACAAGCAGGCTGTATACAGCCTTCCTTTTGAATCTCAAGAGATCATTTGTGTGTTTCTTTCCCCCTGTTCTCATGCACTGAAGTTTCAGGCTGCTTGTTTCTTCCTGCAAACAGCTTTGCCCTTGTCTGTAATTCTTCAGTATGTGAAAGCCCAGCCAGCTCAGAGGATGATTTATCCAGCTTGTAAAAGATAAGAGAGAAGAGAGAAGCTGCTCTAATCCTAAATAACACACAGGCAGTGTGCATACAGGGGCCTGGAAGGGGGAGTTCATAGCAGAACCACAACACTGAAGAACTTGGCAGCCTTCCAGACACAGGCTGACAAGTCTGACAGGGGAAAGATACATTGATTTATTACAGAGACAGTGATAGTATAAAGTGCTGCAGTAAGCCAGAACACATTAGAATAGCTTTTGGAACTTGTAGGATGATAAAAAACAGGATGCAATTTTTGTTACGGAGTCTCTTTAAGGGGAAATTAGCCCTTAAGCTTACTCATTGTTGGAACTGAATCAGGGCCTAAGTGTTTTATTTGTCAGGGAATTTTCTGAGACTGATTATCACGTGAATAAAGCAAGATTATCACCTGATAACATGAGTTGTTTTGGTAGATTTACCCATGTGATAAATTATGTGATACCAGATCTTGTTTGACCTGAAAATTGGGTTGTAAGATAACTGGGAACAAGAAACAACAAGGTGAGTACAGTACTGCATTGTAAAAGTGAATGGGAACCGCATTTAAAAAAATGAGACAGATACTTACCCAAGGAGAGGGAAGGCTCTGGGTCCTATAAAGCCTTTCCGCTCCTCTCCTGGTCCCCTCGTTCCAGTGCTGGCTTGCCCGATAGCAGTATTTGACTAAAGTGGAACAGTTAGCTGCCTCCAGTTTAGAATGATAGCACAGTACTGACAATTTGCACCACGCGTTATAGCCGCAGTGCGCCCCCCCCCCCCCCCCCAACAAAATGCCCTCAGACTCAGTATAGGTAGGTAGCCAGGTATAGGTGCCCCCAGTATAGGATCTCATGTGTAGGTGCCCTCAATATAGGTAGCCAAGCATAGGTGCCCTAGTATAGGCAACCAGCTATAGGCGCCCCCTTGGAAGCTGGTGCCCTGAGCGACCGCTCCGGTCGCTCATATCAAAGGCCGGCTATGCGCCTGTGCAGTATAGCGCTGCACATCAGCCAGCACAGGATAGAGGGCACCGAGAGAGGAGCAGGAAGGCTCTATACGACCCAGAGCCTTCCCTCTCCTTAGGTAAGTATTTGCTTCATTTTTTTAAAATGCGGTTTCCATTCACTTTAAGAAGGTTTTGGCAGAGTCCGCACTGTGAGTAATTATTGTATTGTCTCACTTAATTACACCATGGAACTCTGGAACATAAACAGTGGGGTGTAGTGCAACAAACAGTTCACTATTTTTTTCTTTGTGTTCTGAATCTACTGTATATTTTTATCTCATTTCTTTTTTTCCAAATGTTATCTCTCAACAAAAAGTGTAACGTTTTACAAATGGCCCAGAATTATTTACCTCAAGATCTGCTGCTTAAACATCTACTAGTCTATTGTCTCTGTGCTCCTCACTCGCTGTGCATGGCTAGATAATGTGCATGGCTAGATAATCAGCAGATTTTCCCAAACTCCAGACATTGCCCTTATTAAATTCTTAACATTATTAGGGTAATTACTTTCTACAGATCTTTTCATATTAATATACAGATCTTCAGTGGTGATGCTTAGCAGTTTGAGAGTTGTAGCAGTTTAGCCAGTAAGAACTCATGGCATTGTGCCGTGCGCACTGGTATCTTTATACAAGAGGGAAGGTCTGATTGCCTGCAGGCACTGATTATGCAGGATTACTTGAGTTCTAACACGCCTTGAACTTTGCCTTGCTTGGCAAGAAAGTTAATCTTCACTCCATGGCTAAAAATGCTCTCCAGCAAGAAAGCTACACTTCCAGACTTGAGAAAGTCTATGAAAACAAAAGCATGCTGTTCTCTCTTAGGACTGCATCGCCCTCCCTCTTAATATACACCAAGTGCACTGGAGATAACTTGCAGAGTTATATAGAGCCAAATACTCATTTGTAAATAGTCTATTGTAAAATCCGTAAAAAAAAATACCATACCAAGGGACCATACTATAAAATTTAGTCTGACAGGAGAAAAGCGAAATATAAATGTTCTGTGTCTTATTTTGTCTATAAAAATTATCATTTTTCTAGCTTCACAGTATATTTCCATTGACTATTTTTCATCACCTAAATTTCTGAGTAATTTATAAAGTTGCAAAATGAGAGATTGTGTATTGGCAGTGATGTGTAAATCTGGTAGTAGAACTGTGTCAAAGCTGGATTGAGGGGACTATCACTGAGCTTTAGAAAAACCCAGCTTATCTGGCTATGGTGCCGATCCTCTACCTTGCACTCTTTCTGAATCACTAACTGAGAGCCAATTAGCAGATCAAGTTTTTTGACTCCACTGGTTGCATATTTGTTCTGACTCTACTAGTTACATGGGACCCCGGCACCACTAAAGACAAAATATTAACCCAGCAACTACCACTTGACAAAAAAACAAAAAAAAACAGTAAGAAAGTGTAAAACACACAAAATGAGTAAGACCATGAAAAGACACAGAGTTAGAATACACAACTTCTCATTTTGTGTATATCAAATAAGTTGGGGTCAACTCTGCTGAGAATCTAGTGAGTACGGCAGTGTGAGATCCTGCTGGTGGATAACCTTGGCCTAGGCTGTGGCCATTGTTTTCCTACTCATTATGCTCACTCTGTGCTGCTCCGTTGTGTGGCCCTCCTCTTCCTTCCATTGCATCAGAGCGTCACTAGCCTGTAGGGGACAGACATTGTGCTTGTTACAAAACTTTCACCCAGAATGTATGCAAATGAGTCCATAGAAACACTTTGTTTTGACATTCAGTACATTTTTTAGTTAACATATGTAACTTACGATCTCTCTTAGAACATAAATCTCTGTCATTGCATATTCTAGGTGCCCATGTCAGCTTGTCAGGTGGTCCATGAACTTGTATGTTACCTAATGATCCGATGAGGTGTGCAGCGCAATACCATGTTGTTAATTGAAAGCTAGCCATCAGCGCAAGCCTTTCCTGTTCCAACATATATCTCTGGTTTCCTTATTTTAAAGATTGTCTTGGTTATCTTATCTTTTGCTTGAAAAATATTCATCTTCTCTCTGTTGAACATTAGGGACAGCTTTTATGCCAGCAATACAATTGTAGTGGTTCTATCCTCCAGCCATCAATTAAATATACTTTTTCTAGCTGCCGCTATAATGATATGGGACATGGTGTATGATGTGGTGTATTACTTACAGTGGGTCAAACTAAGAAGGGTGTCCTTCATCCATCCCCCCCCTTCCAATTTTCCCGTTCCTGCATTAATGAAATGGAACAGGCCCGAGGGGCTTGGCCTGGCAACTGCCTCTCCTTGGTCATAATAATGAAATAAATACAGATCTCTATTCTTCAATATTGTCTTCTTACACATCCTATAAGCCATTGAGGTGACCCTATCCCAAAAGTTGCCTGTAAAAGGACACTCCCAAATTCAATGATACAATCCAGCATTCAGCATTTTATACTTTGGGCAATTAGGTCTATAATGCAGTGGTGGATTTTTATATCCACTTTTCATTATATATGAGAGCCCTGAATTCTCTCTGTCTCTTTATAATGTTATCACCAGTAGTATTATCCTTTAAATCCTTACTCCATGCTCTAGTCCACAGGTATCAAGCTCAAGGTCTGCGGGCCGACTTTGGCCCTCCTTGCCATTTTATGTGGCCCTTGAAAGCTTCTAATGTGCATCATTTTAAGCAATAAAAGAGCAACAGTACACTGCATTCCCATCCTGAGGATGACAGTGTTTCTGGTTGAAACATTGTCAACTTGAGCCTGAGTGCAGCAACAACCCATGCTCCTCCCCCCTGCAAAATAAGCATAGGGCCCTCTCCTTGGATTCAGATATCACCATGTGGCTGGTAAAACACACACACCTACACACCTTTCCCCCACAAACCCTCTCCACACAGCAGAGCAGCACGGGAACAGGTAACTGCTCCAATGTGCAACTCTGCGGAAACAAAAGGCACTGAGATCCATATATTTTAAGATATTACAGGGTAGGTCAAATTTCTTGCGTGCGATGCGCCAAGCCATTATTGGGCTGGGAAATTACGGACAAGGTTAATGGCAGCTTAGGATTTCGGGAACAGAAGAACAGTTACGTCAGAATAGCATCCATAGTAAGCAGGGATCTCGATGAAAAAAAATCTTTACCAAAGTGAAAGGTATTATTTAATATATAGAAAGGTGCAACTAAAAAACATTATAATACATGCAGCTGAAACTGGAAATATAACTTGCTGACTTTTTTTATTTGTCTTTTAGGAATTTGCTGTTTGTCTACCCACAGAGACTGAATTTTGCAAGCCGCCTTTCATCTGCAAGAAACATTACTATCAAAATACAGTTCATGTGTGGGGAGGACTCCAAGTGTTCTATGCCAGTAAGATGTTTATTTTGTAAATGCTGCTTGTCTTAGCTCCATGTAGATAAACATGCTACATTTAAGATTCTTAAAGGGATACTGTAGGGGGGTCGGGGGAAAATGAGTTGAACTTACCCAGGGCTTCTAATGGTCCCCCGCAGACATCCTGTACCCGCGCAGCCACTCACCGATGCTCCGGCCCCGCCTCCAGTTCACTTCTGGAATTTCTGACTTTAAAGTCAGAAAACCACCGCGCCTGCGCAGCTGCATCCTCGCTCCCGCTGATGTCACCAGGAGTGTATTGCACAAGTCCAGTATGGTCTTTGGTCTGCGCAGTATGCTCCTGGTGCCATCAGCGGGAGCGAGGACACGGCAATGCAGGCGCAGTGGTTTTCTGACTTTAAAGTCAGAAATTCCAGAAGTGAACTGAAGGCGGGGCCAGAGCATCGGTGAGTGGCTGCGTGGGTACAGGATGTCTGTGGGGGGCCATTAGAAGCCCCAGGTAACTTAAACTCATTTTCCCCCGACCCCCCTACAGTATCCCTTTAAGCTTGCTGGTTTGAATGAAAGAAATACAGCTTTTTAAAGGCATTTTAAGTAATATAACTACATTTTAATTTTATAATCCTTTTCTCAATCATTTTTATTTCATCTTATCTGAGTTGTCATAGTCCATTTGTACGGAATGTCAGTAGTGTGTCTTAGTGCTGTTATAAACCATATTTATGAATGTAAATATGTTCAGTACAATGTTATGAAAAGAAAATACAGTAGGGACCACACTTGTGTCCGCGGTTTTCACATTTAGTGTGGGTTTTAAAGCCTGCGTCACACACTATAGATGGGATTGACGCACAGTGTGCGATATTATGCTGTGGAAATTGCATAAGAAATATCCGGAAGCTCCGCTGTGCAGGTGAAGGTGTTATTAAGCTATGATTAAGGAGCCATTCTATGCTCCGATACGCGTGAGCTTTTTATTACAACACTGATGTTGGATCAAGAATAAAAGATTTTCCATTTTTTCACCCTACTTCTGGTGTAGCGGGATTTTTTTGATATATATGGACTTATGGCACCCTGACTCCCATGCTCCCAGTTAAGTATACACGTGTGTGTAGCAGTCTCTCCTTTTCTTGAGTTAAAAGTGTCAGGAAGATGGAAAGCCATGTGCAGTGCATTGACAGAAGGCTGAACACAGGTGAGTTATCAGTGTCTGCCACGGCCTGCACCCACCAACATGTAGGTTCAGTTTCACCACAGGCTAAACTGAATGTTGTGCTTGCTGGCTCATCCCTGCTACTGAACTGTATGAATCAAAGAGTTATATGGTAAAATTGAATTGAAGTTTACCTGACTGGTTACCTGACTGATTTGCATTCTCTGTTTGCTTAATAATGACTGCAGTAACTGCTGTAAAAAGTGATTATAAATCCTTAATGTGTCTATTTTTATAACTTTAGGTAATTTTGGGAAAGTCCAATGGACCAGATTTCCTGGAAGAGGTGTACACGTCTGTTACCTATCACAACAAGTAGGTCTGGATGCTGCTGCAGCTTATATACATCTGCATCATACTTGCATGCTTAACCACTTCACCACTGAGGGGTTTTACCCCCTGAGCACCAGAGCAATTTTCACCTTTCAGCGCTCCTTCCATTCATTCGTCTATAACTTTATCATTACTTATCGCAATGAAATGAACTATATCTTGTTTTTTCCGCCACCAATTAGGCTTTCTTTAGGTGGGACATTATGCCAAGAATTATTTTTTTCTAAATGTGTTTTAATGGGAAAATAGGAAAAATGTGGGGAAAAAAATAATTATTTTTCAGTTTTCGGCCATTATAGTTTTTAAATAATGCATGCTACTGTAATTAAAACCCATGAAACGTATTTGCCCTTTTGTCCCGGTTATAAAACCATTTAAATTATGTCCCTATCACAATGTTTGGCGCCAATATTTTATTTGGAAATAAAGGTGCATTTTTTTCATTTTTGCGTCCATCCCTAATTACAAGCCCATAGTTTATAAAGTAACAGTGTTATACCCTCTTGACATAAATATTTAAAAAGTTCAGTCCCTAAGGTAACTATTTATGTATTTTTTTTAATTGTAAATTTTTTAATTTTTTTTTTAATTACAAAAAAAAATAAAATGGGGAGTGTGGGAGGTAATGAGTTAATTTTATGTGTAAAAGTCATTTATTTGTATGTGAAAAATGTGTAGGGTGTAGTTTACTATTTGGCCACAAGATGGCCACAGTACCTTTTTGTTTTAATGCGACCTCCAAGCTTCCTTCCGGAAGCTTGGAGGAAGTATAAGGAGGCTGGACACGTGAGTTTTTTCTCACAATGATCGCGCTGCCCATAGGAGAGCAGCTGATCATTGTGGGGCTTAGATCAACGAACGGGAATGGATTTTCCCGTTCATTGATCCCTGGGCGAGCGGGCGGCGGCGTGTTTACTAGCGGCGGGCGGCGTGTTTACGAGCGGGAGCGCGGGCAGCGTCGGGAACGCGGAAAGTACGTGTTTCTCCGTCCCTGGTTGTTAAAGGATGGAAAAAGGGGCGGAGAAATATGTACGCGCGGGGGTAAAGTGGTTAAACTGCATACATTTAAAAAAGCCATGAGTTAAAATGGGCACGGATTTACCAGTTAGTAGAATGTTAGTACATTTAAAAATTTTATAATTAGAATATAAGTAAATTTACTGATATTCTACTATGACTTAACCCTAACCTAACTCTCCCATGAGTCCTTCCTTATTTATGCCTAACATTCCCCCCCAGCTACGCCTAACACTACCTCCCCACCTATGCTTAACACAAACCCCATACCTATGCCTAACGCTAACCCAACCCACTCCTAACACTGACCTTCGTCACTATAAGCCTGAGTTCTGCTTGGTGTAGTGGAACTCTGGCACCCTCCATAGCAGCAATTAACACAGCCCCAAATTACACTCCTGGTGCCCCCTACCACCGCTAAATTTTAAAGCCGGAGTTCCGCTATAGTAGTGGAACTTCGGTGCCTGTCATAGCCTCTAATTATCCCCTGCCCAAATAACTGCTGCAGCACTGCCAAAGTTGCCATATTTACAACAGGCTATGATGGTGCCTTAATTATCAGGCACTATCCAAGCCCAATTTTACTTATTTGTTAAAAAAATGCACTCCAACCAACCTTAAAGGCCAATTCCAGGCACCAATATAAAATATTGTCTGCTAGTTTATTAAGCAGAGTGATTATTTTCTGTGAAACAAGGCCTCTGCAGCTTAAAATCTTGTAATAAAATGTGATCATCTCATGTGATCATGTCATAAAGCTCTGTAGGTGGTACAGTTGATGTTTGGCTTGTATATCATCATGCTGTTCATGCTACAAGAACACAGGGCTCAGACAGAGCTGCTTACAAATATTGCAGTCTTTAGTTGTGGAAGTCTGTTGTGAGAGGAATCAAATAAAATGCACTGCATTAGCTGATAATCAGCAAGTGTGATCAATTTCATCAAAGCAGAAGTTTTAGCAATTTACTGGTCTGGAGTATATTGTGTCTGTTAACACAGGACAAAAGACATCAGCATTGATTAAGAAATTGTTGTTGCCCATCAATCTAGGAACAGGTAAAAGCCATTTCCAGACAATTTAAAGATAATAGGATAACAGAGGCGCCAGTATCATCAACTCTAAGCGCCTCAGAGTTGATGATACTGGCAGATGCTGTTTACTCCTATCTGTTATTGCCTGATGAAGTTCGTTTGTACCCCGTGAAACGCGTTGCACTTTATTTGGAGTATCCAATAAAATTGTTTTGACCGAAAATCCACAGTCGGATGTTCTGCTTGGAGGAGGTAAGTCCACCACTGCCTCCTCTATTACCAAGATGTGTTTTAAGTTCTTTTAGTGTTTTTTTTTCCCTGTTGCGCGTCTGTTATCATATTATCTACATCAAGTCCACCCTTGGTGGAGGGTTGTACCCTTCCTTTTTCAACTACAGAGAGCGACTTTTTAATCCTGAGTGGGGTCAGGACAATCTCCCCACCTGCTTTGACAGTGGTTGCCTAATTGGTAACCCTGGTTTGTGAGTATTAAATTAATATTATTACTCTTCCAATTATACATTACCAGTACATACAGGGCAGTTTCTAGGCTAAAATGCACCCAGGGCGAGGGTTAAAATTGCGCCCCCCCCCCCCCCCTGCGGTGCCAGGTATACATGTCCGCAGTGTAGGTTAGCCAGGTCTAGTTGCACTCAGTATAGGTAGCCAGCTATAGGTCCCCCCAGTATAGGTAGCTAGGCATAGTATAGGTAGCCAGGCATAGGTGCCCCAGTATAGTTGCCCCCAGTATAGGTTAGCCAGGTAGGTGCCTCCAGTATAGGTAGCCGGTATAGTTGCCCCCAGTATAGGTTAGATAGGCAGGTGCCCCCGGTATAGTTTAGACAGGTAGGTGCCCCCAGTACAGATTAGCTAGGTGGGTGCCTCTAATATAGGGAGTCAGAATAGTTGCCCCCAGCCTAGGTTAGATAGGTAGGTGGCCCCAGTATAGGTTAGTTAGGTAGGTGCCTCCAATATAGGTAGCCAGTATAATTGCCACCAGTATAAGCTAGGTAGGTAGGTGCCCCCAATACAGGTTAGATAGGTAGGGGCCCTCCAGTATAGGTTAGTTTAGGTAGGTGCCCCCCAGTGTGGTTAGATTAGATAGGTGCCCCTCAGTGTGGTTAGATTAGGTAGATGCCCCCCAGTATAGGTTAGATTAGGTAGGTGCCCCCCCCCCCCCCCCCCCAGTGTGGTTAGATTAGGTAGGTGCCGCCAGTATAGGTTAGATTAGGTAGGTGCCCCCCAGTATAGGTTAGATAGGTAGCTGCCCCCCAGTATAGGTTAGATTAGGTAGGTGCCCCCCAGTATAGGTTAGATTAGGTAGGTGCCCCCCAGTATAGGTTAGATTAGGTAGGTGCCCCCCAGTGTGGTTAGATTAGGTAGGTGCCCCCCAGTATAGGTTAGATTAGGTAGGTGCCCCCCCCCCCCACCCAGCGTGGCTAGATTAGGTAGGTGCCCCCAGTATAGGTTAGATTAGGTAGGTGCCCCCCAGTATAGGTTAGATAGGTAGCTGCCCCCTAGTATAGGTTAGATTAGGTAGGTGCCCCCCAGTATAGGTTAGATTAGGTAGGTGCCCCCCAGTATAGGTTAGATTAGGTAGGTGCCCCCAGTGTGGTTAGATTAGGTAGGTGCCCCCCAGTATAGGTTAGATTAGGTAGGTGCCCCCCAGTATAGGTTAAATAGGTAGCTGCCCCCCAGTATAGGTTAGATTAGGTAGGTGCCCCCCAGTATAGGTTAGATTAGGTAGGTGCCCCCCAGTATAGGTTAGATTAGGTAGGTGCCCCCCAGTGTGGTTAGATTAGGTAGGTGCCCCCCCCAGTGTGGTTAGATTAGGTAGGTGCCCCCCAGTATAGGTTAGATTAGGTAGGTGCCCCCCAGTATAGGTTAGATTAGGTAGGTGCCCCCCAGTATAGGTTAGATAGGTAGCTTTTCCCCCCCCCCCATAATGGAGGGGGGAGCCGCAGCCGCGGGGAGGGCAGCCCGACCTCTCCCTCCCTTCCTCTCCGCAGGCCGCCCTCCGTGCTCCCTCCCCTGAATGTAACTGCAGGGAAGCGCTGTGTAGGGAGGGCAACTCACCTCCCTGGTTCCAATCGCCGCCGGTCTCCTCTTCTGTCTTCTCCTCATAGCCGCTGACACACACGCTGCTTCCGGGTAAACAGGAAGCAGCGTGTGTATGAGCGGCTATGAAGAGAAGAGGAGACAGGCGGCGATTGGAACCAGGGAGGTGAGTTGCTCTCCCTACACAGAGCTTCCCTGCAGTTACATTCGGAGGGGTGCCCTCACCGCGGCTGCGGCTCCCCCCTCCATTACAGCGCCCACAGTCCTTCGGCGCCCAGGGCACCCGCACGGGCCGCACGGCCCTAGAAATGGGCCTGAGTACATACTACACTATATTGTGCTCTTGGTGTTCTATCTTTTTCCCAGACAATTTAAAGTTCATCATTCTACAGTGAGAAGCATTACTCACAAGTGGGAAACATTCAGGATAATTGCCAATTATTCTCAGCAAATTGCAAAATACTCATGAACTACATCTCATAGTCTACAGACCTTAGTTAGCATGGTAAATGTTAAAAGCCATGATAGCAACAGTTATAAAAAGACTGAACAAGCATAGCTCATGTGGAAAGGAGAGATCCTTGTTTTTTCCTGCAAATACCATAGAAGCATGGCCGTGGAGACATGTGACATGAGATAGACATGTATGTACAGTGGCAAAAACACAAATAACTAGTTTCTTTTTTTTTTTCTTTCTCTGCCTGAAAGAGTTAAACATCGAGTATGGAAGTGACAGTTTCTGTCCAGACCGGGACCTGGTCGGACTGGGTCAGACTATAGAATAACTCTCACCGATAATAATTACAGCCATAAAACACTTTCCTGTCAGTAAATGGCTTCTGAGAGCCAGAAAGAGATAAATAAGGTCAATAATTCATAGATTTGAGCTCTGGCATACTTTAATGAAGGTGTCATTGACAGGAGACAATGAAACAGTAAAAACTTAAAAACTAGTTTTAAATATAAAATAAAACTGTGGGATATCTATAAAGGTCATTTTTAGGAGAAGGAGGATAGATACAATTGTTTTTCTCATCAGTTTATTTTCACCTCGGATGTCCTTTAAGTTTGTAAAGTTGCATGTGAACAAATCAAAGACTTCTGGCACAGTGGGACACATTTATCAATCCAGCACAGGGAAAACTGGAGCAGGACTGGAGCAAACGTGGAGCAAGTGTCCACATGACGGATTCAGATTGGCTAAGCAGGTGTTCCACTTTTGCACAGTTTTGGTGCAATTTCTTTGCACTGGTTTTGCTAACTATTCCCGTGTCTTTTGGTCAGACAAGACCGAAATGGAGATGTATGACCATAATGCATAGCACCATATTTGGTGAAATCAGTCAAACATCAATCAAACATCTCGTACCAGCCCGGTGGTGAAGGAGTAATGATTTGGGCTAGATTCGCAGCCACAGGACCTGGACACCTTGCAGTCACTGTTTCAGCCATGTTCTTCTCTGTATACCAAAGTATTCTAGAGTCAAATGTGAGACCATCTGTGTGACACCTAAAACTTCCCTGATACTGAGTCATGCAACAGAACAATGAACCTAAGCATGTCAGCAAATCTGAAAACAATAATCATGGTGCTGAAAAGCAGTAGCACATTGATGATTTAAACAGTCTGCATATTTTCAAGCATACACAGGACTGTCAGATAACAGTTCCCAAATTTTGAAGAAAGTAATGTGCTCATGCCAAGCCCCATCCTTGGTGCTTGTCATATCAGAAGTGGAATGTGAAAGTTTTAGTGCCAGACTCAGGGCAGGATCTCTGGAAAGGCCACAAAGTTCCGGGTTTTAGGCCCGGTTCACACTTGCGTTAAACAATGGTCCGTTCCTAGAACAGAACAGACACTGTACAAACGGAACGGATGTGAACAGATCCAGTGTTAACCTATGGATCAGTTCACAACTGTTCAAACAGATCCATTCCGCACGATCAGCAGAACGAACCGCAAGTTTTCAGCTGCCGCTATTTTTCCGTACCGCTAAGCCCAGCGGTCTGAAAGATGAAGCCCTGCACGTTTCTTCACACTAGTGAATAAACGGAGCATTCCAAGGGGCAAAATCCACTGGGGGGGGGGGGGGGGTGAAGGGATGGGTGGAAGCAAACTGGACCTAAACAGTGCACCTGAGCAGGCGGTTGGGTGAGGAAGGGTTAAAACTTACCCAGGCTTCCGTCTTCTTTGGCCTTCAATTACCTCCCACGTCGCGTCACGTGACTACGCTTCCTCCTTTCAACCCGGAACATGAGGCGACATGGGACGCAATTGAAGGTGGAAGAAGATGAAAGCCTGGAAGAAACCCTCCCTACCGCCCGGCTGCAATTGAAGAAGATGGTAGCCTTGGTAAGTTTTAACCCTCCCTCACCTGCCTGGCTGCTGCACCCTCCCTTACCCGCTTGGCTTCTATGGCAACGGAGTGAAAATGGATCCGATCAACCGGTTATCAGATCCGTTTTCAAGGATCTGTTTGCCAGTGTGAAACAAGCCTTACAGATCCGGTGAAGCGGAAACCGGATCCGTTTTACCGGATCCGTTTGGCTTTAATTCCCAATGTAAACCGAGCCTTAGATGGCTCATGGCTGGATTTCTGGAGAGGCCACTGCAGCACAGGGTTAGATTTCTATAAAGACCCCAATCTTAGGTAGCTGCAAATGGTAGAGGGATTGCTGCATATGGAAGAGGGGAGCTACTGCTCTAGGGAACTGTGCATTTAAGAAGGGACTGCTGTACATAGATGTTATACATAGAAGGTGGAGTTGCACATGCAATAGGAGAGGGATGCAGCACATGAAAGAGAAGCCACTAGAAACTTGGCCTAGAACAGGAGAAAGTATAAATCCAGCCATGATGCCAGTCCTGAATAGCAGAGAGGTGTATTAATTCTCACTGCTGCACATGGGCCATGATCAATGATTTTCTCATAAGTGCTCTGGATAAATTTAGTTTTTCTATTTCCAACAGTTGGATTAAGAAGAGCTAGCCAGGTTATTTATTACTTTGGGTCCTGTGTAAGAAATGGGAATAGTGAATACTGTTTTTTGTATAGCATTTTCAGGGCACGGTCAGAGTACTTTCTGAACAGGTGTTCGGCATATGGTGTCACTGCCTTCCAACAGAAATCCCCTTGTCTCTGTGTACTGCCCTCATGGATATTCCACACATTTTTGGAATGATTATACCAGTAAGGACAAAGCAGTGACAAATAAGCATCTGTAGGGGGTTTCCAAACATAGACTCTCACTTATTGAATGTCTGCAACATTATATTTGCCAATAAACATAATGTTTTTATATATATATGATCACTGTTTAATACATCATTTTTTAAAATTATTTTAGGGCTCCTGATTTCTATGAAGAAATTAAAATTAAGTTGCCTGCAAAGCTTACAGAAAAGCACCATTTGTTGTTCACGTTCTACCATATCAGCTGTCAGCAGAAAGCAGGCACTTCGGTGGAAACTGTCCTGGGATATTCTGTAAGTGAAATCATTTATTAATTGCCTCTGTAGGATTACCAGCAGCTGTATTTTTTAAAAAAAATTTACAACAAAATGCATTTCTATCTTTTTAGTGGTTGCCAATATTGGTTAATGACCGACTTCAAACTGGACTTTACTGCCTCCCTGTGGCCACTGAAAAACTGCCACCCAACTATTCTATGCACTCTCCAGAGGTATTATTATTATTATTATTATTGATTTATAAAGCGCCAACATATTCCGTGGCGCTGTACAAAGTAAGAAACAAACATGGGGTACATAATAATACAGACAATGGTGTACACCAATATACAAGATACATAATTAGTGACAAAATACAAAGAATGATACAAAATACAAATTATAGAATTGGTAATGACAGTGATAAAATTAACATGATGAATAAAATGTATAATGGTTACCAAGACACAAAAGGGGGAGAGAGCCCTGCCCTTGCGAGCTTACAATCTAAAGGGAATGGGGGGAAACAAGAGGAGGGGTAGTATGCAGCAAATATATAGAGGCTTTGTGTTTTAGGATACCTAGTAGGAGTGCAATTTGGTCTTAGTACAAAGGGAAGTGGCCTAAGGTAGAGCATATGCTTGTCGGAACAAGTGTGTTTTTAGAGAGCGTTTAAAGGTAGCAAAGGTTGGCGAGTGACGGATGTGTTGTGGGAGGGCATTCCAGAGGAGGGGTGAAGCGCGTGCGAAGTCTTGTAAACGTGAATGTGAGGAGTTGATTCTAGAGGAGGACAACAGAAGATCATGTGCCGATCTGAGATTGCGATTGGGTTTGTATCTGGAGATTAATGAGGATATGTACCGGGGGGAGAGATCGTGGAGAGCTTTGTAGGTAAGGGTTAGGAGTTTGAACTGAATCCTCTGGTTAATTGGCAGCCAGTGAAGAGCTTGACAAAGAGGGTCGGCAGAGGAAGATCGAGAAGAGAGATGAATGAGACGAGCAGCTGAGTTCAGTACTGACTGGAGCGGGGCCAGTTTGTTAGACGGTAGTCCACAAAGTAGTACGTTGCAGTAGTCCAGACGAGAAATTATGAGAGCATGTATTAACATTTTAGTTGTGTCTTGAGTGAGAAAGGGACGGATGCGAGATATGTTTTTGAGTTGGAGATGGCAGGAGCTGGTTATGGAGTGAACATGAGGAATAAAAGAGAGAGATGAATCGAATATCACCCCCAAGCACCGAGCTTTGGGAACTGAAGTTATGGGAGTGTTATTAACATTTATTGTTACTTCAGGCAGGGAGGTGGACAGAGACGGTGGAAAAATTATTAGTTCCGTTTTACTCATGTTAAGTTTTAGGAAGCGAGAGGACATGAAGGAGGATATAGCAGACAAGCAGTCAGGAACACGTTTAAGGAGGGAGTTAAGGTCTGGGGCAGAGAGGTACAGTTGTGTATCGTCTGCATAGAGGTGGTATTGAAACCCGAATGAGTTGATTAAATCACCAAGACCATGCATGTAGATGGAAAAGAGGAGGGGACCAAGGACAGAGCCTTGGGGAACCCCGACAGACAAAGCATGAGGAGAAGAGATCTGATCTGAGTAGGAGACTGTGAAGGACCTTCCAGAGAGGTAGGAAGATAACCATGTGAGAGCAAGGCCCTTTATTCCGACATTTGAAAGTATTTGTAGGAGTAAGGTGTGGTCGACAGTATCAAATGCTGATGACAGGTCAAGAAGGATGAGTATGGAAAATTGACCTTTGGATGTGGCTGTAAGAAGGTCATTGGCCACTTTGGTAAGGGCTGTTTCCGTGGAGTGGTTAGAGCGAAAGCCAGACTGGAACTGATCAAGTAGGGAGTTAGCAGATAAATAATGGCTTAATTCTGCATGTATATGGCGTTCAAGTAGTTTGGATGCAAATGGGAGAAGTGACACTGGGCGGTAGTTGGCAAGTGTGGTAGGATCTAGAGAGGGTTTTTTAAGTAGTGGTGTCACAACAGCTTTTTTGAGTGGGGACGGAAAGATGCCAGTAGAGAGGGAGAGGTTAAAAAGCGTTGTTAGTGCAGGCAAGAGAGATGAGGATAGCTGCGGAATGAAATGGGAGGGAATAGGATCCAAAGAACAGGTGGTTAGATTAGTTTTGGCAATTTTAGAGGAAAGAGAGTGTTCAGAGAGTGGAGAGAAGGCAGTTAGAGAACAGTCAATGAGAGGTGTGGAGGTGGGATTTGAGGGCCGCATGGAGAATTCACTTCTGATTTTGTCAATTTTATCAGTGAAGTATGTTGCAAATTCTTCAGCTGATAAGCAAGATGAAGGAGGAGGAGGAGGGGGATGGAGAATGGAGTTGAAGGTGCTGAACAAGCGTTTTGGATTGTGTAAATGGGCAGATATTAGGGAAGAAAAATAGGACTTTTTTGCCACAGAGAGTGTGTTTCTGAAGTTGTTCAAGGCAATTTTATATAAGATGAAGTCCTCACTTGTGTTACTTTTCCTCCAGCGCCGTTCAGCTGCTCTAGAGCATCTTTTTAACTGTTTAGTGGTTTTGGTCATCCAGGGTTGGCGACAGACATGGTGAGGGCGGGCCTTGACGAGGGGGGTGAAGTCATCCATGACTTTTGTAATGGAGCTGTTGTAGTGTATAGCAGCCGAGTCTGGGTCAGTGAAGGATTGTTTGAGGAGAGGTGCCAGGGCATCAGAGACAGTTTGAATGTCAAGATTGCGATAGTTTCTTCGAGTATGTGAGCGTGCTTGTGCCAGGGTGGTAGGAAAATGTCAAGATTGCGATAGTTTCTTCGAGTATGTGAGCGTGCTTGTGCCAGGGTGGTAGGAAAAGAGGAGGAGAGAGAGAAGCTAAGTAGGTTATGGTCAGAGAGTGGTAGTGGATCATTAGTAAAGTCAGTGACAGAGCAGAGACGAGTGAATACAAGGTCAAGCGTATGGCCAACAGTGTGGGTTGAGGTAGAGGACCACTGAGACAAGCCATAGGAGGAAGCGAGTGATAGAAGTTTTTTGGAGACAGTGTTATTGGTGTCAATAGGAATGTTAAAATCACCCATGATGATGGTAGGGATGTCAGAGGAGAGGAACTGGAGAAGCCAGGCAGAGAAATGATCCAAGAAAACAGAAGCAGGGCCTGGAGGGCGGTAAATAACAGCAATTTGGAGGTTCAAGGGAGAGTATAGTCGGACTGCATGGACTTCAAAGGATGGCAGGGAGAGAGAGGGAATAGGAGTAAGAGGCTTGAAGGAGCATTTGTCTGAGAGGAGAATGCCCACACCACCACCATGCTTATTCCCACCTCTAGGAGTGTGGCTAAAGTGGAAACCTCCATAGGAGAGGGCGGCAGGTGAGACTGTGTCAGAAGGGGTCAGCCAGGTTTCAGTGATCCCAAAGAATGTGAAAGCATTGGAAATGAAAAGATCATGGATGAAGGGCAGTTTGTTGCAGACTGAGCGGGCATTCCAGAGGGCAGCCGAGATCGGAGGGGGTGTAGGGGGAAGGAGTGGAATATTAATAAGGTTACAGTAAGAGGGAGGGAAATTTGATTTATTGCAAACAGTGTGATTAGCAGGGAGGAGTGGGGGTCCAGGGTTAGGTGAAATGTCCCCAGCAACAAGGAGGAGGAGTAGGCAGATATAGCGGAGCAGCAGTTGTGGTGTAGACTTATATTTAGACTTGGTGTGACATGGAAGGTGAGGTTGTAAGTACATGAAAATCTCATGAGAGGCGAGCTGTGGAGTGGATAGGAGGGATGGTGAAATGTACAGCATATTGCTGACAGCAGGGGGATGTAGTGTGTGGAGAGATTTGAGGATGGCTGGGGAGAGCAGGCAGATAGTAAACACTAGGTTAAACATTTTTGCAACTAACCAGAGAAGCAGAGTTTTCTGTCAGTTCCTTCTGTTCCCTTCTGGTTCAATTTCTGGTCTAATTTTGGTCGTTGTATTTTCTTGACACTTAGAGTTACAGATGCACTTTGAGTTCAGATGCTCAAAACTGACCAGTGGACAAAATTGACCTCCTATGCTAGCTATATGCAAACAGGCTGCCAGCATCTTAATTAGCAGACTGAATGCAGGTGAGATGGTGAAGTGTTTGAATGGGAGTCTCAGTCTTGTAGGCTGGGATTTAAAGGAGACTCTGTATGGGGCTGGACAGAAATTTAACTCACAGATCAAACACAGCATAGAACACTGCATAAACAGCTGGCAAGGCAATAAATTATATGTTAATTTAAGGCCAAGACCTAGATAAGGCCAAAAGCTGGGAACTAGTGGAATGGAACCAAAGATCAGAGGTTGACACAAATTTAAAACCAAGAATGTCCATAGTCAGATAGCAGGGCATGGTATGCTACAAACAGACATATAATAATGCAATCAGATAGAAATCGATAGATGAAGTTGGGATCGTACCATAGACAGACAGATATTGCAATCAGATAGAAATCGATAGATGAAGTTGGGATCGTACCATAGACAGACAGATATTGCAATCAGATAGAAATCGATAGATGAAGTTGGGATCGTACCATAGACAGACAGATATTGCAATCAGATAGAAATCGATAGATGAAGTTGGGATCGTACCATAGACAGACAGATATTGCAATCAGATAGAAATCGATAGATGAAGGTATGCATTATGTATTACATTGTTTGTCATTTGTCTTTTGTAATGTAGGGTTTTGGTGGTGGGCTTAAATCACACACTACAGCATTTGAAACAAATGGGTCTACCCTGTGCTGAAGTTGCTAGTTTTTCTATCAGCTAGCTGAGCTGACAGACCTTCCTAAAGATTTCAAACTTACATGTGGAAGTTGCACCATGCAGTGCAGTATTCTTGCTCAGAGGGTGTGTCCTGTGTCCTGCAGTATAATTATAATGAGGTAAAATGACTTAATTCTAGACCATGGCATGAGGACAACATCTCACTGAGATATGTAAGCAGCAACAAACCTCTTACACACGTATAACATTTATATTGCGCTTTTCTCCTGGTGGACTCAAAGCACCAGAGCTGCAGCCACTAGGGCGCGCTCTATGGGCATTTAAGTGTTAGAGAGTCTTGCCTAAGGTCTCCTACTGAATAGGTGCTTCCTTACTGAATAAGCAGAGCTGAGATTCAAAGCCTGGTCTCCTATGTCAGAGGCAGATCCCTCAACCAGTACATTATCCAGCCACTGCTTACAACATGTATGTGTTGCTAGCTGCTTCTGTAAATAGCTACAGTCAGTCCACTTAGCTACAGTGAAGTCCTCAGTCAGGAACTGATTTGTAGTAAGCTTAGGCAGAAAACACACTTGTCTTTCAGTTTTCTGCGTGTGATTTTCTGCATGCGTTTCTGCATACCAAGTGTGTTTCTCTGCAGAAAAATGCACTTTTTGTCACAGCAGCAAATGTAATCGATAAAGAAAACTGACAAAATATGCAGAATTATCATGCAGAATGTCAGGGGGTTTTCATGCGTGCGAAAAACACATTAGTGTGAACTAGCCCATTGATTAACATGAGTTTTTCTGTGCAGAAAACGCACATGAAAACAGTCAAGTGTGTTCCCTGCCTAACTGAATGGTATGTTGCTACTTGTGTAAATACAGCATTGCTAACAAATTAGCAAATGTGTCACTTTACTAAAATGTATGAATTATTAAACTTAAATGGTAAAAAGTCCTTACAATATTCTGGCCCATTTATTTTTTTATGATGGAGCAACATTATCTTTTTTTTAAACAAAAAGAAGTTTATTGAACAGAATTTTGCATTTTACAAGGCATATGTATATGCACATAGATCTTAAAAATACATGCATGGCTGTATTACGGGTATAGGGTCAATAATACATGAAGAAATTGCAATTGACTGTATGTAAGAGAGCAGTGGTAGATATAATCTTTATAAGGGATAACAAGCCAGGATTTGCAAATAAAAGTCAACAAGTATTTTAGAGTAAACAGAGATTTAACCCGTGTCCCTGATTACAAGCCTTAGTATTGAGAGTACATGCATTACCGATTCTTCCACCTATCCCAAACCAGGTGGAATTTCTTGCTTGAACCTCTGTGCAAATACACAAGCTTTTTGTATGGAATGGCGTTGTTTACTCTTTTGATCCAGTTTTCGAAAGAGGGTGCTATTGGGGAGCAACATTATCTTTAAAAGTAAGTCATCATTAGAACTGAAAAAGTCAACTATCAGTCTAGATCAGGCATGGACAAACTTGGCACTCCAGCTGTTGAGGAACTACAAGTCCCACAATGCATTGCAGGAGTCTGACAGCCACAGTCATGACTCATAAAGGCAAATGCATTGTAGGATTTGTAGTTCCTTAACAGCTGGAAGGCCAAGTTTGCCCATGCCTGGTCTAGATGTAGCCAACAGAGCAGGGAAAAGGTCCTCCAGCACCCAAGGCTGAGACACCAAAGTGTGCCCCTCCATCCCTCCCACCTCAGCTGTCACACACGGATTGCTATTAGACTAAGAGGGCCACAGGGCCCACAACCTTCCCAACACCTTAATATCTAGTTATCTGGCTTGCAGTCACTGCTATGTATCCCCTTTTCTTATTTCTTTCTGCTTCATACACAATTAGGAATGACAGCTGAATGAATTGTGCGCCCCCTCCTACACTGCGCCCTGAGGCTGGAGCCTCTCCAGCCTATGCCTCGGCCCGGCCCTGGTAGCCAAGCACTACCAGAGACCCCCATTCTGTCTTCACAGACAACCCAGCTCTATATGCAATGGGAGCATACACAGAGGAAAGCAGCTAGGAGCCAGGTTAAGATGGACACCAAAGCACACACACGTCACCAAGGTCCTTTACTCATCATTGTATAATGCATTGCGGTGTTCAGGTGAGCATGAAAGGAGACTGATATATCTTCAGATCTCCATTAAAAAAAATAAGAAATTCCCTACACCTGATAGGAAAAGTGAACACTCTGAAACATCACTGCGCTTCAGTGCAAATCTCCTTTAGTCACTCATTCCCATTGTCTCCAAATCTTGTAAGGGTTTTTTTTACTTCCTCTGATCGACTGGGATAGTTGAGGGTTTAGGTCAGTGTTGTAGCATATTTTCTGGTGGAACTTGATGGACGGATGTCTTTTTTCAACCAAACTATGAGATGCAGAATAACATACATAGGACTTTATGCATGTAACAGTAGCAGTATTTCTGTACATAGACAGCGCTCGATAATATTACCCTTACTTCCACCAGCAGTACCTCGAGGTACGCTATTAGCGTGACCCGCAGTACTCAAGTAGCATGAGGGGCAGCACGATAAGGTGTGTTACTAACAAGTGTGTTACTGTAGCTATGGTCACGATACTCAAGTACTGCGCGACGCGCTAATAGCGTAACTCATGGTGCTACTGGCGGAAGTAAGGGTAATATTGCAGTGCGCTCTCTGTGCACAGCAATATTACCGATGTTATGTGCATCAAGTGCGTAAAGTCTTACCGTATGATGAGTAGAGCAGAATGCAATACATTACACATGTAATGCATTATGCTCTACTTCTGATGTGTTATTTTGCATACCAGTTTTGGCGACTCTACCTCTATGTAAGGAGGAAACCATTTAATTTGTCAATAATACTTGTGTAAAGTTGTAACAAACTCAACATTTCATGGGGACAATGCCAGAAAGAGATTGTTTTTTACCTTGCCTGTTTACCTTTCAAATAATTGGATTTATTTAAACAAAAAATTGTTTTCTTGACTCTTGAATATTTGAAGTCAAAACGAAAAAAAAAATGTTTTCTTTTAATAACAGCATGGTCTATGTGTCACCGTGTCACTATTTTCCCCATACTGGAAAGCATACTGTATATTTGTTGACCTCTTATTGACCTCTTATCTCCACTGATATGTTATTAGCTGGTAGGAACATACCTGCGTGTTTCTGCCAAACTGAATACTACTGTCACGTGACTACACAAAATGTTAACTAGAGGACCTCAGCATAATATGAGAAGTCCAGTATATCACCAAAGTTATAGCTCAACTTCCATTTTATTTACAGAAACTACCAGCACAGCCTACACCTATGAAGTGGGTAGAAGGACACAAAGGAGTTTTTAATCTGGAAGTACAAGCAGTTTCCACTGTACATACTGAGGTAATAGACAAAAAACACCAGTCATTTTTGTTTTGTACAAACATTCTTTGGGGTCCTGCTATAATACCGTGAAATAAAACCTCATAAACAAAATATTGTAGTATAATTTTATGTTTCTAATTAAGCCTTTAACAGTTCTTTTAATATTTTTTAAGATTTGTAATGTATATAGTAAAATATTCAGAAAATAATAAATGATAATAAACAGCTGAGACTAGGATTCATTTGAAAAATGTTAACATTATATCTCCCCTGTACAAAATGTGTACTTTCAGGACAATCATTTGGAGAAGTTTCTTACGCTCTGCCATGCGCTAGAAGGACCTGTAACTTTCCCAATACGAGTTCTTGACCAGAAGATCAATGAGAACTCCTTAGAACATGAACTAAAGCTCAGCATCATTCAGCTGAGCTCTTCCAGACTGGAACCATTGGTCCTCTTTCTCCATCTCATCCTGGACAAACTTTTCCATCTCACTGTGCAGCCCATGGTGATCGGGGGTCAAACTGGTATGAACATTACATTCAAACAAAACACCTGTTTAGATTATCTGTTGCTTATTTCATACATGGAGTAAAACAACTATTAAATTATAATAAGAAATATATTTTTAAAGATTTTGCTAATGAGCCCAAACAGCCTGCTAGACTTGGCTGTTCCAAAGCTTAAAGAAAACCTGAACTGAAAATTAAAAGTCAAAATAAGCATACACAAGTCATACTTACCTTCCATGTAGTCTACTTCTCAGTGTCTTTCTCGTGTCCCGCGTCCTGTTTGTTTACTGTGATCAAGAGAATTTTCCGTCCTCCATTTTGAAAATGGCCATTACCCATAACAGCTTTCTGGTCAGCACACAGTTAAACTGTAACATCGCCCACTTGAGCCATAGGGAAACATGGACATTACCTGGTACATCAGTTTTCCTCTCAGCTATAACTGACAGCAACTGATATTTTACTGACAGCAACTGATCTATTTCAGATCTGACAAAATATTGTCAGAACTGGAAGGGATTATTGTCAGAAGAAAATGGTGAGCTTCAGAGGAACTGATGGCAAGGTAACTATGTAATGTTCATTTGAATTTACCTCGTGTTTTTTTTAAATATTTTTACTCAGTACAGGTTCTCTTTGGCATCGTCCCACACCTGCAAATGCCACACAGTTAACCATAGAACAGAGATAGTCAATTCAATCAAATCCCAATCATTTAATAATGAATAATTTAATAATGTTACTGCATTTGATAGGTCTGATTCCAAGCCTCCTAAATTTGCATAAATGTAAAGCATATTTATTGGCTTAAAAGAATTAGGCGTAAACTTCCAGCTATACAGCCTTCATCAGACTTGAATCCTGTATCATGACAAGGTAAGGCACACAGCTATATACATGCAACGTCAAAAGCAGATACATGGATTTTTTGGAAACATAAATACATGTCATTAAGATGCCATAATTGTAACAAAACATCTAAATAGGGTCTTGAGACTGAAAATGATTAGCATTGACCAACTTTTCTCTTCAGTAGGAGGGAAGAGGGGACAGCAATTTGGGGACGGTAAGGCTGCTTAGATTCTCCGAGTGTAGCATTTCTGGCAGCGGGGGCCCCTTCCACAGATGAGTCAGCGTTCCCCTTACTGACCTCCACAAACAAACATTTCTGTGCTGAAAGGTTAACTATTGGAAAAAGGATATATTTACAGTGGTAAAAAAAAAAAAGTTCAAAAGCAAAGCCTTGGTGTGATTAAATATTAAAATAAAACACATGGGGGCTTATTCAATTCATTTTATCTCCTAGGTTTTCTCCTAGAAGATAATTTTTCATCTGTTTACAATAATTTTTCAGCATTCTGCAATTGAAAAAGTAGGTGAAAAAGTACTGTCAAAATTATTCTGAATACTTTCCTGTTTACTGGTAGTTTCAAGGCATTTTATTAATTAGGTGTGATAATATCGCATAGGAGATAAGGTGAATTGAATAAGGGCCAGGGCCTAATGCATTACTTCAGACAGCCAATATGATTCATAGACATTTCTGTTATTATAAATGATCTTGAATCTGCTTTCCCTTTGTGTGTTTGGTAAATCTGCTTGAATATTTCACATTAACACACAATTCAGACCCATAGGGGTATGGCAGCTCATCTCTGAATATGTTATACATCGATATACAGGGTAGCTAAGTAAGACGGAAAGAATCAGAACCACCAGGATTCTTTTTTACAGTGGGCATAAGGGGTGACAAAAGCAGAGGCAGGGCTTCTCTGGAGCCCACCACGCGCCGCGTAGCACCTGAGTTTGGTGTGGCTATAGCAGCAATGCTATAGTCCGTGGCCTGCGCATGGGTAATTCTGGAATCCGGCAAGTTGCTACAACTCAGAGGGGGAATAGTAATTAACGCCGCCTGGAATTTCAGCGGCAGCAGGGTGATCTGGCATTCGACTCACTCTGACCGGGTGGCGACAACAAATGTACGCGCCAAAAGCCCCCCTACTTACCTAGTTACGGAAAGTGCAATCTATCCTGCCTACTGAATACAGAAGGTAGGTGCAATGTTTACCTTTACAGATCTGTAATACTCAGGCAAATACTCTGAATCACTGGTTTATAGCACACCCATAGCTTATTCATTTTACAGAGCCATATAATTCATCTTTGAAGCCAGCTGTTTCAGGCTGTTTTTTATCTAAATGACACCAAACACATCCTCTCTATTGTGAAAACTATGCAGAACAATTTTGCCTTGACATAACATTAATGGAATTATTTAATTTCTCATTTTTTTGCAGCTACCTTTTCCCAATTCACCTTTGAATCGGTGGTTTCCATCGTGAGCAGTCTGCACAACAGTAAAGACCTCAGCAAAGATCAGCATGGAAGAAACTGCTTGCTGGCATCCTATGTGTATTATGTGTTCCGTCTCCCTGAAGTGCAGAAGGACATGTTTATTGCAGGTAGAACTCCACCCTCTCCCCAACCTTGGCATGGTGTTAATTCTGCTTATAAATTGTAAAGACAACTACACAGGGGAAATTAAGCAGCCACATAGGGTATGCCATGCCGGACCAGATCGGCCAGCTGCGCCCCTGCAGCAAGCCCAAATGCGCCCATGTAATATTTATATTATATGACGCATCAGCATTGGATGGAGTTGGCCGTGATCAGAGTATTGTACTTAGCCCGATACTTTGATCTGAGGAGGATGACGCTGTGCCAGATTTGATCCGGCAACAGCGCCATCTAGCAGCAGCAAGTGTTGCTATGTCAGACTATGTTTGATATTGGACCTGTACAGGAAAATGCCAATGAAGGACATAGAATTGGAAGGGGTTAATAAATATAATGCAAATATAGCTTGCACTGGCTAGAAGCTTTTCTAAAAATTAGCTGGCAGTCTAAGGGTTAAAGTATACCGTAAGTTCACTAAGTAAATAATTACATAGTGATTCCAAGGTATTGTGTATGGTTATTTCTTCGCAGATCTTTTTTTTCCCACCATTGTGTTGTGATGGAATCACAACTCTACATGCACAGTGTGGAGGGACTGTTTGAGTCAGTAGATCACTGGTACATTGGATTACAGTGCTCATACCTCCCAGAGCTATAACCTGTGGTTGTTATGGTTGCACATTTCACGGTCAACATATGATAGGTGCACTTTGACAAACAACTAAGCATTGCAATTTTAAGTATTTTCTTACTCCCATTATTATGCCAGTTTATTAAGTGTCAGAGGGCTTGATTCACAAAGCGGTACTAACTGTTAGCACGCTTGTGAAAAGACACTTATCACGCCTAAAAATCCAAAACTTTACGTGAGCAAAGGCTGGTGCACGCGAAACATTGCCCCGGGTGCGACGAAAATGACGCTCCCGATGCGCCTATAACGGCGCATTGGATGCGCCCTAAACATCGCTCCTATGGCGTT
Organism: Hyperolius riggenbachi; assembly: GCF_040937935.1. Taxonomy (NCBI): domain Eukaryota; kingdom Metazoa; phylum Chordata; class Amphibia; order Anura; family Hyperoliidae; genus Hyperolius; species Hyperolius riggenbachi. Next base: position 411,770,814 of record NC_090646.1, on the reverse strand, counting down.
TTCGTCGCACCTGGTGCACCGTTTTACGCGCACACCGGCCTTTGCGAGCGGTACTTTGCGCACGATCTGATTTACTTTTTTGTGTGCTAAGTACTTAGCACCCTAGTTAGCACGCCCAAAGTCTTTAGGCATGCTAACTAGGTTAGCACCGCTTTGTGAATCAGGCCCAGAATATCAATGAGGCAGCACTGATCAATACATTTGGGAAAGGAGTAGATAACAAGTGTGAGGTGAATAATCACAAAATATGACACAGGAGAAGGATAAGAAAATCCAATTTTATGTTGTAAACTAGATACTTTTTATCCCACTGTAAAATATTCAGATTTGGTATTCACATGGTTAAAGTCATTTGTATGGAGCTTGCTTGGATTTTGACAGTTACTCTGGGAAGTTCTTCCTTTGCCGGCTATGCCAGTCTTGCCAGTCATAACACGGTGATATCTTTCTCAAGGTGGAAATGTGTCAGATGTTCGCTACAACACTGTTGGCCGTACCACAGCTGCTACCGTGGGATCTAAATTAATGCAGTCAAGAACAATAAGCTCTAGTAACCCTGATCTTGCGGGAATGCAGAGTGCGGATGAAGAAGTTAAAAACATCATGTCTTCCAAGGTAACTCCACAATTGTATGTCCTGCTGCTGCTGTTTTGAATCCAATCTGCTGACCCTAGGCCTCAGTGTTTTCTATTGTGAGGAGTAACTATGTAAAACATAAAATTACTTAGGCTATATATTTCATTATAGTCTTAGGGGAGTATTGTTTATTTAATAAAGCTATAATTCAGTCTTCATTTTAGTAATGCACTCAGTTGTTTATTTATTCTGTTTGGCAATGCACAAATAATAAATTACATTTATGGTACAACATGCTGAGGGCCATGCCCTTCAAGTGTAGTTTCAATCAGCCATGTGGTTGCTTTGAGTTCAGCTCTCAGGTTTTACCCAGCATTGCAGGTGAAGAGTGGACAGTGCCCCTCCCTCTCTACATGCACATCACAGGATAGTCACATGGGTGATCATGGGAATAGGGGGAGTAGCATCCACAGCAGTCCCACAGCTGCTCCGCCAGCCAAGTAGCATCTGTCTCTTGCATGGGAAGTCAGTTTTGCAACCCTGGTCAACCAGACAGACAATAACAAATCATGTACATGACCATGTACAAATTTGAGCACTGCAAATTCAGGTTTATATAGATGTCACACGCTATGCATTAAGAAAAAGAAGCAGAACACAAGCCTGAACTGGGGCACTGGGTCCTTTCTGGCTGCTGAAAAACTAAACAGCATGTGAGACTTCTTAGCACAGGCTAGCCATGGAGCCAGGCCCTCTCATTTATAAGGGTATAGTCTATGTAAACCCACATGTCTGCTAACTTCTGGTGGTGAGGAAAAGACACGTAAATAATTTGTCAGGGTCACAGGAACAGAAGGGCATTTCTCAATGGGGACACAGATCGGAATACAAACTAACAGATATTCTACCTTCTCCACACTTTACTGAAAAGTGGTGTTATTGCAGTGTGCATGCCCAATTTTATTTTTACTTTATGTTTTCAGACAAATCAGCAGAAGAAATGCTGTAAAGGCCTTCCACTTTATTCAAAAATCACTGTAAACTGGAGTTCTACTTTAACTTTTTTTAATATATATATTTTATGCCTAGCTTTCAGCAATATACACAGTATATTTTGTATGTCACCTGCTGCCTCTGCAGTCTCTGAACACTGGTGTTATGGTCATTTGCTTAGGTCGCCCATCGCACCTGCAATCGTATGTCTTATTTCGTGGAATCCAGTAATGATTTGCAATCTGCTGTGTCCAGCACAAGGCCATCCAACAAAAAGGTACTGTAGAATTTCCATATCTGGCATTCACAAAAGCCTCCTATGCATCAGAGTTGGTAATCGTCTGGGGTTCCCTTTACAGTAATAGAAATGCTGAAATAGTAATCATAAAGCTTCTGGTACTTTAAAGTGATTGACTGTTTTTGAAGAATTCATTTTGTTTAAAGCATATTAAGAGAAAATGCTGTTCTTTTGAGTTTTGAATGAAGAGGCAGGGTGATTACTATACAGCAATATAATGTACAGAGGTTGTGTTTACTTGCGATATTTCCAGATGGATTTGTAAGGAAAAAATATTTGCATACTAAATGATCCTTCTCAGAGCCGCTGCATGTCTTCCATTCTCGTGCCTTCAGATCTAGCCTTTGGTTTTGTGCTTTGGTATGAGGTAGCAAGTACAGTAATAGTGGCTTCTATTAAAAAGGGCGCCCCATTCACATCAGTGCAAATCTTTTCTCTAGTGCCAGGTGTATAAAAAGGGAGGCACATAAATATAAAAAGACTATATCGCTTATAAAAGGGTGCCGTATAAATATAACACAACTTTATCACTTGTTATCTTTACCTTTCATTTCCATACCAACTTTATCAATTACAATAACCTATTATTTAACTAATAATTGCTTCTAAAACTGTTCCCTATGCTTTCACAGAAATAAATTGTTTACATTTCAACTTTTTGCACCACAACGAGAAGCTTTCACGATTCTCGCCCATGATGCAAATCATTATTTTTCAACAAACTTATTCAAACTTATACATATAAAAAAGTAAATTTTTATGTTTTGAATCCTCAATTATCATTTTTTTTAATTCTATGTTACATAAAACCACAAACAATCATATACCGTACTAATTTATATTACACAAACAAAACAGGGGATTAAGGTAAAGCACCCTACAGGGCAGGTTATGGTTAGACACTGCATCAACTGGATTCACGGGGAATAGGTGTATCAGGTCCTAGTCCTGAATAACTGCCGGTGCCTTGTCTCAGCCGGATTGCTCCCACGGCTAATGGATACTCCAAACAACAAAAGGGACGGCACACCACTGGCTGCAACAAACTGTTGTATTCACGAACAAGTACACTACATGTTACGGAACATTACTTCCTTCATCAGGTGACAAACAGCAAGTGAATAAACAAGCACCAATATATATACTCATAAGGTCACCACACCCATGGTGACTCCACCCCTTTCATCAATTAACCCATTGTCCAAAATCCCAGTCTATAGTCATATGGCACTCCATTATGGCTACCAAACTTTAAATAAATAACTGACCGTGATTCAGGCACGCATGCGGAAGTGCCTGAATCACGGTCAGATATTTATTTAAAGTTTGGTAGCCGTAATGGAGTGCCATATGACTATAGACTGGGATTTTGGACAATGGGTTAATTGATGAAAGGGGTGGAGTCACCATGGGTGTGGTGACCTTATGAGTATATATATTGGTGCTTGTTTATTCACTTGCTGTTTGTCACCTGATGAAGGAAGTAATGTTCCGTAACATGTAGTGTACTTGTTCGTGAATACAACAGTTTGTTG